>NC_053490.1:59456843-59762070 GCF_905171775.1 Rana temporaria
TGTAATATTATCTGTAAGGAAAGGTTGTATGTTGTTAATAAATAATCATCAAAATTAAATTAAAAGTTCCAGTTGATAAAGTGTCTTAAAACTTTATTTTAGCTGCAGATTTTATTTCCACTAATTCATAATTATTTTTATTATGTCAACCCTTAAAATGCTCTCCACAGTAAATTAATTTAAGTTAAAAAATTATATTTTGTTTTATCCAAGTAGAACTTTTTTTTACTGAAGTTCATAAGTTTAGAGCCACAATAAATTAATTTTAGTTAAAAAAAAACTTTTTGTTTTCTCCAAGTTTTATCCAAGTAGAAAATAATTTTTACGTTTTTATTAAAGCTCATACGTTTACAGCTATACGTGTTCAAATTTTATATTTTGATGTTTTTACCCTTTGTTTTATATAGTGTTTACTAGCAGTTTTAGTGACCTAAAATCATATTTAGTATAACATAAAAATAAAGCCAAATAGGTTAAAATAATTTTATAAAATGTCAAATGGTTATATGCAGTCTTTTGCTTTACAATCCTTGAATTTTATCAACCCATATTTATTCAGAATCCTAAAATTATTTGCATTGTACAGAAACAGAGGTAACAATTTTTTTTTACTGTTGGCGAATGACTGGTTACATCCTAAAGTATTGGTAACACAATATAATTTTTATACATCCCTATAATTTGATATGTAGTGGTAATGTATTAAATGCATATTTAGGCATATTTAATTTAATTTATATATTATCTAATGATAATTAATTATTTTAGAAGATAGGCCCCCTTTTTTTTCTGTGTTTGCTCAGTTGACATTTTTCCTGTGCCAATTATATTCATTTTATTTCTTTTTTTAGGACAAGACAAGTGCATTGAGTCTGAGCAACGTTGCTGGAGTTTTCTACATTCTGGTTGGAGGCCTGGGCTTGGCAATGCTGGTGGCCTTGATAGAATTCTGTTACAAGTCAAGGGCAGAAGCGAAAAGAATGAAGGTGGCAAAGAGTGCACAGAATTTTAACCCATCTTCCTCGCAGAATACCCAGAATTTAGCAACTTATAGAGAAGGTTACAACGTATATGGAACCGAGAGTGTTAAGATTTAGGGGTAGGACCTAGGGTCTACTACAGTGAGTGGGTGATGCCATGTGTAGTGCAGTGTCGTGCCCTGTCTGTCTAGTGGTTATGCTTGCTACTATCAAAGCTTTCAGTATTGAGATAATTCAGTGCTCACTGGTTCCGTACATTATTGGCTGCAGATGTACAGTGTATGTTGTTTATAGACATCTGCATTGAAATATGTTTCTATGGACTTTGTAACATATTATATATATTTATATTATATTTTTCTAATAGCAAACAAACCTTCAAAATTTATTAGAACTTTCCAAAGCATAAATAGCTAAAAAAAAACTTGGCATACCCTTTATCATGACTTATGTGCAATGTTGGACAAAGAAACCTGATCTCGTCCTAAGAGGTAGCAGATGTTGTATTTACTTCAGATTCTAAGCCTCTACGCACCTATTTCTGGCAATATAGTGGAACTAGCCACAGAAAGTTCATGCTCTATGATCTACCAAGAATTTAATATTTTTTTATTATAAAGATATTTAATTTATTTTACTTAGAAAAACCACAGACAGGATTTTTTTTAATTCAAAAGCATATTTTTTCACAAAAAAAGTACAGCATATTTTATTAAAAACATTCATACAACAGTTCACTTAGTAACCATCTAGATAACTGAATTTGTTTTCTAGTGTAAATGATTATTTATGTATTTTTAATATGTACATTTTGTAAATCATTTTTTAATGCATTTTTTTATTTGTGTTACATACAAAACGTAGATATAATTTACATAACACATTTTACACTGTAGACACTATTTTTTTTCTGTGTTAAGTTGATTGTTGTAAGAATTTGGCTTTGGATGTTTGCAAATACAATACTTAAGTTAGCGAACTACACAAATAGCCTTATTAGTACAACGCAGTTTGGAGAAATCAATAGTTATTACCGGTATTTCTGGGTAATTCAGGCTCTTTCAAAAGCGCTTGTTAAGATCCTAATTGAAATCCTTTTTTGGCACCGGGATAAATTATGTCCACAGAAGTCTCTTTAGATTTGATGTAGAACTTTCCTTTTTTTAATCTTCTCATTAATGTCCTTTCCATTTTCATAAGAAACTTCCATTGTTTAGAAAAGTCATAGAAAACTCCATACTGTTGGTAATTATGATAACCATTGCTTCATCCACATTTTTTTTTATTCTTCTAGCAATAAATTGTGATTGGCATGTTTGTATAAATACATTACTTATATATTTTAATAAAGGGATTGCCAATTTTTTTTATTATTCAATAGCCTTAAATATATCTGAGCATAGTCATCATAAACTACAACTTGGCCAGACTTTTTATATAGCGCATATGATTTCCTGCACTCAGGTCTGCTTGCTGGAAATTAGACTTTATTTGAACTCTTTAAACAAATATTGATATAAATGTCATGTATAACTGCTTCTGCAACACCACTCAAGTGCTAAATCACTAGAATCTATAAGAATTATCCTAAAAAAAAAAAAAATGTACAGGATAATTAAACCCAAGAAGAAAAATACAATTTGCTTAAGCTTACCAGTCCTTAGATGTGGGGGTTGTATTAGTTTTATTTATTTCAGACTAAGACTTTTTTTCAGACTAGACTTTTCAGCAAGTATAGGGAATACCTCTTTTTATTGCCATAAATGCAGTGTGCTTGTAACTTCCAGTGAAATCAAGAGAAAAAAAAATATTTTTTCTTTTGTAAACTACTAATCACATCAGTCACCATGTTATGGCAATGAACAAAGGCAGACATGTTTGAAATCCAGCATGGGTGAAAGCCATCAATACAGTGGAGCCAAAAAGTGGAAGTGTGTTATTCTCAGGATTGCCAGGTAAAAATAAATTCTGAGGAAAGATCACTAATATAACCACTACCAGTGGCTGCAACATTTTTCTATCAATTGATAGAGTAAGCTAAAATTAAAGTGGTTGTAAATCCACTCCACCAAAACAAACTGCAAGATAAATAGCATACTAGCTCATTGTGAAATACTTACCTTAGAACGAAGCCCCTGCAGCTGTCCCAGTACACTGGTCCGGCCTGCAACATCGCTCCCGGAGTTATTTCCGGGTATTGCAGGCTCTGGCGCTGTGATTGCCCAGAAGCCGCGATGACGTCACTCCTGCGCGTGCGCGCTGGAGCCACCAGGTATCGGCACGTCAGCTGAAGCAATGGCACGAACAAGCTTTTGCTTCAGTGCACATAAGCCTTATTATAGGCTTACCTGTAGTAAAAAGTGGATTTTAAGGGTTTACAACCACTGTAATAAGACTGCAGGCTACTGGCCTGTGATCTAGTTTTGGTAGAAACCAAATAGGCTGTAGACTACCTTATATAAAATCAGATCTGCTATAGCTGTAATAAATAAGTTGCCTGTGATTACTGATTTTTCAGTAATATCATAAAACTGAATTATTTCATGAGCAAATTAATGAACATATAAAAGTAGTTTATTACCTGGACATATATATTATGCTATATGCTGGGTCTCAGTTGGGGTTATCTACCCCAACTCAATAGTAATGGTTTAAAATGCCATTACAAAAAGACTTTAGAATTACCGTATTTATCGGCGTATAACATGCACCTTAATTTTAAATGGGAAGTTTCAGGAAAAAAAACGTACATTTTAAATAAAGATCTTTGAAGCAAAATAAAGGTCAGTGCCCATTAATGCAGCCTAATCAGTGCCCACCTGCAGCCTCTTCATTGCCCATCAATGGAGCCTGATTAGTGCCCATCTGCAGCCTCTCTATTGCACATCAGTGCAGCCTGATTAGTGCCCATCTGCAGCCTCTTCATTGCCCATCAATGCAGCCTGATTAGTGCCCATCACAGCCTCTCCATTGCCCATCAATGCAGCCTGATTAGTGCCCATCTGCAGCCTCGCCAATGCCGGATTACACAGAGGGATCTCCTGTTTACTCTGCGCTTAGTCGCACACAGTCCCGCCTCCTGGATGTCTCCTATAATAGACAGAACATTAGTCCAATGCCAGGACATGTGATGTCTATTCTATGAGCCGCTCAGGAGGCGGGACTGTGTGTGATTCCATGTGTGCTGAGTAAACAGGAGATTCCTTCTATGTGTAATCTGGGGATGCTCGACACCCCCCCCCCCCCTTCCTGAGACAGCCAGGTAAATATCGGCATATAACACGTACCCATGATTTCCCTCTATTTTCAGGGGGGAAAAGTGTGTGTTATACGCTGATAAATACGGTAATGTATATAAATTATTGTTATTATACAGGATTTATATAGCGCCAACAGTTTGGGCAGTGGTTTACAATATAAATAATTCTAATATGTGTCCAACAGGGTGAGCGATGACCACTTGTAAATGCTTTGGATATATTTGGTTAGAAGAACTGTGGGTCCTCCATGGCATCTTAAATTATCTTATTTACATAATATCCGTATACGGTGCCTTATATATATATATATATATATATATATATATATATGCTCACTGACTACTTTATTAGGTACACCTTGCCAGTACCGGGTTGGACTTTTTCCTTCAGAATTGCCTTCATTCTTTGTGGCATAGATTCAACAAGGTGTTGGCGACATCTCTCCAAGATTTTGGTCCATATTGACATAGTAGCATCACACAGTTGCTGCAGATTTGTCAGCTGCACATCCATGATGTGAATATCCCATTCCACCACATCCCAAAGGTGCTCTAATGGATTGAGATCTGGTGACCGTGGAGGCCATTGAAATACAGTGATCTCATTGTCATATTAAAAAAAAACAGTTTAAGATGATTTGAGCTTTGTGACATGGTGCATTATCCTGCTGGAAGTAGCCAAGCTTTCATGTTGTTTATGCCAAATTCTGACCCTACTATCTGAATGTCGCAGCTGAATTCGAGACTCATCAGACCAACCAACGTTTTTCCAGTCTTTTATTGTCCAATTTTGGTGAGCATGTGCGAATTGTAGCCTCAGTTTTCTGTTCTTGACAGGAGTGGCACCCGGTGTGGTCATCTGCTGCTTTATCCCATCCGCTTCAAGGTTCGATGTGTTGTGCATTCTGAGATGTATTCTGCATACTTTGGCTGTAATGAGCGGTTATTTGAGTTACTGTTGCCTTTCTATCATCTTGAACCAGTTTGCCCATTCTCCTCTGACATGAACAAGGCATTTTCCTCCACACAACTGCCACTCACTGGATATTTTCACTTTTTTGGACCATTCTCTGTAAACCTTAGAGATGGTTGTGCGTGAAAATCCCAGTAGATCAGCAGTTTTTGAAATATTTAGACCAGCCTGTCTGCCACCAACAACCATGCCACACTCAAAGTCACTTAAAGCAGAGTTCCAGCCTTTGTTAATGTTTATTAAAAGTCAGCAGCTACAAAAAACATAGCTGCTGGCTTTTAATAAACATACACTTACCTGCTCCACTGTCCAGCGCTGCGCCGCACAGAGCTTCGCTCCTCTCCTCTCCCCCCTCTCTGCCGGCGCCTCCATCCTAACTGTGGGCACCCGGCCGTGACAGCTTTCAGCTTCACGGCCGGGCACTCAATGCGTATGCATGAGCGGCAATGCGCTACCTGATTGGACAGGCGATCGCCTGTGACCTGTCACGTGTCCCAGGCGATCGCCTACAGGGAGGGGCCACCAAAAGGTGATATGACGTATCGCCTTAGCGGTCCCTGGGCGGAAGAAGGAAGTGGGACAGGAAGCCCCACTCCACCTGAAGTCCCCAATCCCCCCCAAAAAAATTACATGCCAAATGTGGCGTGTAAGGGGGCGAGGAGTGGATTAAGTGGAGGTTCCACTTTTGGGTGGAACTCCGCTTTAAATCCCCTTTCTTCCCCGGTCTGATGCTTGGTTTGAACTTCAGCAATTCGTCTTCTCCACACCTAGATGCCTAAATGCATTGAGTTGTTGCCATGTGATTGGCTGATTAGCAATTTGTGTTACCAAGCAATTGAACGGGTGTACCTAATAAAGTGTCTGGTGAGTGTGTGTATATATAAATATATATATATTAGCTTTCATCTATTAATATAAGAAGAAGTCTTTTATTTTTAAATAAATATATTTAGTAAGCTACTAAAAGATATCCTCTTAACCCTTCACTAGTTATTGGGTGGTGAGCCCCAAAGACTCTTAGTAGAGGAGTGCTGTAAGTAAAAACTGATACTTAATTACAAATAATAATTATTATATGATATTATTCCTGTGTAGTTCAGGAATAATGTCCTACTGGAGGAAAAAAAAGTTTTTAGATGTTAGAGTAAATTCATAGACAAGCCCTACTAAAAAGTAGGGCTTTCTTATTTAAGAACATGTTCTTGTCCCAATTGTACCATTTAATACAGCCGTGTTAAAAATATTTTAAAAAGTAGGTTTCACTTTTGTCACCAATAAATACACTTGTTATGATAGCAACCATAATTGCATGGTAATTCACTAAATAAATACTAGATCAAAGATCTTATTTTTTCCATTTTGAATCATATGTGCCTATTTTTTATTGTCTTAAATATTATAATTTTTATAGCCATTTACCCAACAAGATGTTGCACATATGTTTGTCAGACCTTTAGTAAATCACCCCCTTATACTGTATTATCAAAACTGGGGCTTACTTATTGAACAGAAATAAGAAAGTTCATAAAAGTAGTAAATATCAGTTTATCAATGACCTAAATGGCTGCCTATATTAACAAAATAATGTGCCCGATTACTAGTTAATCTTAAAGTGGTTGTAAACCCCCCTGAGACATTTATACATATAGGTAAGCCTATAATAAGGCTTACCTATGCGTACTGAAAATATCTCCTAAACGTGCGCCGTTTAGGAGGTATTTACCTTGTAGTGCGCCGATGATGTCATTGGTGCATGTGCAGTGAAGAAACGGACCTCTGTGCCGTTTCTTCCCCAACGTATGCCATGACTGGCGTCACGCGGCTCCAGCCAGTGTCAGAGCCGGAGTCCGCGGCCCCCGGAAGGAAGAGGGGTGAAGATGAATGCGACCACCAGCGGGGACATCGCAGGCTTTGTTTTCAGGTAAGTGCCACATAATGGGCTAGCCCATTATGCTTTTACTTTTCAGGGGAATAAAGAGGAAGTATAACCCACCATGGTTTACTTCCTCTTTAAATTTACCAAAGAAAGTATAATTTTTTACCCTTTTTTAATAACATTGTAGGTTGCTCTACACAAAAAATGTTTTTTTTTTTTTGTTTGTTTTTTGCCCATCCCTTTCCATTCTGCAACAAAACATTGTGGTTCTTTACCTCAAGCGTTCTGTTATTTTGTTTACGTTCTAGGTGAAGAAAGTGCAAGGTTGTTGCAGATCATCAAAAACAGGGCTATTCTCCGTCAGTATACAATACTGTAAAAGTATGTTGAATTTTCCAAGTTTACAATCATTTAAACATTCCAGCTTTCGTTGTCACACCCCCTCAGCAGCCCACTTTTTTTTCACGACAACTGCTTGATCATGAGTATGTGCTGTGATGCGTGCACCCAACATGCAGATACAAATGATTTAGCAATATGGACAGATTGATGCTGTCTGGTTCAATTACATTACCATAGTCATGTATTTTGGTTTTATACTAAACATATGTTATTTTTATGTCATGTTTCATTATCTTAACTTCAAAAAAGCTTAAAATCAATTTTTTTCCTGCACATTGTTTGAATGTAGATTTGGGAGAAGTCTTCTATCGGTGTTGAGCTTAAGTAGAATTTGTTGTGGCATTCTTTATGGAAGCAAGATATTTTTATCAGCTTAAAGACATTATTTACAGGCAAAGGCTGCTGATAGATTATGCTCTTGTCGTTTCTAATAGTAAATTGTTTGAGTTTTTAAGTCAAGGAAACAAATCAGGATGTGTTGGTTCTTGACAATTTCTGTGGGCCATATCCACAAAAGAGATACTCCGGCGTAAGCCGTCGTATCTCTGGTTCTAACTTTGGAACTGATCCTCAGAAGCAGTTTTCCTAAGTTAGGCAGAAGATCCGACATCTGTAAGGGACTTACACTGCCGGATCTTAGGATGCAGTACCGCATCCGCCACTGGGGGCATTTCGAGTCGAAATGCCTCTGTTAGTATGCAAATTAGCACTTAGGGCGATCCTCAAAGCTTTTGTACCTAGTTTTTACGCCGTAAGTGTTAGTTTGCCTGGTGTAAAACTAGGGCTGCTTTTACAAAGTGTAAAGTTAGTCACACCTTGTAAAGGCCCATTCAAGCGACGGCATTTGGTATGCATTCCCGAGGGAGAACTCCATGCCAATTTTCAATGAAAAAAACGGCATGGGTTCCCCCTCAGGAGCATACCAGGCCCTTAGGTCTGTTATGGGTTGTAAGGAGACCCCCCTCCGCCGCAAAATTGACGTAGGGGGTCCCCCTACAATCCATACCAGACCCGTATCCAAAGCACGCTACCCGGCCAGCCAGGAAGGGAGTGGGGACGAGCGAGCGCCCCCCCCCCTCCTGAGCCGTGCCAGGCCGCATGCCCTCAACATGGGGGGGTTGGGTGCTCTGGGGCAGGGGGGCGCACTGCGGGCCCCCCCACCCCAGAGCACCCTGTCCCCATGTTGATGAGGACAGGACCTCTTCCCGACAACCCTTGCCATTGGTTGTCGGGGTCTGCGGGCGGAGGCTTATCGGAATCTGGGAGTCCCCTTTAATAAGGGGGCCCCCAGATACCGGCCCCCCACCCTAAGTGAATGGATATGGGGTACATCGTACCCCTATCCATTCACCTGTAGGCAAAAAGTAAAAGTTAATAAACACACAACACAAGGCTTTTTAAAATATTTTATTATTCTGCTCCGGACGCCCCCCCTGTCTTCGTTATTAGCTCAATTACCAGGGGGGGCTTCTTCTTCCACTCTCCGGGGGTCTTCTCCGCTCTCCGGGGGTGTTCCGCTCTCCGGGGGGGGCTTCTCCGGACTCCGGGGGGCTTCTTCCATCTTCTCCCCTCTTCCGCTCTTGACTCGGCGAACCCCGGTTCTTCTGCAGCTGTCCGGTGCCTTCTTCTTCAGCGCTGGCTGCCTGCTATGTTTGTGTGTTAGCTCGATTTCAAACAGGCAGCCGGCGCGGTCTTCTGTGACGTCAGGGTCTTCTGGTCTTCTGTTCTTCCTATGTTGCCTCGTCGCCTCTTGTCGCTGTAATGATGGAAGCGCGCCTTGCATCCCATTTATATAGGCATCGCCGTCCCATCATGCTCCGGTAGGTACCCACGTGGTGGGTGCCTACCCACGTGCACCCACCACGTGGGTACCTGCCGGAGCATGATGGGACGGTGATGCCTATATAAATGTGATGCAAGGCGCGCTTCCATCATTACAGCGACAAGAGGCGACGAGGCAACATAGGAAGAACAGAAGACCAGAAGACCCTGACGTCACAGAAGACCGCGCCGGCTGCCTGTTTGAAATCGAGCTAACACACAAACATAGCAGGCAGCCAGCGCTGAAGAAGAAGGCACCGGACAGCTGCAGAAGAACCGGGGTTCGCCGAGTCAAGAGCGGAAGAGGGGAGAAGATGGAAGAAGCCCCCCGGAGTCCGGAGAAGCCCCCCCCGGAGAGCGGAACACCCCCGGAGAGCGGAGAAGACCCCCGGAGAGTGGAAGAAGAAGCCCCCCCTGGTAATTGAGCTAATAACGAAGACAGGGGGGGCGTCCGGAGCAGAATAATAAAATATTTTAAAAAGCCTTGTGTTGTGTGTTTATTAACTTTTACTTTTTGCCTACAGGTGAATGGATAGGGGTACGATGTACCCCATATCCATTCACTTAGGGTGGGGGGCCGGTATCTGGGGGCCCCCTTATTAAAGGGGACTCCCAGATTCCGATAAGCCTCCGCCCGCAGACCCCGACAACCAATGGCAAGGGTTGTCGGGAAGAGGTCCTGTCCTCATCAACATGGGGACAGGGTGCTCTGGGGTGGGGGGGCCCGCAGTGCGCCCCCATGCCCCAGAGCACCCAACCCCCCCATGTTGAGGGCATGCGGCCTGGCACGGCTCAGGAGGGGGGGGGGGCGCTCGCTCGTCCCCACTCCCTTCCTGGCTGGCCGGGTAGCGTGCTTTGGATACGGGTCTGGTATGGATTGTAGGGGGACCCCCTACGTCAATTTTGCGGCGGAGGGGGGTCTCCTTACAACCCATACCAGACCTAAGGGCCTGGTATGCTCCTGAGGGGGAACCCATGCCGTTTTTTTCATTGAAAATTGGCATGGAGTTCTCCCTCAGGAATGCATGCCGAGCGACGCTGTCATTTTTTTTTAAAATTATTTGTTTTCCCGGCGCGTCTTTTTTTCACCCGTCGTAACTTTAGTGTCCCGTCGCAATCCACAAAGCCGCCCGGCGTCAATTACGTTCGCGCGATGCACGTCGGGAAAATGACGTCACGCGCATGCGCAGTACGGCCGGCGCGGGAGCGCGCCTCATTTAAATTGTAAACGCCCCCCGGAGAGGAGGAACGCCTTACGACGGCGGCACTTAACTTACACTGCTTGAAATTTTTACGTAAGTGCTTTGAGGATCAGGCACTTAGGTAAAAACTTTAAGTCAGTGTAACTTAACTGCTGAAAGTTAAGTTACGCCGCCTGGCTGAGGATTTGGCCCTAAGTGTCTACTTGTTCCCAAAATTTGAAAACCCACGTCCAGCCAGAAATGTTGTATTTTATTTTGGTTAGAGCAGAGATTGGTTAGAAACTCTGTTGGGTTTTCTTTGTTGTCTGTGTGTCTCTTCAAGGGGAGAGATGGGAAATCTTTCAATGGGGACATTAGTTAAGGCCATATTTGCATATGTGGCTGTCATTGCTACTCCTGTGAAAATCAACTCACGGTGGCTCGCACCTAATAGGCATTTGACAGTAGGCATGGGGGTGATGTGTCACCTCCTCACCACCTGTCTTAACCAATGAAAGCCTGGCACACTGCAACTGCATGGTTGTAGAGTGGGTGCAGTGCAGCCCTATTTACCTGAATGGGTGTCATTTGGTGGTGGTACTGCCTGCCGAATGCAACCTGTGGTATATATTTTTCTACACCGCGACTATGGACATGTTGACTTGTGGCTGGGCAGTTAGGGGGTGGTAAAACTGTAGCTCAACCCACTGTTTTGACCATCCCCTCATTTACCCCTGTCCATTCATGTAAATAAAGCCCCCCCCCCCAAAAAAAAAGAAAACATTTTAGTAGAGTTAAAGTGTTACTAAACCCACACAGTAAAATCAGTCTGTATCTGCAATAAAGCATGTTTGTTATACTCACTGTGGAGCCCAAGGGGTTAATCCTCTGCATTGTATAAAAAGGCTGTGCGATCCTTTCTTCTCTGTTCCTTCCCTTCTTCCTCTGTCCCCAATCCATCTCCTGATACTACAGTGCCTTGGTGACAAGCTGCACCGGCTCAGTTTGGTGTGTATTACTAGGTAGTTTTTTTTTTCTTGAGAGGGTGCATGTGATCAGCACAGGGCCAATCAGCACTGTCCAGAAGGTCAGGGGACCTGCAGCCTCATAGGATAGTCAGAGCAGAATGAAAACTCCTCCTACAGGCTTTAACCAGACACTGATAGAAGCCACAAGACT
Source organism: Rana temporaria (assembly GCF_905171775.1). Taxonomy (NCBI): domain Eukaryota; kingdom Metazoa; phylum Chordata; class Amphibia; order Anura; family Ranidae; genus Rana; species Rana temporaria. Next base: position 59,468,515 of record NC_053490.1, read on the forward strand.
TCTATATACTAAAGGTATTTAGCAGTTTATATTTAGTAAAATAATTGCACTTCCTGGTGTACTGTGGAAGACCAGATATAGTGAATGCAAGGTCCTGTGTTTACTAACACGTTAAGAAGGATTAGAACTAAGGATAATGTTTCTATTTCTTTCAGCGCCTTCCTGCTTTAATGAAAACTGTATTCTTCATTTCTGTGTATGGGTATTACAGGAGCAGGAAGACCCTTGGGGGTCACAGACACAAATTAAAACCCGACAGAAATTATAAGTCTTCTAAACTCTAATTAAAACTTTAAAAAAGAAAGAAAAAAAAAGTTGCTGAAGTTAAGGCCTTATTCACACTCCTGCACATTTAGCATTTCTAAATGCATTTAGTTGGATATGCTCTAAACACATATAAATGCAGATTTGAAAGGGGCAGTGTGAATGAGGCCTAAGGCCGGAGTACATGAAGTGTTCTCATTCTTAAAAAAATAAGTTATAAGAGCAGCCAATTGCTATGTTGTTTTGTAATATGTAAGCTTCCAAGCTGTCATCCTGCCCTTTTTCCAATTAATTAGTGGGGTTGATTTACTAAACCTGGAGAGTGCAAAATTTGGTGCAGCTCTGTATAGAAACCAATCAGCTTCCAGGATTTATTGTCAACCACTTCCATACCAGGCAGTTTCGCCCCTTCTGCCCAAGACAATTTTCAGCTTTCATCGCTGTCGCACTTTGAATGACAATTGAGCGGTCATACTACAATGTACCCAAATGAAATTTTTATAATTCTCTTCCCACAAATAGAGCTGTCTTTTGGTGGTATTTAATCACCTCTGCGGTTTTGAATTTTTGCGCTATAAACAAAAAAATAGAGACAATTTTGAAAAAAAACTGATGGGCGGCACTAATAGGCAGCACTGACGGCACTGATGGGCGGCACTGATAGGTGGCACTGATGGGCACTGATAGGTGGCACTGGATAGGCAGCACTGATGAGGATCTACTGATTGGCACTTTGATGGGGCACTGACAGGCTCTGATGGAGTACTGATTGGCACATTTTTGGGCACTGTTGTGGGCACTGATCTGGGCACTGACAGGCTTTATAGAGGGGCACAGGCTGGCATGTGATGGCCAATTATTGGCAACTTATTTGCACATTTTCATGGGGGCTGTGCTGATAATCAATGTGTTGATTATCAGCACAGATCCCCCTCTGACAGGGAGAGCCGTCGATCGATTCTCCCTTTCAGCGTGAACCAAGGAGAGACGTTTACCGGCACTTCCTGGTTCACGTGATGATCAGCTGATCTGTCAGAGGCTTCATACCACGATCGGAGTTGCTGTGTGTCAGACACACAGCACCTCCGATCGATGCCCTGCGTGCCCGCGCGCCGGCTGTGATATCCTGATCACGTCATATGACACCCGGTCAGGATATCACAACCACTTTGCCGCTGTCATTCTGCTATTTGACGGGTGGCAAGTGGTTAAAACATAATTGAACAAGCTAAAGTTAGAAGCTAATTGGCTACAATGCACAGCTGCACCAGATTTTGCCTTTTCCAGTTTTAATAAATATACCCCGCTGTGTCAGTGACCTAGAGCAAGTATGCAGCTTGTAAAGTTTGAAAAGTTTGAAATATAACATTTCAGATCTAGATCAGATGTAAAGGAGCAGCAATGACAAGATGAATCAGATCATGTATTGTTTTCTGAACCATGTAATATAGACATTTCGTTTTTTGTTTTGTTTTTCCAAATAAACTGACTTATTACCTATGACTAAACATATGACTAAATGAGTATAAGGCCAAACTGATGTAGATCTGGAAATATTAAAAGATTAGACCAGATTTGCTAATTTTACTTGACGTATTTAACAGACTTGGTCATATAATATTCTCTGCTTGCAAGCAATGACGAACATACAACGGATCTATTCTCAGAATATAATGCCTTTTACTAAAGGTATTAGGAGGGTGTGAATGTGTATGTAATGATAAGGTTGACTATAATGGATCCTCAAGTCACTGTACTATACTTAGTTATTTTTCTGAGCACAGCTTTGGTCCAAGAGCCATGGGAAATTAACCTTTTCAAGTTGGTGGCAGGTATTTTATACAGTATTTGCAATAGCTAAATATTCATAAAACATGTACCACCAGATTTTATGGGCATTCATTCATGGTGTTTTTGGGGAGCATGGAGTCTAGCATATATGGAGCTGGCTAGCTAAGACTTTAAAGAGACATAGGGGTTGATGTACTAAAACTTCAGACTGGAAAGTCTGGTGCAGCTCTGCACAGAAACCAACCAGCTTCCAGGATTTTTTATCAAAGCTTAACTGAACAAGCTGAAGTTCGAAACTAATTGCCTACTGTGCATAACTGCACCAGATTTTGCACTCTCCAGTTTTAGTATATCAAGTATGCTAAACTTGAACAATGACATTTAAAACAATTTTACATATAATATTTCTTCATTATCAGCTTGCTTTTGAAAACTGATAAAATTGATCTTTTAAATAATATACCTATTTTCAAATATTTAAATATTGTATGCTAGTTTAAAATGTGAAAATAGCCTCAAATTATTGTGTGAATTTAGTTTGCATTAGAATAATTTTGGTCTCTAGCTCTGAGCTGATGATTAAATGAAAATATTGTATATTTTTGCTAAAACTAACATTCAGTAGACAAACCCTACGTGTATATATATATATTTTTTTTTTTTTAACCTAGAACACAGTATTTTTTATCTAGAATTTTCTAAATGAAAATGGTCTTACATTCATTTATTAGCTAAAATGATGGAATTCGGGATAAACATATACATCCACTTGGAAACTAAACCAATGAATTATGTGATTTAAAGTGATTTTTATTTTAATTTGTAATAAGGATATTTCATCTAATTGTCTCCTATTTTTGACTATGACTTTACCCACAATTGTGGATTTAAATTATAAGTCATCTTGACAGCAGAATATCTCAATAAGTAGCAATTGATAATCATTAAGCAAATTGCAACGATCATTTTTTTTAAGAATTAACATACCCACTCTATTTTCCGAATATTTATTATTCCAAAAAGTAAATAAGTAACGTTAAATCTACTTGATAAAAAAAGAAGCAAATAGAGTCTGTGAAACATCAAAGAAACTATTTTCAACATTCTCGTTTTTTTTGAATCCATAAAATTTTATTTAATTTAGAAATACATTTACAAATTTACCTTTAGTTATTCCAAATAGCTACTGTGAAAATAACATGAAAATGCAGATGTCTAATATAACTCTCCATATATTGATGTTTCTGTGTGGTGATTATAGTGACAAAACAGATATAATAACTTTTCTTCTTTTGTTTGTTATTCATTCTCTTGTTGCTCAGCTGACCTTTTCTGAAGCCATACGAAACAAAGCCAGATTATCCATTACAGGGAGTGTAGGAGAAAATGGCCGCGTCTTGACTCCCGACTGCCCGAAAGCCGTACACACTGGGACAATTAGACAAAGTTCAGGATTGGCTGTAATTGCATCGGACCTACCATAAAAACCAAATAATTTATTGAGTGCCTTAATTATACACTGTTGGTGAGTGACATACAGCACAGACTGTGAGCTACGTGGGAAAAAATCACTGAAGACCTAGAAATATTGCTGAGACCGGGAAGTACGTCTAAATGCGCCAAACATCATCAGCAACAATGTGTGCATGAGCTCTGCTCGGAAACCCAAACTCAGATTTTATATCAGGAATTTGCTTAATTTAGTTTTATTGGGGTGAGGGAGGGTGTGGGAAAGAGTGTATTAGCAACAACAAATTTATCTTGGAGGAACTATAATCTAAGAAAAAAAAAGACTTGTCATTTAGCTCATTAAACTGTGAAGAGCGTGATCAGAATGGACAATACTTCTGTTCTAACAAAGAAGGAAAATAGCTATAGAATACAATGAAATTACTAACCAGTATCTCAAGAAACTCCACGCATATAAGGGATGAATATCCAGTTGTTGAACTAGATCTCTTAAGAAAAACTGTGATACAAAATAATAATAATCATGTAAATCCTGTGAAAAAAATAATAAATTATTTACTTTTTCTTTAAAAATAAAGAAAAACAGATATGACATGCTTGCTTTTTAACTGATGTAAATTCAATGAAATACAACACAGTATTTTTTTCTAAACATATTAGATAACAAATCATTGCAATAATTCAATTTTAAAAAATGCCATCACGGTAGTAAAAAAATGATAAGAACGTTTTTTTAAGACTTGTGGATCATTTAACACAATTTTCATTTTGGTAAACCACATCTGCACATGTGTAATCCATTTGTCATTCCAACCATACATGTAAATGTCTAATCACTTAGTTGTGTAGAGCCTTATCAGGCTACGGGTCACTCCTGTTATTTATAATCTTGTTCTGTGTACAAAACAAAAATAATTAAAATGTGGTCTCACACCAGCCAATAGTAACATTTAAAAAAAAGAAATCTTCCAAATATTTTCAGGCTTAGAATTAATAATCCAGAATGTTATTTTTAAACCCTGAAATTTGTAATATGGCTAATGCAATGTAATTGCCTAGTGAGCCAACAGTGTTGATAAAAACCACATATTTTGACAAATCAGGGTGTTTTTACAATCACTGTGATATGTTTGATAAGCTTTTTGTCATTTTTTTTTTTTTTTGGGTTTCTTTGTATTGTAAATATATTTGCCTTTTTTCTTCTTGACTGTATTACACCTTCTATTTCCTGCTAAATAATGTTCTTTAACATTATCCAATTGTTGCAGGTTGTACAATGTTTTAATTAAAATGAGAAGATACGTCTAGGTGCCCTGAAAATATATTTTTGAAATTTTGTTCTGGTTACTTCTAGTTTCACAAATTAATTTCCTGTGTAAGCAAGAAATTTAAAAAATAATGCTTTATTTTATAAATTATATCACAATGATCTGTTTATTTGGGTTAATAAAGTTGTGTTTTCTAAAATCATGCTCATAATATAGCAGTGACTATTTACAACGGAAAAACTGATTCAAGGCAAATAAACAGAGCTAAGTTGATGTGAATTTAAAATGTCCTAAAAGCAAGAGTTGATTTAAAAAAGAATGTATGTTTTATGTCACCTTTTGAAGTGATCTGGCTTTTGTATATTTTAAAATCACCTGCAAAAGTGTATTTTTGTTTTTTATTGAGACTGAAACTTAGCACAAGTTCCCTTGTTCTAATAGATCATGACATTGATTTAATATGGCCATGTAATGTCAATTATGTGATGAGCATCCCTGCCCCTATGTATATATACATCAGCAGAAGGACAGGGAATACTCCACCTGCAGCTCATTGCACCAGGAATGACGGCTCATTTTTTCATGTTCAGACCCAAACTCAGAATCTGAACAAATGCAAGCTCAGCTCTATTTAAGACATAAGGAAAGGTGAGTGCAAAAACATATGTGTTCCAGATTATGTAAGAAAACATACAGATTGTTGTGTGTCAAATAGAAATGTTGTATGCCAGTACCCTGATTTTCCAGAACTATTTTTATTTTGTGATTAGAAATGGCAGCCCACATAGAGGCTAGGAAAAAAGTAAAATTGGATCCATTTTTATGTTTATTCACAGCATCTTAGGAGATTGCAAACTAACATAGGTATATACATGTGAAAGCAACAAGCCGTGCCTTTTAGTATAGAGAGGAAGGCTTGAACCCACACCAGTTTTATTGCTGTCTGGATTTCTAGTGCAGTTTTCCTTACTGTCTCTGGAATCTCTAATGGAGCCCTGGATGGCATTAAAAACCTGACAGACGTTCCAATCATCATCCACTCAAGGCAAAACAAAAAAGTTTCAGATGAACTTGCACTTTAATGTGTCCAAAAACCTTTTTTTTTTTAAATAGAATATTAAAGGGTTAGAAGCCTTGCCAGGTTTTTATGTCTGTGGTTTAGCCTCTCTAGTTGTCCTGAAAGAGAAAGTTAGGAAAAAGCCTGAAATTGTGAGCGGTCACATAGAGGGAAAGTCTTATGCCTTGTACACACGGTCAGACTTTTGACCGTGCAAAAGTCTGCCGTGAGTACGTCGGAAGTCCGACGGACGGAAAGAAAGCGAACAGGTTCTCTATCTAAGGTCTGTCGGACTTCCGACTAAAAAGTCCAATGGAGGCTACACACGGCCAGACTTTACGAGAAAAAAAGCCAGTCTGACTTTTTTTCTCAGAAAGTGTGGCCGTGTGTACGAGGCATTATAGAGGATTTTATTATAGAGGATTTTCCTCATTTTGGAGAGATTTTAGATTTCTTCTCAAATTGCACCAATGAGACATGGTCAGCAAAAAAAAAAAACAACTGACAGGAGTTTTAACGATTTAGTACCCTATCCAAATAAAAAAAAAAGTTTTGGATTTAGATATACTTTAGGCTTTTTATATTTTTATACTTTAGGCTCCACCTTTTCTTAGACCATTCCTAATTTGCCAGGTTTGGTAAAATGATGTACACTTATACCACATTTGCCTTTTTTGAGAACTAAATAACAGGACTGTCCAAAATTTTGAAGAGAGGAATAGATTTATTCACATCATCTCTAATTTTCTGAACATACACTACCAGCAGCACTTGTTATTGTGCAAACATCACAGTGTCAGTTTTTTAAAGGGAGAAGGGAAGGGTCAATGGCATCTTGCGTCATCATAATACAAGCGTTTGCTTATGACATCATTGGCCTAATATGCCATATTTTGACAATGCCATGTGGCCATATTGTCAAAATATACTAGGACTTAGGCCTCATCCAAAAAATCTAGACAAAAGTTAGGTAAGTACCCTTGAACCATACAAAGATGGACTGTAACAACCACAACCATAAAGTTTAAACATGTCTCCACTATGTGACCATTACAGTACCCCTTTGTTGGGTTCAGGGGGTATTTACCCCCGGTACTGAAATGGAAAAGACACACATATGGAAAGTGAAGCGCACTGCGCACCCCGATATATTGTGGCATAGAAATGTTCCCCAGTGGGTTTTTTTAGCAGCGAAAATTCCAACAAGTACAAAATTATATGTCAAAAGGGTTTATTAAATGTGCACATATGGACACAGTCATGATAATGCAATTTTGAATCTCCAAGAATAAAATACATACAGTTACAAACACAACATTGCAATTACAGTTGTACATAACAAGGACATCTGTATATGTTGAATTCCTGACGCGTTGTGATCCCTGATGCGGGATCTTCTTCAGAGGATTTATAGTTTGCTGTAATGGAATAAGTAATGAATTTAAATTCTATACCTAGGTGTATACCCAATGGTTAGAAAACAAAATATATAGTTACCAATCAACTGTGTTGTAGGAACAGTATTTGTAACTGGAGTCCCACCAAATATGTTAAAAAGAGATCCCAGTGGTCTCCCGGCCGCTGAACCTCCCAAAACGCAGTGCCGCCAATACCCCGGTACTTACCTAACTTTTGTCTGGCCATATTGTCATTGATATGCGCATTTTTCTGACACATTAGTGCTTTGTGGTGCGCTGCAATTTATGTACATCGAGACTGTGTTGCCTTTGCATTGGGGTGCTAATGTATGTAACATAAAGGTGTGATTTGGTCCTTCCTTCTCTGTTTTTGTACACAGTATGCTACTGCAATGCACATTACATGTGTTAACGCACTGTAGTAGCATTCATATTAAATGACACTTTAAAGCACCAACTAAAAGACCTCTGATTGCCAAATGCAATCAGTTTTTTTTCAATCCTCGTGCATTGGCATTAAAGGAACAATTGTTTCACAAACACCCAGAAACACAGCATGTTTAGTTTTTGCAGGTTGTTTCATTTTTGTCTGCGTGTACATGTATGTGCAGCTCTTTTCAAATCTGTTTTCAGTCTTTGTATGTCACTGGGTCGAATTTGGTAAAGGATATGCACATTTCCAGTCATATTAATGGGCCTAAAAACCAGGCCAAACAACTCAAGCATATTCTGACAGTATTCGATATGCATATTTAAGCCCTGTAATAGGGCAAAACACATCAACAATGAGTAACCTGGCAAAGTGTTAAAGCCACCTTGAGAAATAAATCTGATTGTACACCGATTTACATGGGGTGTGGTTTTTACTTTGTAATGCAGCTGGAGAATAGAGACAGAATAGACCCTGGCCCAGATTCAAGAAGCACTTGCGCCCGCGCAACCATAGTTGCGCGGCGCAAGTGCTTACTTGCTCCAGTGTAACGAGTGCTCCTGATTCAGGAACCTCGTTACACCGAATGCAGCCTAGGATGTGATAAACATAAGCCTCCTTATGCCTTCACATCCCAGGCTGCATTCTTGCGTTGGCCGCTAGGGGGCGCGGCCTTTGTGATCGGCGTGTAGTATGCAAATTGCATACTACCACCGATTCACAAAAGTTGCGCGGGCCCTGCCTACGCAAGGTACGGAGTTTCCGTACGGCGCCTTTAGCATAAGGTTGCTCCTGCTAATAGCAGGCGCAGCCAATGCTAAAGTATAGCTGCGCCTCCCGCTCGCGACGTTCAAATTTAACGTCGTTTACGTAAGTGAACCGTGAATGGCGCTGGACGCCATTCACGTTCACTTACAAGCAAATGACGTCCTTGCGACGTCATTTGCCGCAATGCATGCGCTGTTCGCTCAGCGCGGGAGCGCGCCTAATTTAAATGATTCCCGCCCCCGGCGGGATCATTTACATTAGGCAGCCTTGCGCCCGGCTGCTTAGCATATTGCCCGCGCAATTTACGGAGCAACTGCTCTGTGAATCGCGGGCAAAGCGCAATATTTGCGTGGGCGCAGAGAAAAAAATTTGCTCTTTGCCCACGCAAATATTGCGCGATTCTACTTGAATCTGGGCCCCTGGAGGTAAAATTCAAGTGTATTAGGTATGTATATATACATAGTTTGTATGTTAAAGTCATTGTAATTGGTTAAGATATGAGAACTGTTCTTACTGGCAACAATAATCGTTCAGATAAATATCTAAAATTGAGTTGTGTCTTTAATATGGTTTTAGCTACGTTGAAATAAATATTATGTGATTTTATGTTCTAAGAACTTGTCAGTGAACAATATAGTTCGCTGGGAATTTGTGGATGTTGAGACTTGCAGTGCATATATCTTCTGTTCATATAATATATACTTTGTATTGAGAACAGACTGCATTCCCAAATCTACTGACACATTTTGTGCTAAGTTTTGAATGACATGTATAGTCCAAACTTTTTTTTCATTTTAGAAGGTGTAAGGAAGAAATAGAACCCCTTTAAGTGTTGTTTTCTTTCTCCCCAGGTAGGTATATTTACCCACACGATTTGTCCAATTGATTATACTCAATGGAACAACATTTTAGAGAAGGTGATGGTTAATTTTCCAATGTGGACACCTGGTGACAACTGCCTATGAGGGAAATTCCCTTCACTTTGTAGACATTCCTTCTTTCCTGCTGTTGCATCCCCAAGCAGTAAGTAATGGGAAGTCTCCCACAACCAGATACAGAAAGCACAAAAATAAACTGACAGGGTTTTTTTAAGCTTCCCTACTCTATCCAAAACATTCAGGAGACTCTTGCCTCTGTGGCATTAAGGATGCATATCTGCATGTTACCATCCTTCTAGCAGATCAACACCCCCAGACAGCCAGATTGTTCAGACTCTGTGCAGGCTGGTTAAATCCGTAACCTTCAGCTGGGTCAGTTGATCCTGGATACAGTTCGATCCAGAGTTTTTCTCACACAAAAGAAGCTCCTACCTCTTCACTCCCAGATCCAGACCCTAGAGTCCAGGAGCCATCCAACCCCCCGCTTTTGCATTAGAGTTCTGGGTCTCATGAAAGCCTCCTTCAAAGCATTCCCATTTGCTAAGTACTGTTTCAGACTACGGCAACTCAAATGCTAGCTGCATGGGGCCAAAAGGTACAGTTGCTAGACCTACCAGCCTGACACCAAGGACAATGAAGTCTCTGACCTGGTGGCTTATCAACCCAGTACTGGGCAAATCTTTTCTTCCACTATGCTGGAAGATCCACATGACAGATGCTGGCCCGTTGGGAAGGTGTTCTGGACACCCTGACAGTGAGAAAAGGAAAGTTTTGGCCATGCGTATATTTTAACCTGCATCAAGGGCTGGTGTTTATAGCCAAGATAAGTGTAGAGTTGAATTATTTAACAACAATGTGGTGCTATTTCTGGACATGGCTATGATATTGTTCATTTGACTATTCTTTTAGAAAATATAGATTAATAAACTACCTGCTCCAGTGTGTCAAACATATGCAAAGTACCTGCAATCAAAATAGAATTTTCACACATCTTTCATTTGTCAATTTGTATTTGGTTTTCATATGAGAACATCTTGAAGCGTGTACTAATATCACAAAGGGCAACTGCAAAAAAACAACACTGGTAACAAAGAAGCCATATTGCAAGACTTGCAGCAACATATTTACATGTGCATATACTGTATGTACGCTTTGCCCACAATAAGCATGCATAAATTATTTAATACACTGCTTCATGCCATTTCATTTCATAATGATAAATAACTGTGATTAGACTGCCTTATTTCTCATAAGAGCATTGCATACATCTTCTTTGGTAATGCTTCCATGTTCAGAGGATGTACTTTTTATGCCTTATGCCGCGTACACACGGTCGTTTTTTGTGATGAAATAAAACAACGTTTTAAAAAACGTCATTTAAAATGATCGTGTGTGGGCTTCACATCGTTTTTTGTCTTCTAAAAAACGACCAAAAAAAAATTCGAACATGCTTCAATTTTTTATGTCGTTTTTCAAAATTTTGTTTTTTGTGTCATAAAAAATGATCGTGTGTGGGCTAAAACGACGTTTAAAATGACGTTTTTCAACCCGCGCATGCTCAGAAGCAAGTTATGACGCGAGCTTGAATGGAACAGAGTGCCGTCGTACGTGTTGTACGTAACCGCGCTTTGCAAGAGAATTTTCAGAAAACTATGGTGCGTGGGCAACGTCGTTTTGCAAAAATGAATTTTGAAAACTTAGTTTTTTTTCATGATAAAAAACTACGTTTTTTTCCAAGACAAAAAACGACCGTGTGTACGCAGCATTAGTGATCAGCCATGGTGCTAAATATATGTAGCATTTTTACATTTATAAAACTTAAAATGCCATTACCATGTTATTTTTAAACATAAATATTAGATTTATGCACACACAAACAATTCAGAAATATTAATGAAGTCATTACTTGGTTTTCTTCCATCACATACTTATAAAGGGAAAAAAATCACAGTTGAAGGGCATATGTAGGTGCAGGAATGCAGGCAGCATTTACAACATACATTCACATTGTAAAAAGGGAATGTAACACATGCCCTTTAAGTACATCTAAACTCAACCTGAGGACATTAAGTAATGATTAATGGTTCATACTCTGAATGGTTGTTAGTGGTGTACCCCAAGAATCAGCTTATGGACCCCTACTTTTTAACCTATTTATAGACTATATAGTATTTGGGATTAAAAGTAGTTCAGTGTTTTAGTGATGACACTAAGCTGTGTAGTGGAATAACATCCTTACAGAATGTTGTCCAACTTACAAGCAGACCTAATGCAATATACTAGGTGGCAAATGAGGTTTAATGTTGATAAATGCAGATATGTGCACTTGGGGGCTAAAAACATGCCTGCATCATACACACTAGGAGGAGAACAGCTTGGTAGTCAGTGGTTGAGAAGAAAGTGGCTGTACATTTTTTCTTTAAAATAAATACCTTCATATTTATTTGCTCTGTGCAATGCTATCACAGATCGGCTCCAAACCCCCTCTTCTGTGGTACCCTGCTAGCGCCCTTGGCTCCTTCTCCCTTCTGAGTACCCCCATAGCAAGCAGCTTGCTATGTGGGCACCTGTGCGGCCCTGATCCTGAGTCAGACTGTGTGTGTCTTTTGACACCTTTGATGTGGCTAATCTCCGTGCTACTTCCTCACTGGATCTGATTGACAGCCAGTGGCTGCTCTCAGAACACAGCGCTGGATAGAGATCAGGCTCAGATAACTATTTAGGGGGGGTTAGGGGGAAGCAAAGCGTAGAAGGTTATTTTACCATAATGCAGAGAATGCATTAACACCTTGGTGCCAAGCATATGCAAATATGTGTCCCCACTGGACTGGGCTTTAGTTTCCTTGGGGCTGGATATTTGTGTATATTCCTTTGTGCTGGCAGCAGGCCACATGGCGCAGTTCCAGCACAGACACCAGATTCTCACTGATAGCCCCATGACCTGTACTAATGATTGTGACCCGGAATGTGACCCAGAACTCCCGATTCCGGGTCAACTAATCTCCGTGATAGCCCCTGATTGGCTATCACAGTGATCAGTCACTGTGAAGCCTGCCCCTTGTATTTTCTCTTTGTGAGTGGAGAAGAGATAATTTGTATCTCTCTCTGTCCTTGGAAAGAGTGAGAGTAAAAAAGCGTGTGTGGAAAAAAATAATAATAATTTAAAACAAAAATGGTTAGTGCTTGGGTCAAAGATCAGGGTCGGTATTATTATGGACAGGATTCTTTTTTTTTTTTTTAATTAGTGTCGGTGTGTTTTAGGTAGGATAAAAAAAATCAAAATTTTGGGTTGCACTACGGGTACATACAACAAATAACATACACATATATGGTATCACTGCGATCGTCAGGAGCAGGATCATTTATTTTTGGGTTGTTTTTTGGGAGAAGGTTATGGTAGTAGCAAGAAATATACAGCTACATTTTAAAATATATATATACATTTTTAAACTATTTTACATAGGCTGAAATTCAACCATCTAATTCAACCAATCACAAAAAAAAGAAATCATACATTCCCATATACACAATCCTTCACCCCCAGTTGATCCAGGGAAAGGCAAAAAACCCCAGCAAATCATGATCCAATTTGCTACGGCAGGGGGAAAAATTCCTTCCTGATCCCCCGAGAGGCAATCGGATTTTCTCTGGATCAAATTTACCTATAAATGTCATTACCCAATTATATTATGTACATTATAAAAAAAAGCCAGGCCTTTTTTAAAGCAATCTACTGATCTGGCCATAAAAACCTCTGGAGGGAGTCTATTCCACATTTTCACAGCTCTTACTGTGAAGAAACCTTTCCATATTTGGAGATGAAATCTTTTTTCCTCTAGACGTAGAGTCCCCCCTTGTCCTCTGTGATGACCTTAAAGTGAATAACTCAACACAAAGTTCACTATATGGACCCCATATGTATTTGTACATGTTGATCATTTCATATCCCCCCCTTAATCTCCTCTTCTCAAGAGAGAATAAATTCAGTTCCTCTAATCTTTCCTCATAGCTGAGTTCCTCCATGCCTCCTATCAGTTTGATTGCCCTTCTCTGCACTTTCTCCAGTTCCCCGATATCCTTTTTGAGAACTGGGGCCCAAAACTGAACTGCATATTCCAGATGAGGTTTTACTAATGATGTGTACAGGGGCAAAATTATATCTCCCTCTCTGGAGTCCATACCTCTCTTAATACAAGAAAGGACTTTGCTCGCTTTGGAAACTGCAGCTTGGCATTGCATGCCATTAATAAGCTTATGATCTACCAAAAAAAACCAGATCCTTCTCCACTACAGATTCCCCCAGTTGTACTCCCCCTAGTATGTATGATGCATGCATATTCTTAGCCCCCAAGTGCATAACTTAAAATTTTTCATCATTAAATCTCATTTGCCACATGGTTGCCCAATTAGACATTGCATTGAAGTCGGCTTGTAAGTTGGAGACATCCTGTAAGGATGTTATCCCACTGCATAGCTTTGTGTCATCTGCAAAGACAGAAATGGTACTTTTATTCCCAGGTCCTATATCATTTATAAAGCTATTAAAGTAAGGTCCTTCTAACCTTTTGATTATTCGGAGTAAGAATCATTAATTACTACTCTCTGAATTCGGTCTTTTAACCAGGTTTCTATCCATTTACAAACTTATTTTTTCAAGCCTGTAGACTTTACCTTACACATGAGCCCTGTGTGGGGAACTGTGCCAACCGCTTTTGCAAAATCCAAGTATGCCACGTCCACAGTCACCCCTCTGTCCAAGGTTTTACTTACCTCCTCATAAAAATAAATCAGGTTTGTTTGACAACGTCTGTTTTTCATGAATCCATGCTGTCTGTTGCTTAAAATATTTTTTTCCAGCAAGAACTCATCTATATGCTCTTTTATTAAACTCTCCATTATCATCCCGACTAACAGGTCTATAGTTACTTGGAAAATATTTTGATCCCTTTTTAAATATAGGCACCGCATTGGCCCTACCCTATTCCAGTGGTACTATTCCCGTCATTAACGAGTCCCGAAAAATTTGAAACAATGGCTTTGAAATGACAGAGCTCAATTATTTTAGGATCCATGGGTGGATGCCTTCTGGTCCAGGTGATTTATCCACCTTTATTCTGTCTAAATATGTGTGGACCATATCACTTTTGAGCCATTCTGGATCATTTGAGGCTGTTTTCATTTGTTTATAAAAAAAATAATAAATATGGATATCCATTAGTATTTACCACCAAATGAAAGCCCAATTTGTCCTGCAAAAAACAAGGTATAATCCACCTGGATGCACAAAGTAGCTGTGTTGATATGTACGGTTTCTCACTGGACTTGTGCATTCTCTCTTAGTGAATCAGGCCCACTGACTCATAATTTGTATTTTTTTGAAAATGTGGCCAAGATGTATATAATATGCTCATGAACATGGGCTTTTGTTTGCATTTGTGTTCTTTTCTTTCTCTTACAGGTCAAGGTCAATGCAAAAACAACTGAGAAAGGGCTTGAGAACCCAGGGGCAACTTGTTTCAACTCAGAGGCAGCCCAATGCAACTGAGAAGCCAACTGATGCAGTTCTTTGTGAAACTTTGAGTCAATTCAAAGCAACTCAAAGTCAAAACTAGTGAAGAAGCACCAAAATACAGCTTTTGACTAATTTTATGATCTAAAGCCAGTGTTTCCAAACACTTAGGGCCAGATTCTCGTAGAACGGCGTATCCTTGTGGCGGCGTAACGTATCCGATTTACGTTACGCCTCCACAACTTAGACGGGCAAGTGCTGTATTCTCAAAGCACTTGCTCCGTAAGTTGCGGCGGCGTAGCGTAATTCGGCCGGCGTAAGGCCGCCTAATTCAAATGTTGAACAGGGGGCGTGTTTTATGTCAATGTGCTGTGACCCGACGTGATTGACGTTTTGCACTTACGGCGCATGCGCCGTCTGTGGAATATCCCAGTGTGCTTTGCGTCAAAGTACGCTGCAAGGACGTATTGGTTTCGACGTGTACGTAAATGACGTCCAGCCCCATTCATGGACGACTTACGCAAACGACGTAAAATTTTCAAATTTCGTCACGGGAACGACGGCCATACTTAACATTGGTACGCCGCAGTTATGCCTCATATAGCAGGGACAACATTACGCCGGGAAAAGCCTAACGCAAACGGCGTATCTTTACTGCGTCGGCCGCGCGTACATTCGGGAATTCGCGTATCTAGCTAATTTACATATTTCGATGCGTAAATCAACTTACACGCCCCTAACGGCCAGCGTAAAAATGAAGTTAGGCTCCGACGGCGTAAGAGACTTACGCCAGTCGGATGTAATAGAAATCTATGCGTAACTGATTCTAAGAATCAGGCGCATAGATACGACGGCTCGGATTCGGACTTACGATGGCGTACATGGCGCTACGCCGTCGTAAGTCCTCTGAGAATCCGGGCCTGTATGTGGCTACTTGATAACCTGGCAAAATTGGCTCAGATCTGCAGTTTTATTGTTTGGAGTTGTTTTGGCTGCCCCCTAAACAGAGATAGTACACAGGTACAAGATTTGATCGGGTAGATGTTTACTTCTGCTGTAAACCTCTTGAAGTTTATATAAGAAATGCTATGCACCACAATGCCAGATAATAGGAGCACACCTGGATAATAATACAGTCAGTATTAGCTCTTACAAGTTAATACATTAGGCTGCTGTAAACATTTCTCCCAACTAAAACAGTATTTAAACTGCCTTAAACAGTCAAGACTTAAAGTGTTTGCTAAAGAGGTTTTATGCACTGCTATACTCCAGTATGGCAGTGCATAAAACCTCCTTGGCAAAAACCTAAAGTCTTAACTGTTTAAGGCACTTTACTTGGATAAATTCTAGCCATACTACCACTGTGTTCCTGGAACCCTACATCTAGACATCAAACGTCTCACAATCCACACTGAACAAAGGTGCTGTGGATGACCCACTATAATGGCACATATATAGTTGTGCACTTACCACACACTACATCCCTTGGTGGCTGCCCAAAATAACATGGCCATGCCAAAAGTCCAACATTGCTGAATCAGAGGGAAGACATTTTCCCACAATCTGAGAAACTCTTCCTTCACAATGTAAAATGATGTTCCTTTTTGCTGGGGAAAACAGGATGACTGAATTGGCTGGTATTGAAACTTCTCCAAGGACGACGAGCAGGACAGACATCTCTCTAGAAACTCTGGCTGTTATTTTTCATCTTCACTTTAGCTGGACCATGAAGCCTTCTTGTGAAAGAGCCAGGGTGAGTGTCTATACTTTTTTCTTAGCCTATCTGCAATTCTGTAGGCCACTTAAAGCGGAGGTTCACCGAAAATATCAACTATATTCCTAATCAATCAATGCACTATATACATCATTAAAAGCCAGTTTAAAGAAGGAAATGAAAATATCCTCACATGTAGTGTACATGTGGATATTGGAATGTAGGGGTGTGCCACGTCCTGATATATATGATGGAAGGGATAACTAGGGGCTAGTTGTTGGTCTTTTTAGGCACAGTTGGTTGGTCAGAATATAGTCACACAAAGAGTGGTGTTCTATAAAAATTATTTCAATTTATTAAGACAACAATAGAAAAGATTGTACATATTAAAAGGGGATTGCTATTGCAATAAAGACTACCTAAAGAGCTAATTCGGCAAGCCTCTCCAGGTACAGTGACAGGAATAATAAATAATAATATTGTATCAGAAAAATAAGGTTGAACAAAACTCTCAAAGACACGAAAGACAACCTATAATTATAATTGAAAGTCCTGTATGTTTGTGGAGATGCAGGCAAAGAATGTCTGCGATGGTATGGCTTGCTTGGTTAGCCGAGAGACTTGTGGAGGAGTTCGCCACTGCAACCCATTACCCAGGTTTACTTGATGCCCTTACAGCCTGTGCTGGGCTGATATTGGGTCATACATACTCGGTGCAATTTCCTTACCAAGGAGTTTATTACTCCCTGAGGTTTGGCGTTTAGAAACTTTCGTTTTTCTGTCCTCCTCTCTAACCAGGCCTTACCCTCCTCCATTGAAGAATTTTTACCTTATTCTTTGGGTTACTTGAATACCCTTCAAATTACGTCTAGCAGCCCGGATATAACTTACTTTTTTTGGCTAGGAAATTTCCTATGCGCATTGTTTACTAAACTTCTTGGATTTCTTCCTTTTGCTCTAAACACCTTTTTCAACCACACTAAGACTCCGTGAGGAAGCGCTGTGAGATAGCGTGAAACCGGTCAAGTCAGCTAACCAAGCAAGCCATACCATCGCAGACATTCTTTGCCTTCATCTCCACAAACATACAGGACTTTCAATTATAATTATAGGTTGTCTTTCGTGTCTTTGAGAGTTTTGTTCAACCTTATTTTTCTGATACAATATTATTATTTATTATTCCTGTCACTGTACCTGGAGAGGCTTGCCGAATTAGCTCTTTAGGTAGTCTTTATTGCAATGGCAATCCCCTTTTAATATGTACAATCTTTTCTATTGTTGTCTTAATAAATTGAAATAATTTTTATAGAACACCACTCTTTGTGTGACTATATTCTGACCAACCAACTGTGCCTAAAAAGTCCAACAACTAGCCCCTAGTTATCCCTTCCATCATCATTAAAAGCCAGTTGGCTGTTTTTAAATAAATAGATAAATACCATATTATTTAGATTCCAATTTAGACTTCTGGGATTCCCCTCCCACGGGAGTAGGCGTTTCTAAGCCTTTCCCCCGGTGCCACAATGCAAGTTGGGACTTTGCTGCAATGTATTCTGGGAGCACAGTGTCCTGCTTCCCAAGATACATTGTGTAACGCCGTGCAGTTAAATCTCGAGAGATTTCACCGCTTCAAGGAAATACTTGCTTGTGGGCTTCACAATGCCCACAAGCAAACTGGAAAATCACAGGAATGGATGGATTTTATAACTCCATTTTTCAAACGAAAAAGGACAGCGGATAATTGAAGAGACCAAAGAAGTGAGTGTACCTTTTAATTGTTTTTTTTATTATTTCCATTAGCGCAATGGTGGATGATCAGGAGGGCGCATATATTCAGATCACCTTGAGGCGATTCGGTTCGCATTTGTCAGCGCTATACAAGTTACTTACTCACCTACTATTTTATACCTTTGAATTGTTAATCCCCATAGAATGCTCAAAAAAAAAAAACGATCTGCCGCGGAACCCCCGCTTTAACTTGAAGAAAACCTGTCTCAAAATAGGGTGTCTGTCAGTGCTCACCTTTCCTTCTGAAAATGTTAGTTGTTTGGCTTTTATGGTGATCCCTTGGCTTCAGTACTTTCTAAATCACTGACCTGGAACTAGTTTAACGATAACAGCTTTTATTTTTTTCTCAAAATGTATCTTTCTCCATGCTTGCCCTGGACTGAAGCCAGAGACAGTCAAGCAAATAGACTTCTCTGAAAGGCGGTGTATTTTAATACCACTGAAACATTTTCAGAATGTAAGCCAATTAAATTTGTTATTGTATAATTTTCAGCCTTTGTTTTTACCCAATGATAAATAAACTTTTTTTGTATAAAACGTAGCTGTCTGTGATGTTTGTTTTATTTTGTCTTGTACTCCTTGCTAGGTCATTATAGCTTATGTAATCTTCTAAGGCAGATGTTTAGGGTCATGACAAATCCCCCATTAATGTGTGTAGCTACTTAAAGAAAATCTATCATTACCGTTCTGTCCCCTATGAGACAAAGTGCATGCAGTTTTTTATCCCATGTTGCTAGGTGCTCTCTAATCCTGGCTATGAGGTCCAAACTGCCCCCGCTCCCCTCCTGCTGGACTGCTGTAGCCGATCTGAAGGAGATATGAAGGAGACGGCTGATTCATAACGACAGCTTGTCTCAGCTCATAGCATTTTCCACATACAAGCAACAGCAAGCAAGAAGAATGCAGAGGAATAGGGAGATGTCATCATCTGCATTCCTGCTGCTGCTACTTGTCTGGGATAATATACAGTGAGGAAAATAAGTATTTGAACACCCTGCTATTTTGCAAGTTCTCCCACTTGGAAATCATGGAGGGGTCTGAAATTGTTATCGTAGGTGCATGTCCACTGTGAGAGACATAATCAAAAAAAAAAATTCCAGAAATCACAATTTATGATTTTTTTAACTATTTATTTGTATGATACAGCTGCAAATAAGTATTTGAACACCTGAGAAAATCAATGTTAATATTTGGTACAGTAGCCTTTGTTTGCAATTACAGAGGTCAAACGTTTCTTGTAGTTTTTCACCAGGTTTGCACACACTGGAGGAGGGATTTTGGCCCACTCCTCCACACAGATCTTCTCTAGATCAGTCAGGTTTCTGGGCTGTCGCTGAGAAACACAGAGTTTGAGCTCCCTCCAAAGATTCTCTATTGGGTTTAGGTCTGGAGACTGGCTAGGCCACGCCAGAACCTTGATATGCTTCTTACAGAGCCACTCCTTGGTTATCCTGGCTGTGTGCTTCGGGTCATTGTCATGTTGGAAGACCCAGCCTCGACCCATCTTCAAAGCTCTAACTGAGGGAAGGAGGTTGTTGCCCAAAATCTCGCAATACATGGCCCCGGTCATCCTCTCCTTAATACAGTGCAGTCGCCCTGTCCCATGTGCAGAAAAACACCCCCAAAGCATGATGCTACCACCCCCATGCTTCACAGTAGGGATGGTGTTCTTGGGATGGTACTCATCATTCTTCTTCCTCCAAACACGGTTAGTGGAATTATGACCAAAAAGTTCTATTTTGGTCTCATCTGACCACATGACTTTCTCCCATGACTCCTCTGGATCATCCAAATGGTCATTGGCAAACTTAAGACGGGCCTTGACATGTGCTGGTTTAAGCAGGGGAACCTTCCATGCCATGCATGATTTCAAACCATGACGTCTTAGTGTATTACCAACAGTAACCTTGGAAACGGTGGTCCCAGCTCTTTTCAGGTCATTGACCAGCTCCTCCCGTGTAGTCCTGGGCTGATTTCTCACCTTTCTTAGGATCATTGAGACCCCACGAGGTGAGATTTTGCATGGAGCCCAAGTCCGAGGGAGATTGACAGTCATGTTTAGCTTCTTCCATTTTCTAATGATTGCTCCAACAGTGGACCTTTTTTCACCAAGCTGCTTGGCAATTTCCCCGTAGCCCTTTCCAGCCTTGTGGAGGTGTACAATTTTGTCTCTAGTGTCTTTGGACAGCTCTTTGGTCTTGGCCATGTTAGTAGTTGGATTCTTACTGATTGTATGGGGTGGACAGGTGTCTTTATGCAGCTAATGACCTCAAACAGGTGCATCTAATTTAGGATAATAAATGGAGTGGAGGTGGACATTTTAAAGGCAGACTAACAGGTCTTTGAGGGTCAGAATTCTAGCTGATAGACAGGTGTTCAAATACTTATTTGCAGCTGTATCATACAAATAAATAGTTAAAAAATCATAAATTGTGATTTCTGGAATTTTTTTTTGGATTATGTCTCTCACAGTGGACATGCACCTACGATGACAATTTCAGACCCCTCCATGATTTCCAAGTGGGAGAACTTGCAAAATAGCAGGGTGTTCAAATACTTATTTTCCTCACTGTATACAGGTGCATCTCATAAAATTTGAATATCATCAAAAAGTAATCTAATTTCAGCAATTTAATTCAAAAAGTGAAACTCATATATTTTATATAGATGTGTTACACACAGAGTGATATATTTCAAGCATTTATTTCCTTTAATTTTGATGAATATGGCTTACTGCTAGTGAACACCCAAAATTAAAAAACAATTGAATATTACGTAAGACCAATAAAAAAAATAAAAAAAAGATTTTTAAAGTGGTTGTAAACTCAGAAAAAAAAAAAACTTGCAATACAAAGGCACAATGCAGCTGCACGGCGTTAAGGCCCACACACAAAGAGGCTGCATATATGCGTATGGCTGGTGGTAAGAGGTTAAAATAAATATGTGTGAACTTTCTTTAACTGCCATAAAATATACACACAGACACCACAAACAGTTATTGGATATTTTCTTTTTCCAGGGCAAATAAAGCATTACAACCTGGACAAAGACGGTTTTTGGATAGTATGCTTTCCTCTCTAATTAGCAATCTTCATCTACTATATTCACAGTACTGTGTAATACAGTAAAATTGCATGCCTGAACAGAGCTGCCTCTTTCTCTACCAGTTTTAATGCTAATGTGCAGGGGGGAAAGCCACAAACAAAGGCAGATTAAAAATATGGGTAATTTATTTTTAAAAACAGTAGTAAGCATATGTACATACAACTCACATTTGGGTTGAATAAACCAGCATTTGGCCTGTAACGCCGGCCGGACGTGTCCAGGAACAAAAAGAGGCCACTCGTTTGGAGGAATGAAGGGGATGGCGTCCACACGTCACTCAATCCACCCGACGCGTTTCGTGACAAGATCACTTCGTCTCGGGGTACGAGTGGCGTGGGACGCCACCCCTTTATATAGAAATACAAATACAATTAATTGATGAAGCAAATTCACTAACCAAGCCTCGTTCCGGGACTCCCCCATGCACCGGAAGTGTACTGATCCACATCCGGGTCACAAGTCGTAACACCGCCCAAATGGGCGGATACCTGCGGGACATGTAGAATCCACTACGGCGAGGCGTGGCAGGAACATCTGAGAGGCGGGACCGCAAAGTCACTGCTCCGGATCTAGCAACACAGCTCAGCGCGTCGGACGGTGGGACATTGAGTGCTGCACACGATCGCACCATATGCGCCGTTAAACAACATCCAAACCACCACCCGGCCCGGGAACTGTATATGCCTATATACATTACATGAAAATTTAAACCATTAAAATTAATAAAACATATTAAAAATAAACGTTAGATGCTGGGCTGCATCATAACGTTATGAACCAAGCCTCATTATGGATTTTCCGCGCATGCGCCCATCTAAGTGATTGCGCTCCACAGAGCGGCTCACCGCGATGACCCTGCACATCCAGGCACCTCCACTCCCTCTAAGACAACAGCAGAATAACCTCACCACGTGAGGTGTATAGCTGTTGGCAATTGGATCTGGCCATACTGGACATGTTCTTGACCCATCGGTGCATATCTTGCAACCAAAGGAGTGTGACCCCTATCTAAATGACACATCATGAAAAAGAAACCTGGTTCAATATTACTGAATCCGTATGGACATAAATTTTATTGAAAAATATTGAAAAATATTTTTTATTCATGATGGTGTCTTAATGTTGTGTGAGTGACCACACTAATTAAATATAAAAATTAAAAATTAGAAAAAATTAATTATATAAAAATTGATCAAATCTATTATGTGTAACCACACTAAACCAAAAGGTTATAAATACATATAGATAGAGATAGATAGAGAGATAGATAGAGAGACAATGGACACAACTCCACAAATCTCTGGTGCCCCCCCAGTGCCCTTACAGCGCACACTGGCTTCATCTAATAAAGGGGACCAACCTAGTACTTCTGCAGCTGCTCAAGCTCAACAGAAACCTAGAGTTAAGGTTAAA
Source organism: Rana temporaria (assembly GCF_905171775.1). NCBI lineage: Eukaryota > Metazoa > Chordata > Amphibia > Anura > Ranidae > Rana > Rana temporaria. Next base: position 59,491,388 of record NC_053490.1, read on the forward strand.
AATGCTAAAAAAGACACGGCCCAGCCCCACACCCCGATTAGAGGTCGACAGAAATTAAGAAGTCATAGATCAGAGTCTCAATTTCAACACTATAGGACTGACTCTCCAGTAGGTCGAGATCAGACAAATATGTTTAGAAACTCTATCCAAAGGGATTTTAACCCCCAAAACAGGAGAGATGGCACCTATGACTTCAATATTCCAACTCAGAATCGTTTCTTCCCTCTATCAGACCCAATGGGGCCTTATGGGCCTGGACCTAGGGAGGCTGCATACAGTAACTGGGAAAGATTCTTTCCCCCACCTGGTTTTGGACCACCTGATAGGGGTTATGGGAACTTTAGACCAGAAAATATGCAAGGACCTCCTCCATCCCGTTCTCCATACAATTGGGGTTTTCCCAGGAGCCATCACGGCCCAGCATGGCCTACAGAACCAAGAGAGGGACCAGAGGGGGGAGGAGAGCCCAAGCATCCAAAGAGAAAAAGAGTGTAGGTGTAGGTATCTACAACTTAAGCCAACAAACACTCACAGACTCTGAAAAAGCTTTGTTGGACAGGGGTTTGAAGTTTGCACCTCCGAGAAATCTGAGCAAATTTCAAACCTTTATGGATGTTCACAAGTTCTCTAGAAAATTGAGCATTAAAAGACACTTCTTAACGAATCCTATTGAAGAAGGGCCTCAGTGCGTTTCAGAATATAGGCATTCTAATCTATCCAATGCCTCTTTGTTCAATCCCGGAACCCTACCTGCTAGCATTAGGGTTTTTAGGGATGTTGTACTTAAGGATTTGGATAAGATGAAGATTAAGAAGGCCAGACTCAATAAAGCTCTTGAGACAGGACTAGACTCATTGTGTTCCAACAAATCACTTGTCATTAGACCGGCGGACAAGGGAGGTGGCATCGTCGTCCTAGATAGATGCGATTATGATGCAGAGATGCATCGCATCGTGGACGATGATGCCACCTATACCCCTTTAAACCGTGACCCAGTCATTAAGTACAAACGCGACCTGGAGGTCATAGTAGATCAGGGCCTCCAGAAAGGGATTTTAAACAAAAAGGAGAGCCTGTTCCTAGTGCCGGTGGCTCCTCGCACACCGGTAATATACTATCTCCCGAAAATCCATAAGAATCAAACTTGCCCCCCGGGACGTCCCATTGTTAGTGGGATTGATTCCATCACGTCCCGGGTGGGCAAGTACATTGATTTTTATTTGCAGCCATTGGTGCGCAAAATACCATCCTTCATTGGAGATACAAAACAGGTGATCAACCTGCTGTCAGGATTATCCCCTAGGGAAGGTGTATGGATGGTCACAGCAGATGTGACATCCCTCTACACCATAATTCCCCACGATCTGGGCCTCGAGGCTGTGAGAATTTATTTGACCAGAGACTCAACTCTGGTCTCAGACCAGATTGAGTTCATCATGACCCTGCTTCAATTTGCAGCGAGTCACAACTATTTCTGGTTCGATAACTGTTTTTTTCGCCAGGATCGAGGAGTAGCCATGGGGGCCAAATACGCCCCCAGTTTGGCAAATCTCTTCATGGCCAAGTGGGAGGAGGACGTCGTCGATGACTGCCGAAGGCCTGAGGTCATACTTTGGGTTAGGTACATCGACGACGTCCTCCTCCTATGGGATGGAGAGAGAGATGACTTAGATCTGTTTATGAATTCCCTCAACAATAACACCAGAGGCATCAGATTTACTTTTTCTGCAAGCCAGAGTCTGGTTAATTTTTTGGATCTGAATATTGGCATAGTAGGAGATAAGTTCGTTACCAGTACTTTTTTTAAACCAACTGACAGGAACTCGTTCATACCCCTGGACAGTTGCCATTATGGTCCATGGTTGAAGGCAGTCCCCCAAGGACAGTATACCAGGATCAGACGCAACTGTACAGACGTTGAAGTTTTTGATACTCAGGCTGCTGTTCTATCAAAAAAGTTCCTTGAGAAGGGATATGATCCACTTGTATTGGATGAGGCAGTACAATCTGCCCGTGATATGAATAGGGAATCCTTGCTAAAGATTCAAACTAAACAAGTGAATAACACCTTTTCTCTACCATTCATAACCACCTTCTCAGTACAACATCGAAATGTTAAGCATTTGATTAGGAAACATTGGCATATATTACAAAGCGATCTTGTGCTTGCACCTGTGTTGCCAGTGAGACCATCCGTGATATTCCGAGGAGCCTCTTCCTTGGGGGCCAGTGTGGCCCCAAGTGTACAGGATCCCCCCAAGGAAACACGAGTTTTTTGGCAAAATCTCACAGGTTATCACAGGTGTAAAAATTGCCAAGTGTGTTCCCTAAACAAATGCCAAGATCGTAAGATCTCTCAATTTTCCTCCACCAGCACTGGACGAACCCATGAAGTAAAACCATTTATCACTTGCTCTAGTAAAGGGGTGATTTATCTGCTTCAGTGCCCATGTGGACTTCAGTACGTGGGGAGGACTAAAAGAGAACTTAAAATTAGACTGAATGAGCATATAGCCAAAATAAGAAGTGGCTTTCCAAACCATTCGGTCTCGAGACATTATGACTCAGTTCATCATAGAAACCCAGAAGGAACTTTGTTTGTGGGCATTGACAAATATAAGCCCAACTGGAGGGGAAGCTCTCTAATTAGAGAAATTTCTAAAACAGAAATGGCATGGATCCACAGGCTGAGGACATATCTCCCCTATGGCCTCAATGTGGACACCGACATCAATGCTTTTATAAATAATGCCTGATTTTAGTTTATGATATATTTTATACATTTTTAGTTCTCTCTCTGAAGACAACTAGATTGCCTATACTAACGATAGAATTATGGATGTGCTACTGGACATGGATTTGAAAACATTGGTGCAAAATCCATATTGATTATGAATTGTTCACTCTTAATTTATATAATTAATATATTTAAACATTAGTTTTATTATTTAAAACACCCTTCACCGGGAGTGAAATGTGCACGCACTGAAACCCAACTAAATATTGGGAATCAATTTATGTCGCTCACATAATATAACAAAATAAGATTCACTTTTTGTATATATGTATTTATAACCTTTTGGTTTAGTGTGGTTACACATAATAGATTTGATCAATTTGTATATAATTAATTTTTTCTAATTTTTAATTTTTATATTTAATTAGTGTGGTCACTCACACAACATTAAGACACCATCATGAATAAAAAATATTTTTCAATATTTTTCAATAAAATTTATGTCCATACGGATTCAGTAATATTGAACCAGGTTTCTTTTTCATGATGTGTCATTTAGATAGGGGTCACACTCCTTTGGTTGCAAGATATGCACCGATGGGTCAAGAACATGTCCAGTATGGCCAGATCCAATTGCCAACAGCTATACACCTCACGTGGTGAGGTTATTCTGCTGTTGTCTTAGAGGGAGTGGAGGTGCCTGGATGTGCAGGGTCATCGCGGTGAGCCGCTCTGTGGAGCGCAATCACTTAGATGGGCGCATGCGCGGAAAATCCATAATGAGGCTTGGTTCATAACGTTATGATGCAGCCCAGCATCTAACGTTTATTTTTAATATGTTTTATTAATTTTAATGGTTTAAATTTTCATGTAATGTATATAGGCATATACAGTTCCCGGGCCGGGTGGTGGTTTGGATGTTGTTTAACGGCGCATATGGTGCGATCGTGTGCAGCACTCAATGTCCCACCGTCCGACGCGCTGAGCTGTGTTGCTAGATCCGGAGCAGTGACTTTGCGGTCCCGCCTCTCAGATGTTCCTGCCACGCCTCGCCGTAGTGGATTCTACATGTCCCGCAGGTATCCGCCCATTTGGGCGGTGTTACGACTTGTGACCCGGATGTGGATCAGTACACTTCCGGTGCATGGGGGAGTCCCGGAACGAGGCTTGGTTAGTGAATTTGCTTCATCAATTAATTGTATTTGTATTTCTATATAAAGGGGTGGCGTCCCACGCCACTCGTACCCCGAGACGAAGTGATCTTGTCACGAAACGCGTCGGGTGGATTGAGTGACGTGTGGACGCCATCCCCTTCATTCCTCCAAACGAGTGGCCTCTTTTTGTTCCTGGACACGTCCGGCCGGCGTTACAGGCCAAATGCTGGTTTATTCAACCCAAATGTGAGTTGTATGTACATATGCTTACTACTGTTTTTAAAAATAAATTACCCGGATTTATGCTATGTGGAGCTCTGTCTTGTTGTCTTCTATATCCCTCGTTGAGCACGGAGTGGTTTAGTGCAAGTGAAGGAGTTACTACTGCCTTACAAAATCTCTGCTTGAGAGATATGTGGATAGTGGTCCGGCAGGACCCAGATTTCCGGTAAGCAGCTGCATGATCGGTGGAGGATTCACGTCTGGTGTATTAATTGCAATATTTCTGGAATCTTCACGGGTGTTTTTATTCATTATATGGACTTACTATCTAATTTAAAATTAGTCTTGGACTTTATGGACTTTTTAAACACTAATATCGTTACTGTTTATTCAATTATTTGAAGTTATGGTTTATCACTGTTTATGTTATTGATCACTGGGTTACATATATCAATATCAGCAGGGTAAGAAACCCTGACTTCCTGATTCCATTGGATCATTCATTTAGATACAATGGTCTTCACATACACTTGCTCAATACAAGTGTGTATTTGGGTTTAGCGCAATTATTTTCTTTTTTCATTTGTTAATTTTGTTTATACACAACCTAATTGCTGCTTATTAATCCCGATCGCTCATCTTAGCGCAGTTGTTTCCAACTATTTTTCTAGATTAAAAATATATTTAAAGCAGGACTATACTAATTTCCCACCCAGCAATGCAATGTGTTTGCTGGCATTGAAATTCCTCGGGTTCAGCTCTTTGGCCATCTTGATTGGTCATGCTGAGGATGATGTAACTCTGGCATGTGTCAAAATGATACACTAAATTGTGCATATATGGGGGTGTGCAAATGATGTAAATATTGTGTTGGGACAAATGAAAGTAAAATGGATTTTTTTCTATTTTTCTTTTTACAAATGATTCCTAATAAAAAACAAGGAAATAATACGTATATCTAGATTTTCTATCAAATTTAAAGCGGAGCTCCAACCTAAAGTGGAACTCCCACTGATCGCAACCCTCCCCCCTCCAGTGTCACATTTGACACCTTTCAGGGGGGAGGGGGTGCAGATACCTGTCTAAAGACAGGTATTTGCACCCACTTCCGGCCACACAGACTGCAGGCATGACGTCACCTCCCCCCCCCCCGTCCCCCCCGTTGTGTTCTGGGAACACTCGGCTCCCAGTACACAGCGGGAGCCAATCGGCAGGCGTATCGCGACTCACGCATGCGCCGTAGGGAATCGGGCAGTGAAGCCGGAGCACTTCACTTCCTGGTTCCCTCACCGAGGATGGCGGGGAGAGCAGCAGAGTGACAAGCGATCGCTCGTCCTCTGCTGTGGACGGCGCTGGACTCCAGGACAGGTAAGTGTCCTAATATTAAAAGTCAGCAGCTGCAGTATTTGTAGCTGCTGGATTTTAATATTTTTTTCAGTCTTATATGTCCTGAAAAAATGCAATGTATAATGTGGTAGGGTAGACTACAAAAGCTAAAAAGTATAACATAGACATTATCAAAATGTAGAAAAATTTTTTTTTTCTTGTAAGGGGATTTTGAAAGGAAAAGGCTTGGGGACTCAAGTTGTTAATTGACATAACAATATGTTGTTCACATTCAAGGTCTAAAGAATGCGAAGCTTAAAGTAATAATAAACACTTATTTTTTTTATTTTTTTAGAGACAGCCCAAAAACGATGGTTCTTCTTTAAAAATTCTTATTTTACTCCCATTGGGCAGGTTCCTAAGCCATTAGCCTCCTGTCTTGTCTCTCACTTTATCAAGATTTACTCTCAATTCCCATTCCATCTTCAAGACAGAAAGTGAACTGAAACTTCCCCAACAGAACACAAACTGCAAAAAATGAATCGATGGAAACTTAAAAAAAAAGGTTTGGCTATACATATATTTTTTACATGCTAAATTCTACTGAATATCAAGTAACAAGAGCCATATTTGATAACAATATACATTAATATATTGGTACAAAAATTTTAATTTCAGTTCCAGTCAAGAGTTATTCACAGAAGGATAGGACACTCTCGCTTATTATAGACAGGATGACTAAGGAAAAACTAACAAGGTTGTCTAGGTTGCCGGGCATAGGACAGGATGACCAAGCTGCTATTGGGTTCATAATTTGTTCATAACCTATGCTGCTTACTTTCTGGATCCAATGTAGGAAACTGGGACCTCTGCATGTTTTTCTTACACGTGGTGGCAGCTGCCAGTGGCTTATTTTATGGCTGTAGGTCATTGAGGGTGTCCCCCACAGGAACAACATGTCAAGATTCCTAGTAAATAGGAGAGAAAACAGTTCTCACATGGCTTCTGAGATGACATGAACATCACCTGCAAGTAGAAAACAAATTGATTTGAAATGTTGTTAGCAAGGAGAGAAAAAAAATGACCTCATCTGTTATAAGTTATGAGTATTCGAGATAATTTTCATTATATTAAAAATTATAGAGGCGTTGTAGCATATGATGCCACTTTCCTTTTTTTTTTTATAGTTATTTCTCTTTTCAGCAAAATGTGTGGGTGCTTATTGTCTTTTTGATATTTTTCTTAGCAGAGGGGAATTGTATTTGTTTTTGCAAATGTAATTGTTGCCTAAGTGACCAAGATATCAAAGCCTGGCAGATGAAACCCCACTTGACACTGTGGTAATCGATTTAAAGAAAAATGTGAACAATAATCCAACATATACAAAAGAAAAAACAAAATACAAATTTTTATGCATAACTACATGAAAGAAATACAAAATAAAAGATGATCCCAAAGCTTCTCAAACTCATCCCTGTCATGGTATGGACACAGCTCCTCATCCAGGGGTGAACAAAAAGCGGCCACTGGCCCCTCGGGAGACCTCTACAGAGGGCCTGAAGACTGGAAAGAACCCAAAACAAAAGATATGAAAGATTGCTACAAGGTTGTCCCATAAAATTCTCAAAGTATTGCAAGAGAAAATTGGATCCTACTCAAAATACACAACAGGATACACTAATGGCAGTTGGAAAAAGTCACAATCAAAAGGTCTAAAAATAATCCTCACTAGTTCCTTTAAGATCTTTTTATTTAATTCTCTTTTTACTAGCCTATTAAAAGTCTTATTTCTTGTTACCAATTTGTGTATAGTGTGTGTTTATATACTGTACATGTTTACATATGGCACTGTCACCTCGTAAATATTGTTTTTGCTGCATAATATTTTCTGTATTTTCATTCGCTTTCTTTGTTGTAATTTCCTTTTCCTCTTGCGTGAGTCTCTATATCCTCCCCTACAAGGCACACATGAAGGCTAGGAAAAGTTAATATTCCTTTTGACCACCTTAAATACTTAAAATTATAAATAATATTATTAATATTAAGTCCACCACATCTTATGGTATTACCTCAAGGCCCCGTACACACGGCCGAGGAACTCGACGTGCCAAACACATCGAGTTCCTCGGCCAGTTCAGCCCTGAAGCCGCCGAGGAGCTCGGCGGGCCGAGAGCTCCCATAGAACAACGAGGAAATAGAGAACATGTTCTCTATTTCCTCGCCGAGGTCCTCGTCGGCTTCCTCGGCCGAAAGTGTACACACGGACGGGTTTCTCGGCAGAATTCAGCCAGAAACTCGGTCGGAAGCTGAATTCTGCCGAGGAAACTGGTCGTGTGTACGGGGCCTCAGTGTTTTACCTGCAATAAAGACATTCGTGGATACCAAATGTTTGGTGGGTTCAACTATTTGATGAAGACTTTCGGTGGTGATTGTCTCTTCTGTATTTAGGCCAGGCAAAGAGGTCTCAGGAAGGGATAGTCACTATTACAACAATTGGAATCAGAATATCTTTGTAGCTTTTACGGTATGTATATATTTCTCTATTTGAGATCTCTCATCAAACTATACAGGCTTAATATAAAGGAGAACCTCCTCAGATATTCATCTACATGCACATATAACTGAGAAAGACCCACTGCTCTTGCCTTAGAGATCCCATATAGTATCTTAGGTAACGATACCATAAACACGCACCTAAACTTCCTACTAGGTACAGGATGGAATAAATAAGAGATTCTCTCAATTCTCTCCCAAAAAAAATCTTCAGCATATAATATCCTCTCTTTTAGTAAAACCTCTCCCAGTAACACAAATACATACCTGCGCATTTAAGTATGACTTGGGTTCCTAGGGGGTAGTTCAGTCTTCCTAATATATTATCCTTCTGTCTAATAGGAAGTGTGAACTACTCCCTGGGAATGCACTTCATGCTTTAATGTGCATGTACAGTATGTGTTTGTGTTTCTGGGAAAGGAGGAAGATTATCAGAGCAGAGGATAGTATATATTGGAAAGATTAACCTTGGCAGAGGAATCAAGAAAATAAAAAAAACTGACCCTCACTAATCTATCCTCCCCTCTGTTTCTCAATTGTATTTTTTATCCTCTGTATATCCAGATGGTTCATGGCATTCTAAAGTCCAGTACAAACTATTCATTTTTTTCATTCAACCCCTCCGGTCGGTCTGAGCTGCTGTACTAACTATGCAAGGTTAGTTTAGCGATCACCCCTGCTGAGCTGTTGTGTTCTGACAGGGGAACTTCCCCCCTCCCCCAGCTAGAACTATTGGCTGTGAGCGCTGATCCGGAGTCTGCCGGATGCTGGTTTTCCAGCATGCATGTCCGTCAGAAACCGGCCAAACGGCTGACTTCTGTTGGACAGACCGACATACACATGGACCGAATGTCTGACTTTATTTTTTTTAACTGGTTATTGTCTCCCAACATTCAGCCCATGTGTACCAGGCTTTACTTATAGAATTCCAGGCATGGATATTTTATACATTCTGTAGTTACATTGGTTCAGCTTTTACCAGCTTTGACCAACCTGGCCGATGGAAGCTGGAAATCACTTAAGTACACCCCGCTACTCTAGTGATCTCCACTTGCTTCCCTGCTGAGCGGCGGCATCTCCTTCCCCCTTCCTTCTGAAAACTAACGGACTGACTGGGGACTGCAGTGTCCACTGTTAACTCCTTCCTGTGAAGATTGGAAGTTCTGGGAGGCAGCACTGAGACAGCAGGAGCCAGCAGCATTAAAAATTGTAAACTGCAAGTTGTTTGGGTAAGAATTTAAAACAATAGTTTACTGGACATTTTTTATTTTATTGTGCATGATGTGTTAGGCTAAGAAAAGCTGAGGGTTTAATGATATTTTAATTAAACAAGCTGAAGTTTTTGTGAATTCCTCAAATATATTTAGTTGCCTTAAACTGATAATTCAGTTGAGCTGTGATCTATTTAAAACAATGTATTAGGACTGTATGATGATCTTTTCAAGTGAAGCTGGCACTGGTGTTGTACAAGCTTTGAATGTTCCATGATTGTACCACAAAAATCTAATCGAATTATATGCGACCTCTTTGATACATTGATTTAGAAGAGCATTGGTGTTGGTGAAAACATAATTGACTTCTAAATGATGTGCAGATTTTTATGCAGATGCATCTATCACTTTATGGGAAATTCAAACAGTGTTAGCTGTCATGGAGTCTCTTTATATCTCAAGCGTTAGTTTTTCTGATCCCAGTGTTCCAAAACTAATTTAAATTTGGATGAAAGATGATTTTGGCACGTTGTATGCAAGAATAAACTTTCCCTTAGAGTTTTATGTAACAAGAAACTTTTTTTTAAAGTTCTTTTTTGACTTTCTTTGAAGATCTAATTTACTTGAAGGTACCCCAGGGATTTCCAATCCACGTGGACTGACTCCTTTTGCATGTGCTTTTTGGAATTACTGTACATGCCAGGCTTTTCCATGCAGATCTTCTGACACCCTGCAAGGTAGAGTAGAGAGAGGTAGTGAAGACAGAAGATTGGAAGAGAACTTTATAGTCAAAGATATAACTTAAAGTGTAAGTTCACCTTTTCACAAAACATGAAAAAAATTGCACCCACCCCCACCCCATTCCCTGCTGCATTTACCCTCAGGGCTGTCTTTTCGCATGGGCACGCTGGGAAGTTGCCTGGGGGGCCCCACCTGCCCAGCAACCCCAGCCAAGCATCATTCAGCCGCCTCCTGAACTAACATAGCCCCGGTGCCGGCACGGCACCTTTCTTGCAAGTTTTGTAGTTACTTGGCCTGGCAGTGGGGTAGGAGAGTGACAGGCACCCCCATGCTTGCCGATAAGTGTGTCTGGTCTATGGGTAACTGGCGGAGGCAGAGCCTAAAGCTCTGCCTACCCTCCTCTGCGCAGCATCATCTTCTCCCCGAACGCGAGCGGGGTCTGTGACGTTAAGTGAGGTCTGTGAGGAGGAGAACTGGCTGGAGAAGAGAGGAGACCTGGACAATTGGATGAAGGGGAACCCCCTAGGCAGCAGGTACTACTATCATACTAAAGTCACAACGATCTTATCATCATCATCATCATCATCATGCGCATGTGTGCCAACTGCCAAGCAGCCAAATATAGTGCTCAATATGGATTAAATAAATTATAATTATGCATAGCCATAATATGGTCCAGAAATATTTAGACAGAATAAAGGTGGATAAAGCACCTGGACCTGATGGCATCCATCCACGGATCCTAAAAGAATTGAGCTCTGTAATTTCAAAGCCACTGTATCTAATATTTAGGGACTCATTAATGACAGGAATAATAATTTTAATTTATTTAATCCACATTGAGCACTATATTTGATTGGCTGCTTGCTTCTGCTTGGGCCTGGGCCTGGCACATGATGACTTAGGCTACTTTCACACTGGGGCATTGCGCCACTATTTTTAGCTGAGATTTACCATTGTTTTTGCGGCGCTATTCAGCCACTATTCTCGTGCGTGATTCGGTAGACAGGGCCCCAGTGCACTGTATTGCCCGGGGGCCTATAATGCTCTTAAGATGCCACTGATTTACCTCTGTGGACAATTAGCTTTTAATGCCCATGCAGCCAGTTTACCACTTGCCAGTTGCCCAATAGATATACTGCTACAGGGCAGCCACTGTGTGTAGGATCACATATATATACATGATCCTGCACTCACGCCGCTGGAGGCACACTCCTGCTGCGATTATACACAGCGATAGCCGGTCATTACTCAATGTCTGCCGGCACCCGCCGATCATTCGGTACAGAGGCAGAACGGCAGTCTGCCTTTGTAAACAAGGCAGATTCCCGTTCTGTCAATAGAGAAGGCATGGATCCTGTGTAAAAGCACCTCCCACACTGTAGAAAAACACTGGCTAGGCACACAGTTAACCCTTTGATCGCCCCTGATGTTAACCCTTTAACAGCCAGTGGCATTAGTACAGTGACAGTGTATATTTTTAGCACTGATCACTGTATTGGTGTCACTGGTCCTCAAAAAGTGACAAAGGTGTCAGTTAGTGTCCGATTTGTCGCAGAAATATCGCAGTCCCACTATAAGTCGCTGACCACCGCCATTGCTAGTAAACATAAATAAATAATTAAATAAAAATTTCTTAAATACAGCCCACAATTTGTCGACGCTATACCTTTTGCGCAAACCAATCAATATACACTTATTGGGATTTTTTTTACCAAAAACTTGCAGCAGTTTACATATTGGACTAAACTAATGAAGAAATTAGATTGTTTTATTTTCCTATTTGGGAATATTTTATAGCAGAAAGTAAAAACATTAGGGCTATTACTGATTACAATTTTCGTGTTCAATTAATAGATTTTTTTTAATTGATTAATCGACTAATTACGATTAATTATAACACACATACAGATCCAACTACTTTTAGCTGATCTCCTTGCAGGCTGATTCCCAGTGCAGCTACCAACCACTGGAAAAATGGATAGCAGGATACACAAAACACACAAAGGCAGCGCTCGATGGGAATAGCATTAAAACCTTTATAGTCTTCAAGTAGGTAACAAAATAAATATTGCACTGGAGATAAAAATCAATGTAGCTACATAAACTGTAAAAATGGTGCGAGTAATACCAAACGGTAGCAAAAGCAGTCATAAAAACATGTAGCTAAGTATGATACTGGTATAAAAATGTGTACAACGATACCACTGCTGAATCCAGATGAGGAAGGGTTAACATCAGTCCGTCGACATGTAGATGTCCCGTGAAGGGAACTATCACAACAACCAGTGGATGGCTGTAGAATCCCAGGTTGATAGAGGGAAGTGTAACAGCCCTTGCGTGTGGCAGATAGTAAGGTCCCGCCGGCATGCAGATATGAAGGCACAGCAAAGGAGCCCTTCAGATGGACACGGCAAGCCCTGCCGGTGTCCGTGACGTCACCGGATCTCTGACGGAACTCCTTGAAGACCCAGAAGCTGGCGGAGAGGTGAGTACCGATCAAAAGAATTTTGATCGATCAAAAAAATTAATCGATTAATTGAGGAATTAATCGTTAATTTCCACAGCCCTGTGTTTTTTTTTTTTTTTATTGTCTTTCTTTTTTTTGTTATAGCACCAAAAAAAACCTGCAGAGGTGATCAAATACCAACAAAAGAAAGCTCTATTTGTGGGGGGAAAAGAGCATATATTTTATTTGGGTACAGTGTCGCACGACCCCACAATTATCAGTTAAAGTAACACAGTGCCGTATCGCAAACTAGCCTTTTCATGAAGGGGGGTAAATCCTCCAGAGCTGAAGTGGTTAAAGCTACAATTGTCTTCCCCTTCTTTCTTTAGGAATTCCAGCACAGATCAGAGTGACTGGTCAAGGTGGTCATGTGCTGGCGCTGACCAATCAACAAAGAATATCTCGGATCTATCCTGGAATCCTTAACCACTTAAGACCCGGACCATTACGCAGGTAAAGGACCTGGCCAGTTTTTGCGATTCGGCACTGCGTTGCTTTAACTGACAATTGCGCGGTCGTGCGACGTGGCTCCCAAACAAAATTGGCGTCCTTTTTTTCCCACAAATAGAGCTTTCTTTTGGTGGTATTTGATCACCTCTGCGGTTTTTATTTTTTGCGCTATAAACAAAAATAGAGCGACAATTTTTTACATACAGCTCTCCCCATTCTTCAGCTCTGGGGACCGATCGCGGGACTCCGGCGGCGATCAGGTTCGCAGGTCCCGCGGCCACAGTCACGGAGCTTCGGACCGGGTCTCGGGAGCGCACCACGGGCGCGCCCACGCAACCCACGGCTGGGCACTTAAAGAGGACGTACAAGTACGTGCTTGTGCCCAGCCGTGTCATTCTGCCAACGTATGTGTGCAGGAGGCGGTCCTCACCTTTTCACAAAACATGAAAAAAACTGCACCCATCCCCACCCCATTCCCTGCTGCATTTTCCTAAGGGGTGTCATTTCGCATGGGCACACTGGGAAGTTGCCTGGGGGGCCCCACCTGCCCAGCAACCCCAGCCAAGCATCATTCAGCCGCCTCCCGCACTAATATAGCCCCAGTGCCGGCATGGCACTTTTCTTGCAAGTTTTGTAGTTAATTGGCCTGGCAGTGGGGTAGGAGAGTGACAGGCACCCCCATGCTTGCCGATAAGTGTGACTGGTCTATGGGTAACTGGCGGAGGCAGAGCCTAAAGCTTTGCCTACCCTCCTCTGCGCAGCATCATCTTCTCCCCGAACGCGAGCAGGGTCTGTGACGTCACGTGAGGTCTGTGAGGAGGAGAACTGGCTGGAGAAGAGAGGAGACCAGGACAATTGGATGAAGGGGAACCCCCTAGGCAGCAGGTACTACTACCATACTAAAGTCACAACGATCTTATCATCATCATCAACATGTGCATGTGTGCCAACTGCCAAGCAGCCAAATATAGTTCTCAATATGGATTAAATAAATTATAATTATGCATAGCCATAGTTATCATAAATAAAGTGATTTGTGCAACTAGTACCTGCTGTTGCACAAATCACTTTATTTATGATAACTATGGCTATGCATAATTTTAATTTATTTAATCCACATTGAGCACTATATTTGATTGGCTGCTTGCTTCTGCTTGGGCCTGGGCCTGGCACATGATGACTTAGGCTACTTTCACACTGGGGCATTGCGCCACTATTTTTAGCTGAGATTTACCATTGTTTTTGCGGCGCTATTCAGCCACTATTCTCGTGCGTGATTCGGTAGACAGGGCCCCAGTGCACTGTATTGCCCGGGGGCCTATAATGCTCTTAAGATGCCACTGATTTACCTCTGTGGACAATTAGCTTTTAATGCCCATGCAGCCAGTTTACCACTTGCCAGTTGCCCAATAGATATACTGCTACAGGGCAGCCACTGTGTGTAGGATCACATATATATACACATGATCCTGCACTCACGCCGCTGAAGGCACACTCCTGCTGCGATTATACACAGCGATAGCCGGTCATTACTCAATGTCTGCCGGCACCCGCCGATCATTCGGTACAGAGGCAGAACGGCAGTCTGCCTTTGTAAACAAGGCAGATTCCCGTTCTGTCAATAGAGAAGGCATGGATCCTGTGTAAAAGCACCTCCCACACTGTAGAAAAACACTGGCTAGGCACACAGTTAACCCTTTGATCGCCCCTGATGTTAACCCTTTAACAGCCAGTGGCATTAGTACAGTGACAGTGTATATTTTTAGCACTGATCACTGTATTGGTGTCACTGGTCCTCAAAAAGTGACAAAGGTGTCAGTTAGTGTCCGATTTGTCGCCGAAATATCGCAGTCCCACTATAAGTCGCTGACCACCGCCATTGCTAGTAAACATAAATAAATAATTAAATAAAAATTTCTTAAATACAGCCCACAATTTGTCGACGCTATACCTTTTGCGCAAACCAATCAATATACACTTATTGGGATTTTTTTTACCAAAAACTTGCAGCAGTTTACATATTGGACTAAACTAATGAAGAAATTAGATTGTTTTATTTTCCTATTTGGGAATATTTTATAGCAGAAAGTAAAAACATTAGGGCTATTACTGATTACAATTTTCGTGTTCAATTAATCGTTTTTTTTTAATCGATTAATCGACTAATTACGATTAATTATAACACACATACAGATCCAACTACTTTTAGCTGATCTCCTTGCAGGCTGATTCCCAGTGCAGCTATCAACCACTGGAAAAATGGATAGCAGGATACACAAAACACACAAAGGCAGCGCTCAATGGGAATAGCATTAAAACTTTTATAGTCTTCAAGTAGGTAACAAAATAAATATTGCACTGGAGATAAAATCAATGTAGCTACATAAACTGTAAAAATGGTGCGAGTAATACCAAACGGTAGCAAAAGCAGTCATAAAAACATGTAGCTAAGTATGATACTGGTATAAAAATGTGTACAACGATACCACTGCTGAATCCAGATGAGGAAGGGTTAACATCAGTCCGTCGGCATGTAGATGTACCGTGAAGGGAACTATGACAACTCCCAGTGGATGGCTGTAGAATCCCAGGTTGATAGAGGGAAGTGTAAGAGCCCTTGCGTGTGGCAGATAGTAAGGTCCCGCCGGCATGCAGATATGAAGGCACAGCAAACGAGCCCTTCAGATGGACACGGCAAGCCCTGCCGGTGTCCGTGACGTCACCGGATCTCTGACGGAACTCCTTGAAGACCCAGAAGCTGGCGGAGAGGTGAGTACCGATCAAAAGAATTTTGATCGATCAAAAAAATGTATCGATTAATTGAGGAATTAATAGTTGATTTCCACAGCCCTGTGTTTTTTTTTAAATTGTCTCTTTTTTTTTTATATATAGCACAAAAGAAAACGCAGAAGTGATCAAATACCAACAAAAGAAAGCTCTATTTGTGGGGAAAAAAAGGACATATATTTTATTTGGGTAGAGTGTCGCACGACCGCACAATTATCAGTTAAAGTAACACAGTGCCGTATCGCAAACTAGCCATTTCATGAAGGGGGGTAAATCCTCCAGAGCTGAAGTGGTTAAAGCTGCAATCTTCTTCCCCATCTTTTTTTAGGAATGCCAGCACAGATCAGAGTGACTGGTCAAGGTGGTCATGTGCTGGCGCTGACCAATCAACCAAGAATATCTCGGATCTATCCTGGAGTCCTTAACCACTTAAGACCCGGACCATTACCCAGGTAAAGGACCTGGGCAGTATTTGCGATTCGGCACTGCGTCGCTTTAACTGACAATTGTGCGGTCGTGCGATGTGGCTTCCAAACAAAATTGGCGTCCATTTTTCCCACAAATAGAGCTATCTTTTAGTGGTATTTGATCACCTCTGCGGTTTTTATTTTTTGCGTTATAAACAAAAATACAGCGACAATTGTGAAAAAAAAACAATATTTTTTACTTTTTGCTATAATAAATAAAATATAAATCGCGCTACCTCAATCACCCTTCTTAGCACACGCAAGTGTATGCAAGAGGGTAATCTCTAGTGTTATATGTAAAAGGCTGTCTGATATATCAGAAAAATTACCTATAATGGCCACTAGAGTGCAACATGCAGCCACCTCAAAATCCCTCAGTAATCATGGTGATAGTGATTCCAAAAGAAAAAAACACAAAAAACAGAAACAAATGACATTTGGATCAAAAACCATCAACTAAATGTAAATTCGGCTATGAATGGATTAATAAACAGTCCAAAATGTTGACAGTAAAGAGTCCATAAACAGCAGATAAGATGTCAAACACCCGTGCATCTGTACCACATTAAAGGTTGATTGTAAACATGTCCAAAAGAAAAGAGTGACATCTCCTCCACCAGACTTAAAGATTGGCCGCTTACCGAATTCCAACAATCCCTTATGACAGGGGATCAAAACCAGCATATAATAGGTCCCAATCTTGCAGTTTCAGATATGCAGTCCTGATGGATCTCGTTATCCAAGAAATTTCAGCAATATCAATGCCCACCATGTAAGAAACAGTGACAGCTCCAAGATATTACTTCTTCCAGGGGCCAGGCTTCTTACTGGAAGAAGTAATATCTTACGAAACGGACGTAGGGCGAGCGGCGCGCTGTCGTCATCCAAGAAGTTCCTATCGTTCCCCCAGTGGACGGGTGCCTGAGAGTTTTGTATACCGGCCGGCACATTAAATTCAAGGCACATTTTAAACTGCATAACTGTAAGTGCAATTTTAACCTTTTCAAATAAATTTCTACACATTTAATGCACTATGTGGAGCTGTCACTGTTTCTTACATGCTGGGCATTGATATTGCTGAAATTTCTTGGATAATGAGATCCATCAGGACTGCATATCTGAAACTGCAAGATTGGGACCTATTATATGCTGGTTTTGATCCCCTGTCATAAGGGATCGTTGGAATTCGGTAAGCGGCCAATCTTTAAGTCTGGTGGAGGAGATGTCACTCTTTTCTTTTGTTTACACACAGCTCTCCCCGTTCTTCAGCTCCGGGGAACGATCGCGGGACTCCGGCGGCGACGGGTCCACAGGTATCGCGGCCACGGTCACAGAGCTTCGGACCAGGTGGGCACTTAAGGAGGACGTACAGGTACGTGCTTGTGCCCAGCCGTGCCATTCTGCTGACGTATATGTGCAGGAGGAGGTCATTAAGTGGTTACGACCCCTTTCACACTGAGGCAGTTTTCAGGCGTTTTACCGCTAGAAATACCGCCTGTAAAGCACCTGAAAACTGCCTCCCATCCATTGCAATGGATGCTTTTACACCCGGGCGGTGCGCTTGCGGGACGGTAGAAAAAGTCCTGCAAGCAGCATCTTTGGGGCGGTTTGGGAGCGATGTATACATTGCTCCCAAAACGACCCCTGCCGATTGCAATGAATGGGCAGCGCTTCTGAAGCATGTGAAAAACACCTTAACCACTTAAGCCCCGGACCAAAATGCAGGTAAAGGAGCAGGCCCCTTTTTGCGATTCGGCACTGCGTCACTTTAACTGACAATTGCGCGGTTGTGCGACGTGGCTCCCAAACAAAATTGGCGTCCTTTTTTTCCCACAAATAGAGCTTTCTTTTGGTGGTATTTGATCACCTATGCGGTTTTTATTTTTTGCGCTATAAACAAAAATAGAGCAACAATTTTGAAAAAAATGCAATATTTTTTACTTTTTGCTATAATAAATATCCCCCAAAAATATATAAAAAAAAATTGTTTTCCTCAGTTTAGGCCGATACGTATTCTTCTACCTATTTTTGGTAAAAAAAAATCGCAATAAGCGTTTATCGGTTGGTTTGCGCAAAATTTATAGCGTTTACAAAATAGGGGATAGTTTTATTGCATTTTTATAAAAAACATTTTTTTACTACTAATGGCGGCGATCAGCGATTTTTTTCGTGACTGCGACATTATGGAGGACACTTCGGACAATTTTGACACATTTTTGGGACCATTGTCATTTTCACAGCAAAAAATGCATTTAAATTGCATTGTTTATTGTGGAAATGACAGTTGCACCCTAGAGAATAAAATAGTGGTCATTCCAATACTTTTTGTCACACCGTATTTGCACAGCGGTCTTACAAGCGCACTTTTTTTGGAAAAAAATCACTTTTTTGAATTAAAAAATAAGACAACAATAAATTTGGCCCAATTTTTTTATATATTGTGAAAGATAATGTTACGCCGAGTAAAATGATACCCAACATGTCACGCTTAAAAATTGATCGATAGGCGATGTTTAAAAAATTCTAGAGATTGCATTTTTTGAGCTACAGAGTAGGCCTATGGCTAGAATTATTGCTCTCGCTCTAACGATCGCGGCGGTACCTCACTTGTGTGATTTGAACACCGTTTTCATATGCGGGCGCTACTCGCGTATGCGTTCGCTTCTGCGCGCGAGCTCGTCGGGACGGGGCGCTTTAAAAAAAAATGTTTTTGTTTTCTTATTTATTTTTATTTATTTTATTACTTTTTACACTGAAAAAAAAATGTATCACTTTTATTCCTATTATAAGGAATGTAAACATCCCTTGTAATAGAAAAAAGCATGACAGGTCCTCTTAAATATGAGATCTGGGGTCAAAAAGACCTCAGATCTCATAATTAGACTAAAATGCAAAAAAAAAAAAAATATTTGAAACTGTAATTTTTTCAAATGACAAAAAAAAAATTGTCTTTTTAAGAGGCTGGGCGGGACTGACGTTTTGACGTCACTTCCGCCCAGCAGAGCTATGGGGACGGGCGAAGGAGATTTTTCCTTCAGTCTCGTCCCCGCTCAGCTGCCGAACGGTCCCGATCTCCTCCGCCGCTACCGACGGCTCCGGTAAGCGGCGGAAGGCGCGGGAGAGCGGCGGTAGGGGGGGCCCTCTCCAGCCACCGATAACGGCGATCTCGCTGCGAATCCACCGTGGAGACCGCCGTTATCGTGTACCAGACCGCGCACACTAAAGATCGATACCTCGGTTGTGGCAGCAGCTGCTGCCGTTACCGAGATATCAATCTTTAAAAATAGGACGTACATCGTCGTGCGCAGGTCTGAAAGTGGTTAAAGATGGATATCTCTGTTATGGCAGCAGCTAGCTGCCATAATCCAGGTATCCATCTCTTCAGTGAGTGGTCCGGTTTACGATAATGGTGGTCTCTGCGGCAGATTCACCGCAAGATCACTGTTATCGACGGTGGGAGAGGAGCCCCCCTCCTGCCACTCTCCCACACCCTCCACCGCTTAGCGGAGCCATCGGTAGCGGCGGAGGTGATCGGGTCCTTGCTGTGGCTGGGTATGGAGACGAGTGAGGGAAAGATGGCCCCCATCCGTCTCCATACCATAGCACGGCGGAAGTGACGTCAAAACATCACTTCCGCCCGTAGCTCTTGAAGGGACATTTTTTTTGCAATTTTTTTTAAATGACAATTTATTTAATTTTTATTGCATTTTATTGTAAATATGAGATTTGAGGTCTTTTTGACCCCCCAGATCTCATATTTAAGAGGACCTGTCATGCTTTTTTCTATTACAAGGGATGTTTACATTCCTTGTAATAGGAATAAAAGTGACCCGATTTTTTTTTCAAAATAAAGTAAAATAAATAAGATTATTTTATTTGTTTCGTAAGACCGCTGTCTAAATACGGTGTGACATAAAGTATTGCAATGACCGCCATTTTATTCTCTAGGGTGTTAGAAAAAAAATTCTAGCAAAAAAACTTGTTTTTAACTTGTAAACAACATATCTGAAAAAAGATGGTTCGGTCCGGGGTTGTAAAGGTGCAATTTTTTTTTCCTAAATAGCTTCCTTTACCTTAGTGCAGTCCTCCTTCACTTACCTCATCCTTCCATTTTGCTTTTAAATGTCCTTATTTCTTCTGAGAAATCCTCACTTCCTGTTCTTCTGTCTGTAACTCCACACAGTAATGCAAGGCTTTCTCCCTGGTGTGGAGTGTCATGCTCGTCCCCTCCCTTGGACTACAGGAAAGTCAGGACACCCACTAACACACAGCTCCTTTCTCTACCTGCAACGTAGAGTGCTGTAATAAAATTAAAAGGTGCTTCAACAAAGTATTAGTTTAAGGGTGTGCACACTTTTGCAACCATATTATGTTAGTTTTTTATTTTTACTTCCACCTAAACAGTTTCAGTTTGTTTTTCAATTGAATTGTACAGTCATAGGTCACATTAAAAGGTGGAAAAAGTTCTGAAGTAATTTATCTTTGTGTCATTTTTTGACATCACAGGAACCTGACATTTTAACAGGGGTGTGTAGACTTTTTATATCCACTGTAGCATTTCAATAGATGTTCCAGCAAATTGAGAACATCAATCATTACAATTATAGGAATTGGAGAGCATGTCTCCTGGGAGCACAACAAAATTTAATGGATTAAACCAATTAAGCAATAAACCATTACATATCAGTGTAGATTATAACATACGAATTGGTGTAACATGATATGTTCCTAATGGAGGAAGAGAAACAAGATAAAAGCAACTATTCCATGTTCAAGATGTACAGGTACGTGGAGAGGAAATGCCATCTGTTCCATAACAGACGGTCACCAAGCTTGCACTTATATACTTTTAGATATATCCCAAACACCCCAAAATTCATGGGGCTGTAATGCAAGTGTCATCAGAAAAAACTTGTTAAGCTTAGACCCACTCCTTCTCACAGGAATGGACTGGCCATTGGGACTACAGGGAGTTTCCCGGTGGGCCGATGGCTCAGTGGGCCGGCATCAGTGACAGCGGCCTGGGAGTTTCTCACTTCTGCCTAATCGTGTCCCATAAGGGGGGGGGGGGCACCGAACTGATTCTTTGCCCCGGAAGAAATAATGTCTAGCTTCCCAACTGGTACTGCCTATAAGAGTACCAGTACCAGCCTTTCTACTATAATAAAGTAAAACGGCTAGTGGCTAGTGAAGGGGGAGAGGGGGCTTGGGTTGCCGGGGGGGGGGCGGGAGTTGTCCAGCCTCTGTGGGAGAGACCTGTCAAGAGGGGCCAGTCTGGATGAAGTCCGGGGCCAATATTTTGTCCCAGTCCAGCCCTGCCTTCTCATCTCCCACATTTAACTATAGGTCTGTAAGGTTGGCAATAAGGGACCAATAATCATGAGAGGGAGCTAAGGCCTTTAAATACTGAGATTGTATTTGTTTAAATGAGCATACAGGGCTTGGGGACTTTTGAGACACTCTAAAAGGCATGCACTGTTCTGTTGCTTTACTTCTTCATACAATATATGGCAACAAGTGTGTGAACATGACTGTTGCTCCTAGTTTGTTGGACATCCCATTCCAAAACCATTTGGATTCATTTGAAGATGGTCCCTTCTTTGAAATGAGTAAAATGAAATGAGTGATAATAACTGCGCTGTGTGGGTATGGAGAGATAGGGCGAAAAAAAAAAACAATAAACAAAAAAAAAAGCAAAACAAAACAGTGATCAATAAGTCCCACCAATTGGGCGGGGTGAACTCTACAAGCAGTGTGCAATCTGAACTGTGAAGGTGGGTGGTCTGGAAAAGGTTAACACTATGCAGCAAAATCCTTATAAGGAAATAAAATAAACATGGAAGTAAATAAACACAGTTATCAAAATAAATGTCCAGGATTGGTACTAAGGTCCAAAGGTAGGTGATCCCAACACATAATAAAGGGTAAAAATCCAGTGAAATCAAGTGCAAATAAAAGTCTCGCATCCAAAAAGCATATATTTAAAGGTGCAGTCCTTGATAGCTGTGAATAATAAGTGATGAGAAACCAGGAAATCCAATATTTCAGAGAAGAGCAAGCTTCGGTGCGCACACCTCTAGTGGTATGGAATGATCACCTCAAGGCCATAGCACGGATAGCCTGGATACCACTCAAGGTGTACTCAAAGATCCAGCAGGATGAGGGCTAGATGTAGTCTCCACATTAAATGACCATATTGAAAGAAACAAGAAAAAGAGGAAGATATGGCGTAATACTGGAAGCAAGGTTCTAAAAAACGATTCAATCACATGCACATGCACTCACATGGAGGCCGTGAGCAGTGGGCCTATCTCCTACGAACGGCGAGTTCGTGCCACCCAGTCTGTGATCTTGATTGTATGCTGATCCTCTCTCATTGGCTTCCACCTAAACGTCCACTGGCACTAAATGCTCAGCAGGTATAGATGGGCAAAGAGAGAAGAAGGCACATAGTACAGCTCCAGTTCAAAAAGTATTTAATATAAAAACATATAAAAAACTCACATTTAAAATGTCAGAGATATCCAAACAAAAGCGAGCTCATATCTCTCCCTTCAGAGTGTGTGAGGTCTGGTACTTCCTGTCCCTACGCGTGGCGTCATGTCACATGACTTCATCAGGGTGCCTTCTTTGCAGCTATAACAGCTTCTACACTTATGGAAAAGCTTTCTACATGATTTTGTAGTGTGCATTTGCACCATTCAGCAAAAGAAGCATTTGTGAGGACAAGTACTGATGTTGAATGAGAAGATCTGGCTTTGCAAACAATGTTCCAATTCATCCCAAATGTGTTAATTACGGTTGATTTGAGGGCTCTGTGTAGCCATTCAAAGCAGTTCTCCAAACCATACTTGCTAAACCATGGGCCAGATTCTGAAAGGACTTACGACAGAAACAGCGCCATGTACGCCGTCGTAAGTCCTAATCCGACCCGTCGTATCTATGCGCATGATTCTTAGAATCAGTTATGCATAGATATCCATTAGATCCGACAGGCGTAAGTCTCTTACGCCGTTGGATCTTAACTGCATTTTTTTGTTGACCGCTAGGTGGCGCTTCCGTCAAATTCCGCGTCGAGTATGCAAATTAGCAAGATACGCAAATTCCCAAACGTACGTGCGGCCGACGCAGTAAAGTTACGACGTTTACGTTAGGCTTTTCCCGGCGTATAGTTGCCCCTGCTATATGAGGCGTACCAATGTTAAGTATGGCCTTCGTTCCCGCATTGAAATTTGAAAAAGTTACGTTGTTTGTGTAAGTCGTTCGTGAATGGGGCTGGACGTCATTTACGTTCACGTCGAAACCAATGACGTCCTTGCGGCGTACTTTGGAGCAATGCACACTGGGAAATTCCACGGACGGCGAATGCGCCGTTCCGCAAAAACGTCAATCACGTCGGCTCACAGTAGTTTTACATAAAACACGCCCCCCTGATCCAAATTTGAATTAGGCGGGCTTACGCCGGCCAATTTACGCTACGCCGCCGCAACTTACGGAGCAAGTGCTTTGAGAATACTGCACTTGCCAGTCTAAGTTGCGGAGGCGTAACGTAAATCAGATACGTTACGCCCGCACAAAGTTACGCGCGGCTACGAGAATCTGGCCCCATGTCTTTAATGACCTAAGGGTTGTGTACATTGGTGCAGCCATGCTGAAACAGAAAAGGGCCTTCCTAAAAATGTTGTTAGTAGATTGGAAGCCCACAACCGTTTACACAGTGCTGTAACATTTACAGTAACCTTTACCAGAAACACAAGAACTCAACAATGTTAAGGGGTGCTCACATACTTTTGGCCATATACAGTAGCTCCAGTACCAGTACACTTTACCTATTATACACAAGGCCAAACTATTGCACCACAATATTTCTTTTTATCTAAAGGCAAGTGAACGGGACTTTAAATCTCCTAAGGCTGCTGAACTGAGCACAGGAATAAAGCTATAATGGAAATCTGTAGAAGGTAATGACCCAACAATAAACGTTCCCTCTCTGATAACAAATCTGATTTATGAATATATTTTCCAACAAGTCTCTTCAAAATACAAGTAACTTTTACATTGCACCTTGTGGCTATTTGACTTTCAATGAGCTACACAGCTTAATTAATAAGGACAGCTTGAATTGTGGCAGTATTGATTTGGTTTGCAAATCTAAAGTCCCGGAGGAGCCAGATTTCTGAAAGTTTGCAAGGTAGCACAGAGACAATGCTCTTAGCAATTTATAAGCAAAGTGGAAATTCTAATAAAAGGACTAAGGACAAAATATAGAGTAAGGAACAAATGCACTGTTTTTTTTTATTTAATGTATTTAAGGTGGGTCTAGCACATATAAAGCTATGTCTGAATAAATAAATGTGTGATAGAAACAGAAAAATAAATGATTAAAAGAGATGGGGCTAGATTCATCATTGATTTATGCCGGCGTATCTATAGATACGCCGCGTAAATTCAAAGCTGCGCCGGCGCATCTTTTTTCTGTATTCAGAAAGCAAGATACGCCGACATTAGCCTAAGATCCGACTGGCGTAAGTCTCTTACACCGTCGTATCTTAGGGTGCATATTTACGCTGGCCGCTAGGTGGCCCTTCCGTCGTTTTCGGCGTAGAATATGCAAATGACCTAGATACGCCGATTCAATTTACATAAGCCCGGCGCAATTTTTTTACGTCGTTTACGTTAGGCTTTTTCGGCGTAAGGTTGCTCCTGCTATTATGAGGCGCACACAATGTTAAGTATGGACGTCGTTCCCGCGTCAAATTTTTTAATTGTTTACATCGTTTGTGTAAGTCGTTCGCGAATAGGGCTGGACGTAATTTACATTCACGTCGAAACCAATGACGTCCTTGCGGCGTACTTTGGAGCAATGCACACTGGAAAATTCCACGGACGGCGCATGCGCCGTTCGGGAAAAACGTCAATCACGTTGGGTCACCAAGAATTAACATAAAACACGCCCCCTCATCCTCATTTGAATTACGCGCGCTTACGCCGGCCCCATTTACGCTACGTCGTCGCTGTAACTTAGGAGGCAAGTGCTTTGTGAATACAGCACTTGCCTCTCTAACTTACAGGGGCGTAGCGAAAATACGATACGCTGCGCCGCCGTAACAGTGCGCGCCCCTACCTGAATCTAGCCCGTAGTGTTTTTAGATATTTGTAACTATGGTATCCATGTACTGTGAATAATTGCAATAACGCATGTAAATGTTTAAAAAAAAAAAAAATATTTATATGTATAGTTTGTAAACATAGATGTTTACACTTATTACTTGATACCTATTCATTACATAAGTAGAAACTGCTTCCTGCTTAGTATTACTAAGCCCCGTACACACGATCTGACTTTTTCACATCGGAAATTTCGAACAATTCCATCAGAGTTTAGATGTTCTCTTTTACTCCGTCGGAATTCCGATGTGATTTTGGTCAAAGTTTCAATCGCTTCACTGTTCACTGTTCCTCTTTCTTATTGCAAGTTCTAGCAAACCTCTCTCTAAAAATAATCATAATACCTGTGTATAGTATGGGGCTTATATAGTGTGTACAAGCCTTGGTCCAAAGCACCTAATATGATTCCTGTTTTCTCTCTAATTTCTCAGCTATCTGCATAACTCACTTCTTACAGTCTATGAGGACACCACAGAATCTTGGGCAATGACTCTGTTCCCTTTCCAGCACACAGAAGTTGACTGACAGCCTCACCTGTGCATGTTTCCCTATGACAATGTATAGAGGGTGGTGTAATTTCCCTTCACTCGGGTCTCAGATTACATTCAGCTCTCCCCTCTGTGCTCTGCAGTGTGTGACATCAGATTCATGACCCCTGAAAACTGGAGCTGAAAATTAGCCTGTGTGTTTTATAAAGCTGTAGAGAAGACATGCTGCAGACAAACAGGTAAAACTTATGTAGGAAGAGTTATTAATATGTGTTTCACCTAAGGCTAGTCACTTCAGTAGGTAAATGTGTAGCGCTTAACCCTGCAGGAGTTGCTTGGTATGGTGGGTTCTCTGCTTTACCACGACTCTGTAAACCACTCTGCCCCCCTCTGACACACCTGGTTGTATAAGTTGAGGGCTGCACACAACTGTATGACTTAAGTGTTAGCATACTACAACACTATGGGCCATATTCTCAAATAATTACGCCGGCGTATCAGCAGATACGCCAACGTAAGTCCGATTCTAAGGCCGTCCTATGTTTAAGTGCATTCTCAAACTGAGATACACTTAAATATCTACGCTGACCGCTAGGTGGCGTTTCCTTTGCGGTCAGCGTAGAATATGCAAATGACTAGTCACGCCGATTCACGAACGTACGCTTGCCCGTCGTAGTGTTTTTACGTCGTTTCCGTAAGCGATACGCGGCGTAAAGATAAATATGCCCCCTAGGTGGCGTACTCAATGTTAAGTATGGCCGTCGTTCCCGCGTCGCAATTTGAAAATTTAACGTCGTTTGCGTAAGTCGTCTGTGAATGGCGCTGGACGCCATTTACGTTACCGTCAAAACAAATGACGTCCGTGCGACGTCATTTAGCGCAATTCACGTCGGGTAATTTACCCGACGGAGCATGCGCAGCACGATCAGTGCGGGAGCGCGCCTAATTTAAATGATCTACGCCCCCTACCAGGATCATTTGAATTAGGAGTGCTTCCGCGGGTGGACTTTACGCTACGCCGCCGCAAGTTTACAGGTAAGTGGTTTGGGAATCCTTGCCCGTTAAACTTGCGGCGGAGTAACGTAAACGAGATACGTTACACCGCCGGATATGTACGAGAATCTGGCCCTATATTAGCATCCAGAAAATAGGTCACAGGCAACCTCAACTATAAAGATTGACTTAAACTGCAATATAGTTCAACTGAATTAATCTGGCATACACAGCATTGATAAGAACAACATCAACCATGAAAAACATGAATGACACAAGGAAAAAACTCCCTATAACTTTTGCCAATAACTAGTCACTATACACTATTTAAGACCGCTAACGTTGGGGCACATCTGTACAGTGGTGCACTTGTTATTGTCTATTTAAAGTTTATGCAGTGGAGCACTGTAGGGCTTCTAAGTAATGGGTAGTCTCTACTGACATTAAAATATGGACAGTGATGGGATAAGCACAGATGATTCTGCCCACCACTCTTGGTACACAAGTCTGGTCCAGAACACTTGGTGGTCTGTTGTCCCCAGTGGCTCAGTAAAGGACCTTTCAGTGGCTCAGTCCTCAGTTTTACTGAGGCTTAGTCTCTCAGAATGTGGGCACAGACACCCTAGCAATAGGTCTGTGCTCTCCGGTCCCACACTGCTCTGGTTCCACAATAGGTCTGTTCTCTCTTGATACACCCAGATAAGATGCTATATGTGGCTCAGTCCACTGTCTCTGAGTACACAGAGCACAGTAACATGTCTGCACGCTCTCTGGTTCCATGCACATAAAACCCAGACCCCAGGGCCGATCCTACACGGGGTGCAGTGGGTGCCCCGCACCCCAGCGCCTGTCACCCACCGCAGAGAAAGGGCGCCGAGCGAGCCGAGACTTTTTTTAAAGCCGAGCCGCCGAAGCAATCTGCAAGCAGAGCAGGATGTGACGACGTCACGTCACGTCAGACTGAGCCCGCGGCCGCCCCAGCATCCACAGCGCGCCGCCTCTGCGGCTGGAAATTTAGCTCCGCTCGGTCGTGACCTCTGCCATCTTCAGACAGCGTGGTGGCTAAGAGGGAGAGGAGCGAGCGGAGCATTTTACAGCTGCCGCCTGATTCAGCTGACTGAGCCTGCCTTCTGTCTGGTCTAACTGAGTGCCATCTGCCTGCTGCAGTGCCTTGCTGAGTGCTGACTGCACCTGACCTGGCTGGCTGCCTGCCCTGCACACCCTGTCTGTGTAAGTAATACTGTCTGTGTGCCATTAAATGCAACCACTGTGCCCATCAAAATCCAGCCACTGTGCCCATCCAAACGCAGCCACTGTGCCCGTTCAAACGCAGCCACTGTGCCCATCCAAATGCAGCCACTGTGCCCGTCCAAATGCAGCAACTGTGCCCGTCCAAGCGCAGCCACTGTGCCCATCCAAACACAGCCACTGTGCCCGTCCAAACGCAGACACTGTGCCCATCAAAATGCAGCTACTGTGCCCATCAAAATGCAGCTACTGTGCCCCTAAAAACACAGCCACTGTGCCTGTCAAACGCAGCCACTGTGCACATCAAACACAGCCACTGTGCCCATCAAACACAGCCACTGTGCCCGTCAAACGCAGCCACTGTGCACATCAAACACAGCCACTGTGCCCATCAAACACAGCCACTGTGCCCGTCAAACGCAGCCAATGTGCCTGTCAAACGCAGCCACTGTGCCCGTCAAAACACAGCCACTGTGCCCGTCAAAACACAGCCATTGTGCCCCTCAAAACACAGCTACTGTGCCCATAAAAACACAGCCACTGTACCCATCAAAACCCAGCTAATGTGCCCATCAAAACACAGCCACTGTGCCCATCAAAACACAGCCACTGTGCCCATCAAACGCAGCCACTGTGCCCATCAAACGCAGCCACTGTACCCATCAAAACCCAGCTAATGTGCCCATCAAAACACAGCCACTGTAACCATCAAAAATGCAACTACTGTGCCTATTTAAAACGCAGCTACTGTGCCCATCAAAACGCAGCCACTGTGCCCATTAAAAACGCAGCCAGTGCCCATTAAAAACGCAACCACTGTGCCCTCTAAAAACGCAGCTACTGTGCCCATTTAAAACGCAGCTACTGTGCCCATCAATACGCAGCCACTGTGCCCATTAAAAACGCAGCCAGTGCCCATTAAAAACGCAGCCACTGTGCCCATTAAAAACGCAGCTACTTTGCCTATTTAAAACGCAGCTACTGTGCCCATTAAAAACGCAGCCAGTGCCCATTAAAAACACAGCCACTGTGCCCATTAAAAACGCAGCTACTGTGCCTATTTAAAACACAGCTACTGTGCCCATCAAAACGCAGCCACTGTGCCCATTAAAAATGCAGCCACTGTGCCCATTAAAAATGCAGCCACTGTGCCTATTAAAAACGCAGCCACTGTGCCCATTAAAAACGCAGCCACTGTGCCCATTAAAAACGCAGCTACTGTGTCCATCAAAACGCAGCCACTGTGGGGGCGCCAGAAATATTTCTGCACCCAGGCACCTGTGACCCTAGGATCGGCCCTGCCCAGACCTCTGCTGAATTGCCTGGGAAAATGTCTCTCTCTACTCCTCTGGATTTCAGTGGATCCTGGGTGATGACATTTTAAACTGCATTCAGTTTCCTTGTGCTGCGCCCCTCCAGGACTACATTTCCCAAGATCCATTGTGGCCGCATCACCAGTCCTCTCTCCCTCACAGGCTCACCACTGCTGCTTTGAGGGAGGACAGCAGGCAGAAGATCACACACAGTCCACTCTGTCCAGAAGCCCAGTTTAGGAGGGATTAGGTGGAGAAGGAGAGCAGTGGAATCTTACACAGTCTGATCTGTACAGCAGCTCTGTCACTGCTTACAGTGGCAGGGTAGGGGGGGAGCAGGTGGAGGATTACACAGCTGGAAGTGCATCCGGCTACATATTCAAGGGTTTACAACCAATTTAATCCCTTCACGGCGACCTTACAAATATGCATCCTCACTGAATGGGGCTTTTTTCCTTGGGGCCGCATATTTGGGTATCTCCCCTTGTGCTGGAAGCATGCTGCGTGGCTCACGGAGAGAGCCCTGGGCCCCGTACTAATGATCAGGACCCGGAACTCGCAATTCCAGGTCACCGGATCACTGTGATGGCCTCTGATTAGCTATCACAGTGATCAGTCACTGTGAAGCCCGCCCCCGTGTTTTTTCTCTGTGAATGGAAGAGAGAGATGCATCAAATCTCTCTCTCCTTGCAGACTAAAAAAACAAAAACTGTGTGTAAAAAATAAATAAATAAGTAATAATAATAAAATAAAAAATTAAACAAGATAGAAAAAAATACCTAGATCAAGGTTTGATCTAAGCCAGTGCCAGGGTTAGTGTTTGGGTCAAATGTCAGGGCCAGGGTCAAAGCTCAGGGTCATTATTTTTTGGGGATTTTTTTTAAATTAGTGTCAGTGGGCCAGTTTCACAGAACAAATACGCCGGAGTATCTGCTGATACTCCGGCGTATTTTCAAATACGCGTCGTATCTTGATTTGTGATTCACAAACAAGATACGACGGCTTTTGGCTAAGATCCGACAGGCTTACGGCTTCGTACGCCTTCGGATCTTAGGCTGCAATACTTCGGCCGTCGCTGGGTGGAGTTCACGTCGTTTTCCTGCGTTGGGTATGCTAATGAGCATTTACGGCGATCCACAATGGTTTTCGCGTTCGTTACGTCGTCGCTAGTAATTTTTTCCCGTGGCAAAGTTAAGCCTCGTTTTACCTGCCTTAACTTTACACGAGCCATGGTAAAGTATGGCCGTCGTTCTCGCTTCGAATTTCAAATATTTTTTTTTTGCGTTAGACGTCCGGGAATATGAAAGTACGTTACGCACGTCGCCGTTCAAAAAAATTACGTCACTTCGCGCAAAGCACAGCAGGAATTTCCTAACGGAGCATGCGCAGTATGTCCGGCGCGGGAGCGCGCCTAATTTAAATGGTACACGCCCCATTTGAATTGGGCGGGCTTGCGCCGGACGTGTTTACGATACACCGCCGCAAGTTTACAGGTAATTGCTTTGTGAATCAGGCACTTACGCTGAAAACTTGCGGCGGTGTAACGTAAACGGGATACGTTAAGCCGCCGCTAGTGTACGTGAATCTGGCCCAGTGTGCTTTAGATAGGGAAAAAAGGAAAATGCGCATTATTGATTTTCTTCTGTACTATGGGTACATACAACAACTAGCATATACATATGTGGTATCACTGTGATCGTCAGGAGCAGGAGAATTTTCATTTGGGTTGTTCTTTGGTGTACGGTTATGGTAGTAGCAATTAATACACAGCTAAATAAAAAAAAAATGTTTTTAAATTTTGGGCCAGTTTTTACCATTTACCACCAAATGATTTGTCCTGAAAAAAATGCGGTATAATCCACCTGGATGCACAAATTAGTTGTGACGATATGGGCAGTTTTACATGTCAAAGTTGCAAGATTATGCTTAGGCATTAAGATTTGTTTTACCCTTAGGCACGAAGGGGTTAAGGGACACTTTTTTGCCCAATCAGATGTCATTGTGTCTGCAGATAGCTCACCCTCCCAGGCAGTGATATATAAGCCATGCTCAACTGTAACCTACCTGCTGTAGAATATCAGCCTAGATGAGGATGATGTCATGTCATTGCACCCCTGAAGTGACATAGCTAGATTCAGACAGAGTTAGGCCGGCATATCAGTAGATACGCCGACCTAACTCAGAATCTGCGCCGACCTATGTTTAAGTGTATTCTCAAACAGAGATACGCTTAAACATATCTAAGATACGACGGCTTGCGCCGTCCTATCTTAGGTTGCAATACTTCTGCTGGCCGCTAGGTGGCGCTTCCATTGTGGTCGGCGTAAAATATGCAAATCACTATATACGCCTATTCACGAACGTACGCCCGGCCGCAGCAGTACATTTACGCCGTTTACGTAAGAGATAGGCCGCCTAAAGTTAAAGCTGGGCCCTAGGTGGCGTAGCCAATGTTAAAGTATGGCCGCCGTTCCCACGTCGAAATTCAAAATTTTTACGTTGTTTGCGTAAGTCGTCCATGAATAGGGATTTACGTTGTTTACGTCCACGTCGAAATCAATAGGCCCGTGCGGCGTACTTAGCCGCAATGCACACTGGGAAATGTAGGCGCCCGGCGCATGCGCAGTTGAAAAAAAACGTCAAAAACAACAGGTCAAGCTCCATTAACATAAAACATGCATCCTTAGACAAATTTGAATTAGGCGCCCTTACGCCCGCCCGCTTTAGGCTACGCCGCCGTAACTTAGCAGGCAAGTACATTGTGAATCATGTACTTGCCTCGCTAACTTACGGCGGCGTAGCTTAAATGTCTTAAGCTACGCCGCCTTAAAGTTGCGGCCAGGTATGTGAATCTACCTAACAGTGTTTAGGCCTGGAGATTTTCTGCTCAGGTTCCATGCCCCTATTAGTGTGGCTACTGGAAGTGCAGTGGCTGGATAATTATTACTGCCTGGGAAATGAGCTTTATGTAGACACTGTCACTGTTCCTTAAATGGGCAAAGTGACAGTGTCTCTTTAATCAAAATATCAGCGTGATCCTATATACTAATTAAATCCTCAGTGAAATAAAAATGCATTGTAAAAAAAAAAATGGAGCCAAAGTGCAACACAATAGCCAATGGCGAAGGCTTGAATAATGAAATGTGTTAGATGGAGGAGGTGATGTCACTATATACATGGTCCCTCTGCTGTCGGACTCAACTGGATAGCGGAGTTATTGCTTAATGCCATATTTGCTTCAGTCTATGTGAGTGCAATAACAGTTTTATCTTCTTTTAATAAATGGAGTTACACTCTCGCCTCTCTTCCCTGTCGTACGTGTTAGTTTTAGCATTAGGGGTTTGGGGCTGCATTCAAGAGATGACAAGGACCTTTGTGCTTTTGTTCTCAGGGGGAATAATCCATTCTGATGATCTGTGCTTGGTTCTGTGAAGGAGAATATCTACCCTGGAGGATTCAATTTAAAGTACATATGACCTTATTATGTTTAAGAGGTCTGTTCTATGGATGAGCATCTCCACTAGAGGCAGTGCCGTACGATATGCACAGTTACTTTTACAGAAACATCTTTGCTACTGCAGTGTTATAAAAAAGACTTTAAACAGTGGCTTTTGTTTTACACTATATCCTCTGTCTGGCTGACATTTTTCAGTTGGGCATTGTTAAAGTGGAACTACACTTTATCTGAGCACCACAAACCAAAAATGTTATTTAATTAATGTTTACTATTTAAAGCGCACTCACCAAACCATACCTGTCTGAATGCTTCATTTTGTTGAGAAATCATTTAAAAAAAAAAACATCCCCTAGAATTTATGTCCGTGGCCATGTTGAGTAAGGGCAAATTATTCTTGCAGCATTCACTTCCTGGAATCCACCTGCCTCTAGCTCAGGCATGCAAGCAAAAGAGGGTGCGCTTAGCTGAGAAAGCTCCTCCTCCCCTTCTCCCCTACTGAAGACTCCAACGCAAGGCTGTATCCTGGCCTAGGCCAACAAGGCCCAGGCCTAGGGCAGCACTTTGCAGGGGGGGAGCACAGAAAGAGTCCCTGCCGGCTTGCGCTACATTGTTAGTGTAACACAAGCTGCTTCTAATTTTGACTGACCTATCATCCTGGATCACAAACCTTCCTCACTGTGCTATATGTTTTCTGCTGCACCATTGGCATTACTATATCTTCTTAGTCTTCTCCATAAAAGTATCAGAAATTTGTGCTTAAAGTAGAACTATAGGCAATACTTATTTTTTTTTCATTTTGGATAGAGTAAGGGCCCCTGTCAGTTTATTTTTTACCATCTCCATCCCATTGCAGAGATTTCCCTTCATTTCCTGCCCCATAGCCAAACAAGAAGTGAGAGGAAATCTATGCAAATGAAGGGAATCCACCCCCCCCCCCCCAGGCCCTAAGAACTAGTGTCCCCACTCAAAAATTTCAGGACGGGTCTTAAACAGAAATGGGCGTGGCCTTGACAGGAAGGGGTGGGTCATATTTAAATTAGGGGGTGCACGAGTTTAGTCAGGCCTAGGGCAGCTCGAAAACCTAAATACACCACTGCTCCAACGATGGTATGACATCAATTGCCTAGGCATGGAAACCAGGAAGTAACTGAAGAAATGTATGATCTACTTTCCTATCCATTTACTAATGCTAGCAGCATTAAGGATTAAAAATAGTCAATGTTGATTGAGAAAGTGATTATTCAGAGGATGCCTAACACAGAGGCAGCCACTGGAGGGCTAAAAATCTACTAGCATATAAAATACAATAAGAAAAATACTGTAAGAAACTACAGGTCAAGAAAACATTAAAGTGGAATTTTCAGTAATGTTACAAGCAAGAATTAATTACTGACAGCACAATATATAGTAACAGTTTAGAAATCAAGATAAAAAAATCCTGTGCCTAGGTAACCATAAAAATCTTACTGGTATTATAAACAGCCGCTGTCTTTGCTAAATAAATAGGTAAGCCAGTATAGGTGAATGTTCAGACTGTGGTTGCTTAACCTTAGCTGATGAGTTGTACTGCAAATACTGTAGTGAATACTATAAATACCACTCTTAAATCAATCAAAGTTCTAACATGATACTATAAAAGTGACAAGTAAAGTGCCATAGTGCAAATGGAAAAAGTCTCTTGAGTGCAATATGAAGTGCTTTGTGCTTTGTTCCCAGGATACTCCCTGTGTGTCCACCACGTGAGGTGATATAGTCACTCCGCACTCACCAGATGCTGGTGACTCCCTCACTATAGGCCTTTTTGGAGGACTTTTTCCATTTGCACTATGGCTCTTTACATTTCACTTTTTATAGTATCATGTTGGAACTTTGATTGATTTAAGAGTGGTATTTATAGTATTCACTACAGTATTTGCAGTACAACTCATCATCTAAGGTTAAGCAAGCACAGTCTGAACATTCACCTATAATAGTAACAGTTTAATTTTCCAGAAACACTTTTTAGTATTCAGTATAAAGCCATCCTTGTGTTTCTTAGTGACTGCCTAAAATCAGGAAATGGCATCAATGTCTGCTGCAGTATGGAAAAAGCATTTCCTCAGTCTTCTCTACCCCAGCGATGAACCTGAAACATTTTAACTTTGTAACAGGTCAGAAGAGGAGACATCTAACAGCAGATGGTGGACATGTAAGATGATTGTGTCTATACTGGTTCAGTAAATTAATGGCCAGCCCAGGCTGGGGAAAAGGGTTAAGTTGTGTGTGCTTGTATCCTGGGCTTTTTGGTCCCAGCCAGCCCACCTGTTGTATAAAAAGAGGGGAAGGCTGAGGTCCAGGGCTATTGGTTGATTCTGATCCCACTCTCGGCTTGCGATGCTGGGACTGCTGCGCCTTGCAGTCCACTAAAGGCACTGGGGATTATGGAGGACATCCAAGTCATGGAGAATACCAGCATTGAGGTATGCCTGGGCAGGCACACAACTGTAGTTAGGGTTAGGAATTGGACTTATTCATATTTAACTGTTAGGCCCCATACACACGACCGGTTCTATGCGCTGAAACTGGTCCGACGGATCAGTTCCAGAGGACCGATCCGGTCGTGTGTAGGCCCGAGCGGAAAATTGTCCGGCGGATCGGACAGTTTCCAGCGGACCAAAATTGATTAGCATGCTAACCAATCTGTCCGCTGGAAATCTATCCATCGGACGTGTTCGGTCGTCTGTACAGACTCACCGGACACGTCTGACCGACCGCCATCCCCCGCATGCGTCGTACTGAATCGACGCATGCGTGGAAGCTTTAAACTTCAAGGCCGCCCACGTCGCAGCGTTATCGTCGCGGCGACAGCGCGGCCACGCCCCGCGTATTGTTTACGCACGGATTTCTGTCTGATGGTGTGTACAACCATCAGACAGAAATCCGGCAGCCGGACGCAGCGGATCTGTCAGCTGAAAACTGTCCGGCGGACCGTTTTCAGCGGAAAGATCCGATGGTGTGTACGGGGCCTTATGTTTAAGTTTCACCAGTAAAGTTACATTAACTGTTTCAAGCCTGGTCTGAAGTTATTTAAAGGGGTGCATGTGAGTTCTGGTATTTTCAAATAACTCAGGTCTCTGAAGCACAAAGGGGTATGAAGCTCAGCTACTAAAAAAGAATTAACTCAGCAAGATAAAGAAGAGGAATGTAGTTGCTATGAGTAACTAAGCACAAGTTCAAGACATGAAGCAACCAGTCATTAGGCATGGTACCTGATAAGGTGACAGGTCCTCCAGTAGCGAGGGGGTCGATATTATGGCTACCTCCCTAGCGGATAGTATCCAATAGCAACAGGATCCAAACCTGCGTTGCGGAGATTCGTGGCTTGGTTACGAGGTAAGGTAGTGAAGGAGTTAAAGAGCATGCATGAAATCCGCGCTATGAGCTCAGCGGAACCCTATTCTGTTAGACCCTTTTCACACTGGGGTGTTTTTCAGGTGCTTTTGGGCTAAAAATAGAGTCTGTAAAGCACCTCTCCTGCAGCCCCAGTGTAAGAGCCCGAGTGCTTTCACACTGGAGTGGTGTGCTTGCAGGACATTAGAAAAAGTCCTGCAAGCAGTATCTTTGGGGCAGTGGGGGAGCGGTGTATACACCGCTCCTCCACCACCCCAGCCATTAGAATCAATGGGCACCGCTGCCGAGGAGTCTGCAAAGCGATTGGACTGCGGCGCTTTGTGGGCCGAAAAGCGCCCCTATTACAGCTGTAAAGCGCCGCTAAAATTAGTGGCGCTTTATCACTAACGGCCCCCTACTCCAGTGTGAAAGTAGCATAACTGGGAGTGAAGTAACAGAGGTACGCTGGCTGGTGGAGTGGACGCAAGCTCAGCACGTCCCTCCTAATGCAACCTATAAATACAATGTGTAGTGACATGAGAGAAGTCGCTTTTCAGAGGAACTCTGTATTTTTACTGCACACAGTGAAGGCTCATCTCTAAGTCGGAGAACTGCCTTAATGTTAGATTCTTCACATAGTCCCGAGCATTGATGAGCGCACCCAAGGTTCCCCTCACATGCAGGGCGACAGACAAACATGCTTTCATAAAATGATCGATTTATTTTCTGATCGATCTTTTCTGATAGGAGTAATAGCTCTATAGTCAACACCACATTTGATTGATATGCTACACATTGGGAAGTGGATTTAGATTGATAGTTAAGATACAATCCTCAATTGCGATGATTATAAATAATCGATTGCATTTCCGAATCTACCATGTGATCTCATAATCTGATAAGCTGAAATAGGAACGCATGATTTCTGATTGGATCATTTTGATCAAACTGCACATTTACCACATAATGGAAAATTGAATACCTACCTTTCTGTAATTTTCCTTTCCTGGTGCCTACCCATGGCAGCATACCAATGGTCATGGCTCCGCCCCCACTGACCCACAGGACCACGTAACTCTCTCAATAAAAAAGAGTTCCCCCTCAGATAGGCATTCTAGTTACTAGCCCTCAGACCGCAGAGCAGTCCATAAGGGAGGGTGTATGCTGCCATGGGTAGGCACCAGGAAAGGAAAATTACAGAAAGGTAGGTATTCAATTTTCCATTTTCCTGGTGCCTCCATGGCAGCATACCAATGGTCAAATAACTCGCTTTACAGGGAGGGTACTGCTCAAAAAAAAAATATATTTAATAATTATAGAGTAGAGCGTTCTAGCAATTTTCTCCCAAAGTCTCTCGATGTGAGGGCTGCCGGGTCAAGGCTATAGTGGGACATAAAGGTGCCGAAGGAAGACCAGCTTGCTGCCCTGCAGATCGTTTCCGGGGAGACCCTTGCCAGGGCTGCCCAGGACGAGGCGACTCCTCTCGTTGAATGTGCGTTTATTGCCTTGGGAATAGGAAGACAACTAGCCCGATAGGTTTTCTGGATGAGTCCTACAATCCATCTTGCCACTGTTGACTTGGAGGCTGCTTTCCCTTTCCTTGCCCCTTTTGGGATGATGAAGAGGCGTTGGTCCTTTCTGAATTCCTGTGTCACCTTAAGATAATGTTTTAAGGATCTGGCTACATCTAGCTCATGCAGGTTTGCGGATGCTTGCTCTCCTTCAAATGTTGGAAGTACCCATTCTTGATTGAAATGAAAGACCGAAGGTACTTTGGGAATGAACTGATGTATTGGCTGTAGTACTACCCTGTCTGGAAAGAATGTGATGTAAGGCTCTTGGGCTCCCAGGGCTTGGATTTCCGACACCCTGCACCCCGATGTGATTGCAATCAGGAAGGCTGTCTTCCAGGTAATGTCCTCTAGTGAGCAACCTTCTGTAGGAGCGAATGGGGAACGTGTTAGGGCTTCCAGCACAATTGTCAGATCCCATTTGGGGTATAGAGATTTCCTGGGCGGGCGAAGTCTCAGAACCGCCTTCAAAAATCTGTCCACCAGTGGATTAAGTGCCCATCTGACATCTGTTAAGGCTGAGATGGCAGACACCTGGACCTTTAGAGTGCTGTGTCCTAAACCTAGGTCTAGGCCTGACTGTAAAAATAACAAAATATTATGAACCTCCGGAAACAGTGGATTGAACTGGTTGGATTCCGCTAGGGTCACAAATTTCTTCCAAATCCTGTAGTAAGTGGTGTTCGTGGAAGACTTTCTTGCGAGCAAAAGGGTTCGGATGACCTCTTGTGAACACCCTATATCCCCCAGCCTCCTCCTTTCAATATTCAGACCCTCAAATCCAGAATCTCTGGATTCGGGTGGATGAAACTGCCCTGAGTCAGCAGGTTGTTCTTGAGAGGTAGAGACGTCGGATTGCCCAGAGATAGACTGACCAATAGCGGGAACCACGGCCTCCTTGGCCAATATGGAATGATCGCTAGGATGGTTACTTCTTCCTTTGTCAGACGCTGGAGGAATCTCAGAATCAAGGGAGTTGGGGGAAAGGCATATCCCAACTGGAATGTCCAAGGCTGGATCAGATCATCTGTACCCACTGCTGTCGGACATGGTGCTCTTGAGAAGAACCGAGGAGTCTTCGCGTTGAGCGGTGAGGCAAAAAGATCTAATTGGGGAGTCCCCCACTGTTGGCAGATCCTGTTGAAGACCTCTTGGTCTAGAGACCATTCGTTGTTGTTGTAGAACGACCTTGATAGGTGATCGGCTAACTGGTTCTCTGGACCCGGAATATAGCATGCCCGTATGTCGAACAGATTCTTCTCTGCCCACGAGATTATTGGAGTTACTTCGCTGAATAATGCCCTGCTGTGCGTGCCCCCTTGGTTCTGGACGTAGGCCACCGCCGCACGGTTGTCCATTTGAAGAAGGACCGGTTTGCCCCTGAGAAGAGGTGCTAGATGTAGAAACCCCATCCAGGCCGCTCTTAGTTCCAGTATATTGGATATCACTCCCTCCGCACTGAATGGCCACTTCCCTTGAACTAATTTGTCTTGGGTGTGTGCCCCCCAACCTAGTTGGCTGGCGTCTGAAGTAAGAATGGTCCATGTAATTGGACCCAGGTGGAGGGTCTTGTCCACCACCATAGACTGGATTTCATCGAAGAGGACACAATTATCTTCTGCTTGAGATGTTCTTTCCCCCATTGGGCTAGGAACCCTAGCTGAAATTCCCGTAGGTGCCATCTGGCCCATTTTACCATTGGGATGCATGAAGCGAAGGAGCCTATGAGGCTCAGACACTCTGACGCTGACATGAAGCGGGAACTCATTGCTCGTTTTACTTTTTGAACCAACATTGGAACCTTTTCCGGTGGTAGAGAAACTGATTTCTCCGGGGTGTTGAATAGGGCCCCCAAGTAACCCATTTTCTGTGTTGGCTTTAGCTGGCTTTTCGCTATGTTGATCAACCAACCGAATCTGGACAAGGTGCTTAGTACTGTTTGGGTGTGCTCCTCTAAGAGGTTTTTTTGCTGAGACAAGATTAGAATATCGTCCAAATAATATAGTACTCGTATCCCCTTTTCCCGAAGAGGCACTAGAATGGCCCCTAGTACTTTTGTAAACGTTCTGGGAGCTGATGAGATTCCAAACGGGAGGCATTGGAACTGTAGACGTAGGCCGCCCACCTTGAACCGTAAAAAGTGCTGGAACTGGCTGTTTATCGGAATGTGCAGATATGCATCCTGGAGATCTATGGAAACCATCCAATCCCCGGGCCATCCTCCCGTCTTCTTGGGAATTAAGAAGACGGGAGAGTAGAATCCCGAGTTCATCTCTGAAGCTGGGACTGGTAACACTGCCTTCTGTTGTAACAGTATTTGGATGTACTGAAATAATACTGCCCTTTTCTCTTTGGACGCCGGGATCTTGGTGTCTTGGAAAGAGTATGGAGGAGGGCGAGATTTGAACCTCCAAAAATGTCCCCTGAGGATGGTGGACACCACCCATGGGTCGGTGCACCCTTCCACCCAGACCTGCGCATAGGCCTTGAGTCTTGCACCCACTAGGCTGGTCTGGGTGGCAGGGGAGTCAAAAAGACTTCTGGGAATCTCCCACAGAAGTTGTGGGTTTTGGTTTCCCCAGCTTAAGGAAAGAAGCTTGAGACCCTTTCCAGCCCCTTCTATAACCCGGGCGATAGGATCTTGAGTCCCTTCCTCTCTGCTGAGCTCCAGGCCTGGGAGTCTCTTGAAATTGCCGAATCCATCTTCTCCCCAAAAAGTGCTTTCCCATCATACGGAATGCGACACCACGATTGCTTCGAAGATGGGTCTGCTGCCCATGGTTTTAACCATAGGGCTCTTCTGGCCGTGATTGAATACAACATGGCCCTGGAGGAGCTTCTTAAGACATCTATCGCTGCCTCTGCCATGAAATCTGATGCCAGCTTTAACTCATCTAATGCCTTAATGACTTCCTCGGTGTCTATGCCTGCTCTGAGAGCTGTCTCAATGTTGTCAGTCCACACCCTGGTGGCTCTGGAAACAGACGATAAGGCTACCGCCGGTTTGCAAGCCCCGCCAGTTGCTTGGTACATCTTTTTAAGATCTGCATCGATCCTCCGGTCTAAAGCATCCTTGAAGGAGACCGAATCCTCTAGTGGTAGGGTCGTATTTTTTGCCAGCCTCATGACTGAGGCATCCACAGTTGGAATGGATTCAAAGATCTTAGCATCCAATTCGGCCAACGGATACAGTTTTTGAAGACGATTAAAGGCGACAGGCCTCTTATCAACTTTCTGCCATTCTCCTAGAATGATCCCTTTAATCTCCTCCATACGTGGAAAATTAGACACTCTCTTTGTTAAATGCGGAAAGTATTTTTTTGTTTTGGACGGAGGCTCCAGGCCCTCCTCTTCCCACTGAATGGCGTCCTTGACTGCCATTACAAATGGCTCCACCAGACCAAAGTCAAAGGCTGAAATCTCTTCCTCATTTGATACCAAGTCCTCGTCCAGGCCCTCTTCCCCCGGGTATGGGGTGGATGGACCCGCGATCTCTTGCTCAGCCGAGGGAGAAGGAGGAGAAGAAGTGCTTTGTGCTGCAGCCAATTCTCTGATGGATTCTTTGATAAGGTCTTTTATCGAGCTTGTGGACACCTGTTTTTCTGCAGTAGCCTCCAAGAAGCATTGGCCGCAGGCTAACTTGCCTGGCAGGGCTTTTTTCCCACAGACCCAACAGTCATCCCCCCTAGGTTTGGAAGAGGACTGGTGGGAAGAACTTCGATGGCTGCTAGAGTTGCGGCCTGAAGAGTGTGGATGGCCTGAACTCCTATGGCCTCCTGAGCTCCTGTCGCGGGAGGATCTGTAAGGCCGGGTACTCACGACCAAACATGTATGGTGAAAGCGGTCCGTCGGACCGTTTTCACCATACATGTCTGCCAGAGGGCTTCTGTACGATGGTTGTACACACCATCGTACAGAAGTCCGCGCGTAAACAATACGCGGGGCGTGTCCGCGGTGTCGCCGCGTCGATGACGCGGTGTCGCCGCGACAATGACGCGGCGACGTGGGCGGCCCGCCTTTAAAATGCTTCCACGCATGCGTCGAAGTCATTCGACGCATGCGAGGGACGGCGGGCGCCTGGACATGTACGGTAGGTCTGTACTGACGACCGTACATGTCCGAGCGGGCAGAATTCCAGCGGACTGTTTTAAAACAAGTCCAGGAATATTTGTCTGCTGGGAAAAGGCCCGGCGGGCAAATGTTTGCTGGAATTCGGCCCGCTCGCGCCCACACACGACCAAACATGTCTGCTGAAACTGGCCTGCGGGCCAGTTTCAGCAGACATGTTTGCTCGTGAGTATGGGGCCTTAGATGCGTCTCGTTGCGGGCTGCGGAGACAAAATCCCAGAATATAGGATTTATAGTATGTCTGTGATAGTGCTCTTTTTCTATTACTAATACTTTACCTGTTCTGTAGCAGCCCTTACCTAGTGGAATGTTGAGGATCTTTTATTGGCATGACTGTGTCCAGGACAGCTAAGGGCAAATTTAGAATTTCCTATGTTACTATCTGGCTTTAAACAAGATAAAAAACATAAACAAACTAACTCCCCTGATATACAAAGACCAGTGCAAGAAGAGCAAAAAAAAATAAAATAAATAATGTGCAGCTAAAGATACATATACATATATATATATATACATATATACATATATATGATAAACACACACACACACTCCTTTTACCACTGCCCAGTCCAAAAAGTACCTTGGCAAGGATCCATATTGCTCTGGTAGAGGAAATCCAGCAGGAGACAAGTGCTGGCGATGCTATCCCACTGACAGTCTGCTCTCAACTGAGAAAGACAGGCTGCTTTTAAAGTCTTGGGAGTACCAAGATGGCCGCCAAACGCGCAGTGCGCATGCGCGGCCGCGTCGCCGCGGCTCCGCCCCCCCGAGATGACAAACTGAGTCATGTGACCCGCGCGAAGCGCTTGCAGCTCGTGGGGAGGACAGACGCTCGGCGTCCCGCCGAGGAGAGAGACATACAGGCGGTAAGAGCTGGAAATCCTTTTACATAGTGGTAAAGCCCTATTACTGGAGGAGCACCCCCGGGATGTGGAATAGTCAGCCTAAATACCTGAAGAGGAGATAGCATAAGCTCCTGGAGGTAACACAAGTGCCCCAAAAAAAATCCTCAAAAAAAATGGGCTCCTATACTTATCTGGCGCCTTTAGCAGCCCAAGCCATAGGACTCCGTCCTGCAGGAGAGCATGAACCTGCAACGGTTACACCATGGATGGTGAGGTAGGGCTGAAATATGATCCTGCGGGATGAGGACAGAAAAAAGAATGCCTATCTGAGGGGGGAATTCTTTTTTATTGAGAGAGTTACGTGGTCCTGTGGGTCAGTGGGGGCGGAGCCATGACCATTGGTATGCTGCCATGGAGGCACCAGGAAAATTTATTTGAACCATAATTTCCACATGCCATGTCAAAAAAAAAAAAAAATGACTATAGATACATTTTAACATAAAAAACAAATCT
Source organism: Rana temporaria (assembly GCF_905171775.1). Lineage (NCBI taxonomy): Eukaryota > Metazoa > Chordata > Amphibia > Anura > Ranidae > Rana > Rana temporaria. The sequence goes on from NC_053490.1 coordinate 59,534,638, forward strand.
GATGTTAGGTGTATATATCATCACCACAGTGCATCTGAGCACCTTAAACCAATAACGCTATTTAATTCATTTTCAATATTCAAACTCACCCATCCATCCAGGTCTCAATGGTTTATTTTACTGAGAAATCAGTTTGAACCCCCCCCCCCCCCCCGCCACATTACTGGCCATTTTACGTAAGGGCAGATGATTCATGTAGCATTTACTTCATGGAATCCATCTGCCCCTAGATCAGACATGCAGTCAGGAGGGTGTGCTTAGGTAAGAAAACCGCTCCCCCCCTCATGAAGACTCCTGTGATGTATGACATCATTTGCCTAGGAAGTAAGTGAAGTAATCTAAAAAAAATTAAAGTTTACATCAAGTAAATATGATATGCTTTCCTATCTATTTACTAATGCTAGCAGCATAAGGATTAAAAATAGTCAATGTTGATTGTGAGAGTGAAGTTCCACTTTAAAATATAGTTTCCCTTTAAAAAGCTACACATAGACTTTTGATGTTAGCACAGTTCCAGTGATTCATGAATATCAGTCATAGTTCCATAATTGACTTTACTGCCTGCTTGTCGTTACTCCTAATAGTTGCCATAAAATTTTAAAAAAATTATAAAATAATAATAAATACAATGAGGCAAAAAAAAAATGATTCTCTCATTTTGTATAATGATGTCAGCTACAAAATGACATGTTCTCTTTGATGAAGTTTCATTTTATTGGGTTAAATTGTAAACTATTTGACACCAAATCTTTTCCTCATACCCCACATTACTGTGTGTCTTGTGAAAGGACAGGCAATGCAAATGATATAAATTGGTTTTTAATTGTAATTATGTCAGTCAAATATATTCATTAATTTTTAATTAACAACCAGGTAGTAAACTGCTTGATGATGTGATTATTAAAAGGATGCAGTATATAGCACATAATAATAAAAAAAAAAAAAAATCACCTTGTCTCCAGATTTGTAGCAGCTCTAAGTTTTTACCAAATAATATAGATTTATTTAGATACACATATCTAGTACCTGGAAGGAGGGTACAGTGTACAAAGTCTGCAACTCAAGTACATTGTGACACTTAAATGATGGTCAGCTGGATAAAGCAGACCTGTGATTTCCCCTTTCGGATTTACTTTTACACCCCGGCTCTCTTCCCCAGCAGACCTTTTATTTAGTGTCCGTTCACACTTTACGGTGCGACTTTGATGTGATTTTGATGCGACTTTGAATGAGTGCGACTTTGGCTTTGACCAATGTGATCGTTTTATTTGTGCCCTACAAAGTCGCTAGACATGTTTTGGTTTATTTGGCTTCCTTATTTTCTAACGAAATCCCAAATTTTAGAAATTCCTATCGTCTGTATGCTTTTCCGATGGAGAAAAAACCCACGCATGCTCAGAATCAAGTCGACGCATGCTCGGAAGCATTGAACTTAATTTTTCTTGGCTCGTCGTAGTGTTTTACGTCACTGCGTTTTGGACGGTCGGAATTTGGTCTGACAGTGTGTATGCAAGACAGCTTGAACGGAATTCCGACTAAAAATTCCATCGGATTTTAGGCCATCAGAAATTCCGATCGTGTGTATGGGGCATTAGTGTGATTCATTTGTTTCATTAGTAGTATCATCACGCTGTTCCTGAAGAAGCCAAAAAGATGGCAAAACATGTAGAACAACAAGAGTGATGAACAGTTTCTCTGAAATCAATGGGTACAAGTTGCCTACAAGTTGCCTAGAAGTCGGATTGAAGTAGTACAGGAACCTTTTCTGAAGTCGGAGCAACTTCAGTTGTGTACATTAAGACGGCTCCCATTCACTTCCATAAATTTTCTCGACCGTGCGACTTGGGGCAAGTTGGGGCGACTTGAAGTCGGATCCCAGGTCGCCCCCGTGTGAACCGGCTCTTAGGCAGGTATTGTTATTATTATTATTATTATCATATAATAATAACATACCTGTGCTGTTACATGGAACTCTGGGGAACTCACCCATTAGTGATCCCCAAGGAACATACTTGGGACACACTGCTCTACTGCATTCCTAACAAGGCAGATACACAGCTTGGGAGTATTAGACCAAGAAAAGAGCTCTTTTATGTGCTTGCATATAAGCAATTCTTTTGTGAAATTACCCATGTTAACATTAATTAGCAGAGATCAGAAAATGATGCTGTTTGAAGAATGCATGAAATTATTATTTGGATGGTTCAGTGCTAAAGGGCATATTAATCTAAATGAAAAATATGGCAGACTGCAGATTAGGTGCATAAAGAAAAACAGTAAAAGGGTGAAATTTCACACTATTTAACCACTTAAGCCCCGGACCAATATGCAGCCTAAAGACCCAAGGTGTTTTTACAGTTCGGGACTGCGTCGCTTTAACAGACAATTGCGCGGTCGTGCGACGTGGCTCCCAAACAAAATTGGCGTCCTTTTTTCCCCACAAATAGAGCTTTCTTTTGGTGGTATTTGATCACATCTGCGGTTTTTAGTTTTTGCGCTATAAACAAAAATAGAGCGACAATTTTGAAAAAAAAGCAATATTTTTTACTTTTTGCTGTAATAAATATCCCCCAAAAACATATATAAAAACATTTTTTTTCCTCAGTTTAGGCCGATACGTATTCTTCTACCTATTTTTAGTAAAAAAAATCGCAATAAGCGTTTATCGATTGGTTTGCACAAAATTTATAGTGTTTACAAAATAGGGGATAGTTTTATTGCATTTTTTTTTTTTTTTTTTTTTTTACTACTAATGGCGGCGATCAGCAATTTTTTTCGTGACTGCGACATTATGGCGGACACTTCGGACAATTTTGACACATTTTTGGGACCATTGTCATTTTCACAGCAAAAAATGCATTTAAATTGCATTCTTTATTGTGAAAATGACAGTTGCAGTTTGGGAGTTAACCACAGGTGGCGCTGTAGGAGTTAGGGTGCACCTAGTATGTGTTTACAACTGTTTGGGGGTGTGGCTGTAGGAATGACGTCATCGATCGTGTCTTCCCTATAAAGGGAATGACGCGATCGATGCGCCGCCATAGTGAAGGACGGGGAAGCCGTGTTTACACACGGCTCTCCTCGTTCTTCAGCTCCGGGGAGCGATCGCGACGGAGCGGCTATAAACAAATAGCCGCGCCGTGGTCCCGGATCGCTCCCCGAGCGGACCCGACCTCCGCATGTAGCGGGGGGGGTCCCGATCGGACCCCCCACCCGCTAATAGGCGAGGACGTACCTATACGCCCATGTGCCTGTACGTGCCATATTGTGGACGTATATGTACATGGGGTGGTCCTTAAGTGGTTAAATCTAAATCCTTTTTGAAGGTGCTGATTATTTGCAGGGATTCCTTTGTGTGCGTGTGTATACAATATATATATAAAACAATACAGAAGGTCCCTAGCACGCTTTCACATTAGACTGATGTACACGAAAGGGCTGGGATGCTGGTGACATCATTGACCTATTATGGGCACATGGTCACATGTGGCCATATTAGCTCAATGATGTCATGAGCATCTCTGACCCTTTGTATATGTTCAGCTGCAGGGTGGGGCATCTCATTGGTCCAACAATGGTAGCTAACATCGGGGTTCGGACTAATTATGAGATGCAGAATTGCCTACTTAACAGAAAGTGTTTACACGTCTTCACTTCCAACAAAAAAACCTAGAGACAAGGAAATCAGTTTCTGCTTATGGATACGTGTATAGAGTTATGCAAATCATTCCTTTCTTGTCCTTTTTAGCCATCAGTACACCCAGAACCGCTAGTCTATGGTTCCAGATATAGTAATAATTTTACAGCGACAGTATCACCAATTTACATACATCGATTTCTGGATTTCTTAGCCCTCGTCAGTGCTAGATATGGGTTTTCTGGCTCTATGGTAGGGCTTGTGAGTCCAGGAGCACAGTACAGACATTAAAGTTATATTAAAGTCTTGTTTCTGTTGCTTAAAAATAACAAACATGTTATACTTACCTCCTCTGTGCAATAGTTTTGCACAGAGCAGCCTGGATCCTCCCTCCTGATGTGTGCCTCTTTGGCACTCCTGGCCCCTCCCTCCTGACGTGTGCCTCCACAGCAAGTAGTTTGCTATGGGGGCACCCGAGCCACAACTCAGTGTGTCAATTCAGACACAAAGCGGCAGGTAGGCCCTCCCCCCCTCTCTCCCCATTGGCTCATTGACTTTGATTGACAGCAGCGGGAGCCAATGGCGCTCCACTGCTATCTCAGCCAATCAGCAGGGAAATCCTGAGCAGCAGAGTCTCTCCTACAACATTGCTGGATAGAGAGGGGCTCAGGTAAGTATTAGGGGGTCTGAGGGAGGCTGCTGCAGTTTAAAGCTGGGTTAGGGTATACAAAAATACCCTTTGGTGAGGAGTATTTCCAGGACCGAGATGTCCTGGATACATAAAATTAAATGTTATACCCCCTTCGGGTTGAACATTGAGGTAGACCTGAACTGTTTTTTAGATAACTCGTAACGGGTCAGTGTTACATGCGATTTGTTTGAGTATTATGTCTGAACAGAAGGTCCTAACCCCTTTTTGAAATGAGGGGCGGATACTGAGGAGGTTCTATATACTGTCAATATGTATTGCTAATGTTTCTTATGCCAAATGTGTTCCCTTTCACTTTGAGGGAGATGATTGTTAATATTGTGTATTTATGTCACTATGTGAATTTATGACTGGGAATGACCTGGGATGGATCCAGTCAGCCGCAGCTCTTTTAGTTTTTTAGTTTTTTATTTTTATTTATAAATATTGATCAATAATTTTGGATAATTTTAAGGATCACACTGTCCCGTTGCATTTAAATATGCTGCAGGACTGAGACTGTTGGATCGAGGTTTTGTTACTCTCCCTCGCTCCGTTTTTTTAGGCTTTACTTTTACCGGCTGTGTAAATACAGATGCCATGTCGAGGTAAGCTGAGCTAGACTGTCTAGCAATTTCTTAATGTCCTGTGTTTCCCTTACCCCGTTCAGTGATTACTATGGGTGTTTACTGCGGGTTTCCAGGAACCAAGATGGAGGCTGTGCGGCTATCATTGGATCCTTCCTGAGGTTAGCCCCGCCTCTTTTTTCTATATTACGCGGTGATTCAGAGCGTCTCCTTACCCCGTGAACAAGTCCCTGTTGAGACGAAACGTCGGGAGGAGTCGCTCTGACGTCACCGCGTTTGCACGTGTGAGGACCCGGAAGTTCGGGACGCACGCTTCTATACAGGCCGGCCGGCTGTGTGTTTTTATGCTCGATACATGCTCATTTTAATAGGATTGATGTAAGTACGCAATCTGCTGTTTTTTTACAATAAACCTACATACAGTATTATGCTATTGTGCTCTCCTTGGTTTCTTCATATGTTTTGGAGCTCTACATCGGGCTACTACTGAGTGGGGATATACACCATTGAGGCGTCATTATGAGACGAAAGGATTGAATTTGGCCCTGCAGTGGATATTGGATATCTGTGTCATGCTGATTTTAATTTGACTTGCGGTAAGAGTCAGTGTTACCCGTGGGTGGAGGTCTCCTGTCTGTACTGATCACTACGCCGTGGACTTATTTTGCACCCTGGGATCTATTGCTGTTTTCAACATTATTTTTTGGGACTGTGTTCAAATCTTTTTGCTCTGTTTTTTTATTTCTTATTTTATTTTATTTTTTCTATTTTTTCTTAATTGCACTATGGACAACCATGTCATATTGATATTGTCATGAACATTTATGTTATCACATAATCTCACTAAATAATTTCCATTTATTCTATTGACACCTATCTAGTGTCTTTTCACATTTTTAGAAGCGCAACTCCCTTTTGTTCCATGTTTGCTTGATGTTGTATGACATCTTTGAGACGCAGCTAGTTTGTTTTGGGTATTGGGGTATGCGCAATAATTTTTTCTGTGTTACCATTTTCTATACAAAAATACCCCAAGGGTATTTTTTTTGTATTGCTGTCTGCCTAGTTCTATTTTTGTCTGCGGAGCCTAATTGCTATTGCATTTGCCTAAGGGTGTCCTGTGCCCTAACCCTCTCCTCCACCATTCCTGTTAAGAGAAATAAAACTCTCTTTGTTCATTTTTACAGAAAGTCTCTGGCGCCCAATCTTTCCACCTTGCACCACACCCACTATGCCTAGTAATCTGCACCCTGAGGATGAATGTCAGTTCTCCCTGGCTCTGGGGATCACCATCAGGCCCTTCGAAGTAGGGGATGGCTACATAGGCACTAATTCCCTTAAATAAAAAGTGACCACTATAGCTATACAGTTCCGCTGTATTTCGGGGGATCTTGGTGCATAAGAACAGAATCTCAAAGGCATAGCTGTGTCTTCAATTCACTATGGCAAAAAGCAGTAACATTTTCCATTGCAAACTGTTCATTTTACAAGAGCCTCTATAATCTTATTTCCCTCCCTGCCTTTAATCACAATTGTTGGGAAGTCACAATAAGCTTTGAACAATAAGTGTTGAACAATTACTCCTTTATAGTAGTACCATATTTTTTAAAACTTTCTCACGTTTTTTAGAATATTACAAGGGATTCACTAAAGCACGTAGGGCATCTCCAATACATCATTATAATACACAGATGCCCAACTGCATGACAGCCGGTTTTAATCAATACCTTTTGATTCATGGGTCTCATTAAATATTTCCAGAACCTAATTTTAAGAAGATAATATTTAGTTTTATCACCATCATGCTGCCGAGTTATTTGCTATCATGTTAAACGATCCTAAAATAATAGATCAATAAAATAAAAATGAATGTACAATACAGTATGTCTTTACCATCTACACGGTACTCCTCTAGGGAGAATAAGCATCATTTTCCGCAGAACAGGTCACAGCGGAATATTAATACATTTGGTGTGAATGTGTTTCTACTACATAAGTAAACACTGTTTTTCTACATTTGAAAATCTATTATAACATAATATATCTTTATTTAAATGTTATCCTCTCCTTCAAATCTTGCTTCTGGTCAAGCCAGCCAAAACGTATTTTTCCATTTTTGGTAGAGGTTAGAGCAGCCTTTCTCAACCAGGGTTCCATGAATCCTTAGGGTTCCTCCAAAGGTTGGTGGAGGCTTCTTGGCCAGTGATCAATTTCTGCCTCCCAGGATAGTTACTTAACCTCCCTGGTGGTATGATTATGTCTGGAATTTTGTACCAAAAGCGGTACAATTTTTTGCATGGAAATTTGGCGTTTTATATTGTAGGCCTGTAATTCTTAGGAATAACTCACTTAAATCTGTCCGAACAAGAGTCTAGTAGACATCCCGGGTATGATAAAGTTTGAAACACAAAATCATAAATTATAACATAATAAATAACTATAAATAATTATAACAAATGATAATATAATTATAATAAAAATTATTCAATAATGTAATCAAATCAAAAACACTGAAATTTGCTCAGTTGCAGAATTGTCGCTGTCATTATTTTTATTGTTTGATGATGAATTTCCTGACAAATCACTATCGTTCAATTCTGCAAGTGATTCAAATTTATTATCGCTGTTTTCCAGCTGGTCTAAAACCACTTTTGACATAAAGGGACACTTTTTGGTTGCTATGGACAATCTACAGTTTCCAGGCAGAAAGAACAGTTTGTATTATATAAAACTGCATGCAGAACACTGGGCAGACTACTAGGGACAAAGGGGATGTGTATTTATTTCATACAGTACTGTAATCTGTAAAATTACAGAATACTGTATGTGTATTGTGTTTTTAACTTTTTGAATTTGGCGCCAAACTCCATCCCTGTGCGTCGTATTGTCGCAAGGAACGAAGCTCAGCGGCAGTGTGAATCGAGCAAGGAGACACAGCGAAGGAGCTCGCACACACAGCGGGGACACATCGCAGGATCCAGGGACAAGGTAAGTAACTTCCCCCTGTATCCTGCAATGTGATCCCGAGTCTGGCTCGGGGATACCGCTTTTGGTATAAAAAATTCACCCCGAGCCAGACTCGGGATTACGCCAAGGAGGTTAAAGTGGTTGTAAAGGCAGAAGGTTTTTTATCTTAATGCATTCTATGCATTAAGATAAAAAAGCCTTCTGTGTGTAGCAGCCTCCCCAGCACCCTCTAATACTTACCTGAACCCCATCTCTCTCCAACAATGTCCACAAGTCCCTCGGCAGTCCGGGACTCTCCTCCTAATAGGTTGAGACACAGCAGCGGCGCCATTGGCTCCCACGGCTGTCAATCAAAGTCAGTTTGCCAATCAGGAGAAATAGGGGGTGGAGCCGAATGTCAGCTACATGTCTGAATGGACAGGCGGAGCTGCAGCTCTACTCGGGTGCCCCCATAGCAAGCTGCTTGCTGTTGGAACAGTCAACAAGAGGGAGGAGCCAGGAGTACAGAAGAGGCACCCAAGAAAAGGAGGATCTGGGCTGCTCTGTGCAAAACCAACTGCACAGAGCAGGTATGTATAACATGTTTGTTGTTTTTCTTCTTTTTTTTAAACGGAACTATACAAAAGTAGTATACTATCTCAAAGTAGGGGATTCTTCTCAGTGGCCATAAATGTTTGAACATCTAAGTGGACATTTAATGTACCATAAGCCGGTAGATATATCATTAGCAAGGGGTGCCCTGAGACCATAAAGTTCCTTCATGTTAAGCCTCCTTTCACACTTGTACAACTTTAGATGGGTGTGACTTGGATGTGACTTTGGCTTTGACCAATGATAACAGACAACTGTTGCACATGTATGACATTTTTATTTTATTTTTTTTAGATTTATAATGCGCCAAATACTGACCCGTCATGGCAGTGTCTAAGCGCAGAAAACATAACTGGAAATAGATAAATCAAGTCAGGGAGGGAAAGAAATAGAAGGAAAAGAAAAAAGGAGAGCAAAAAAAAAAAAAAAACTAAGAAACAGATCACCAGGGAACAGCAGGGAGAACTAACATGATTCGTGTGACATTTAGGTGTGACTTTCATGTGACTTTTGAGGGTTTACTTTTCAGTCCATGACACTCATGTTGCATGAAGTCGGACCAAAGTGTAGGCACCTTTTTTAAAGTCGCTGAGACTTTAAAGTGGTTCTAAAGGCTTAAGGTTTTTTACCCTTACGCATGGGACAGCACAAAGGAATTAATTACTAAATAAATAATACAAACAACACACCGTTATTTTGCCCAATAATGGCCACAACGTTTATTAAGGGGTTACCCAAAGTTAAACAATAAATCCATACAGGAAAATCTTTAAACTTAAAATTTCATAACCATAACTTATTACTTTATTAATATTATCACGTAGTCCATCCAGAACTGAACCGGATGACAAACCCCACTAACAAACGTCATGATAAGAGATAACATTTCATGTCTCATGAAGCCCCGCATAAACGCTAGGGGCTTATTCATTCTATGCATGGTAAATGCATCACCCCCCCCCCCCCCCCCCAGGAGCGCAGGCGAGGGACCAGAGAATAGAAGGATCAGGGCTGCTCTGTGAAAAACTGCTGCACAAAGCAGGTAGGTATAACATGTTTAATATTTTTTTTCACATTTTCTCTGCTAAATTGTTCCAAAAGCTTTATTTAGATCAGTCCAATATAGTGTTTTGTTTTTGTTTGTTTTTTTTAATACATAAAACGTACTTATTTTTTATGTCGCTGTAACATAAACAAGGGTTGGTAACGACATCAGAAGATAAATTCAGTAAATTACAAATGATATGAATAAATAATGCTGTACACAAACGTTTGAAAAAACGCCCAAAAACGCAACGATCAGGTGTGAACGCAGCCTAATGCCGCGTACACACGATCAGAAAATCCGACAAGAAAACTGTGTTTTTTTTTCCGACAGAATGTTGGCTCACATAGTCACACAAAATTCTGACCGCCAAGAACGCGGTGACGTACAAGACACACAACGAGCCGAGATCAATGAAGTTCAATAGGCAGTTTGGCTCTTCTGCTTGATTCTGAGTATGCGTGTTTTTTTGTGCGTCGGAATTCCATACAGACGATTGGAATTTCCGACAAGAAATTTTCTTGTTGGAAAAATTGATAACCAGCTCTCAAATTTTTGCTGGTGGAAATTCCGACAGCAAAAGGCTGATAGAGTCTACACATGGTTGGAATTTCCAACCAAAAGCTAACATCAAACTTTTCTTGTTGGAAATTTCTCAGATTTATTGACGAATGGTCCCTAAAATGTTTTCCAATTTTCATTTGCATAAAATTAATTAGTATTAAAGACAGTATTATTTCACAAAAAATTAGCACATTTCCATACTGTATGCTTGTTAAACTTTATTGGTCTTTGTCGAAAAAAGTATGAGAACCATAGTAACTACATTGTTGTAACAACTGCAACCAAATGCTGTCTGTAGTTTCTGATCAGACCTGTGCTGCAGTTATGAAGTATTTTGGCCCATTCCTGTGAACCAAGTTGTCTGCGTTCATATTTATTTTTGGGATGTCTTCAGATAATGGCACAGCATTTAAATGAGACTGAAGTCTAGACTCTAACTTAGCTTGTCTAAAATACAGATTTTGTTCTGCCACATTAAACACTCACAATTCTTTATCTTCTCAGATAAAGGGTGAACTGTCAGTTTGCTGTAAAACTTCCTGATAACTTTTAATTGGCCCTTCATTAACTGCTACCTGTCCAGACTCAGAGGCAGCCACGCAGACCCACATTGTTATACCCTCATCACCATTCTTCACAGTTGGGATGCGATTATGGTATTGGTATCCAGTGGACATGTGCATTTCCTTTAGTTTCAATTCGTTTTTCGGGCACACAATTCATTTTCAGAGATTCGGATGTATACCCAGAAGTGACAAGTCCCCGCTCCTACGTACTTTTTACTGTAATAGAGTCTTTTGAATGTTTCACCCTAAAAGTGCCCTCAGAAGGTTTCCTGAAGACATTATAATGGTGAAACGTATGTCGGAGCAGGGACTTGTCACTTCTGGGTCCCATAATTTCCGGGCTGGGAGTCAGACGAGGCTTGGACCACATGCCAGCTCTGGAGGAGCCATTGCTATCTGCATAAGCTGTATACACCAGTGCCAATATATGGGCACTAAAACATATGAGTGCAATTACTTTTCCTTATGTTTTTAACACTGATTTAATACAATGCTACACTATGGAACCTTTTAATCTTGTCTCCCGTGGGGCTACTTTTTATATGAGTACCAAATTCTAATGGAGCTTTTTATCAGAGGAATCCTAGCCTTTGGTGTTCTAAGCACATTTTGACCTACCTGTAACAATGGGTCAAACACCTTTGGTGGGTGTACATCCACCATTTGATCACAAGCTGTGAAGATTAAAACAATCCAATCATTGAAGTAATTATTGATGTGGGGAATTGTCACACTGAACTTTAATTTATCTTCTTTGTATTCACATTTTTGACTCATATTTTTTTGCATCTATGGTTATTCATGAGTTCGATGTTGTATAAATGTGAGCGCTAAGCTTTTATAACTCTCTACAATCTTATGAAGGCCGATAACGCTTCTTCTTAAGTCTTATTTTTTACACTATATTGCCATTACATGGACATGAACTTTAATGGCTTCCCAGTCTTAAGGCCCATACACATGGTCGGACTTTTTTCCAACAAACTTCAAAATGACCGTGTGTACGCTCCATCGGACAAACTTTTTCGGGTTTCATCGGACAAAAAGTTCAGTCTGCAAACGGACAAACTTTACGTCAACAAGAGTCCAATGGTGCCTAGTCCGACCGTGTGTACAGCAAGACTGAAGTCTAGACTCTAACTTAGCTTGTCTAAAATACAGATTTTGTTCTGCCACATTAAACACTCACAATTCTTTATCTTCTCAGATAAAGGGTGAACTGTCAGTTTGCTGTAAAACTTCCTGATAACTTTTGATTGGCCCTTCATTAACTGCTACCTGTCCAGACTCAGAGGCAGCCACACAGACCCACATTGTTATACCCTCATCACCATTCTTCACAGTTGGGATGCGATTATGGTATTGGTATCCAGTGGACATGTGCATTTTCTTTAGTTTCAATTCGTTTTTCGGGCACACAATTCATTTTCAGAGATTCGGATGTATACCCAGAAGTGACAAGTCCCTGCTCCTACAATACTTTTTACTGTAATAGAGTCTTTTGAATGTTTCACCCTAAAAGTGCCCTCAGAAGGTTTCCTGAAGACATTATAATGGTGAAACGTATGTCTGAGCAGGGACTTGTCACTTCTGGGTCCCATAATTTCCAGGCTGGGTGTCAGAACGAGGCTTGGACCGCATGCCAGCTCTGAAGGAGCCATTGCTATCTGCATAAGCTGTATACACCAGTGCCAGTATATGGGCACTAAAACATATGAGTGCAATTACTTTTCCTTATGTTTTTAACACTGATTTAATACAATGCTACACTATGGAACCTTTTAATCTTGTCTCCCGTGGGGTTACTTTTTATATGAGTACCAAATTCTAATGGAGCTTTTTATCAGAGGAATCCTAGCCTTTGGTGTTCTAAGCACATGTTGACCTACCTGTAACAAGGGGTCAAACACCTTTGGTGGGTGTACATCCATCATTTGAGCACAAGCTGTGAAGATTAAAACAATCCAATCATTGAAGCAATTATTGATGTGGGGAATTGTCACACTGGACTTTAATTTATCTTTTTTATATTCACATTTTTTACTCATATTTTTTGCATCTATGGTCATTCATGAGTTCAATGTTGTATAAATGTGAGCGCTAAGCTTTTATAACCCTCTACAATCTTATGAAGGCCGATAACGCTTCTTCTAAAGTCTTATTTTTTACACTATATTGCCATTACATGGACATGAAGTTTAATGGCATCCCAGTCTCAAGGCCCATACACACGGTCAGACTTTTTGCCAACAAACTTCAAAATGAGCAAGTTTTCAAAAGAGTCCGACCGTGTGTACGCTCCATCGGACAAACTTTTTCGGGTTTCATCGGACAAAAAGTTCAGTCTGCAAACGGACAAACTTTACGTCAACAAGAGTCCAATGGTGCCTAGTCCGACTGTGTGTACAGCAAGCAATCGGACTTTTGTACAAAGTACAAACGCGCATGCTCAGAAGCAAAGACCAGCCGGAAGCGTTCTGTCTGGTAAAACTAGCGTTCGTATTTGAAAGAGCACATTCGTGACGTGGCAAGTTATGAAATCAAGAAAAGCAGCGCACATTCTCTTCTTCTTTATAATGTGATAATACTAAAAGCTGCTTTGCTGGTGATACTGACAGAGTAAAAATAAATGGGCCTGATTCTCAAAAGAGATACGCAGACTTAACTGCTGTTCAGCCTGCGTATCCCTGTGCCTAACTTTGGAAACGATTCTCAAAAGGCTTTTTCCAAAGTTAGGCAGAAAATCTGACATGTGTAAGACACTAAGGCCCCATACTCACGAGCAAACATGTCTGCTGAAACTGGCCCACAGGCCAGTTTCAGCAGACATGTTTGGTCGTGTGTGGGCGCGAGCGGGCCGAATTCCAGCAAACATTTGCCCGCCGGGCCTTTTCCCAGCAGACAAATATTCCTGGACTTGTTTTAAAACAGCCCGCTGGAATTCAGCCCGCTCGGACATGTACGGTCGTCAGTACAGACCTACCGTACATGTCCAGGCGCCCGCCGTCCCTCGCATGCGTCGAATGACTTCGACGCATGCGTGGAAGCATTTTAAAGGCGGGCCGCCCACGTCGCCGCGTCATTGTCGCGGCGACACCGCGTCATCGACGCGGCGACACCGCGGACACGCCCCGCGTATTGTTTACGCGCGGACTTCTGTACGATGGTGTGTACAACCATCGTACAGAAGCCCTCTGGCAGACATGTATGGTGAAAACGGTCCGACGGACCGCTTTCACCATACATGTTTGGTCGTGAGTACCCGGCCTAACACGGTCAGATTTTAGGATGCAGTACCGCATCCGCCACTGGGGGCATTTCTCATTGAAATGCAGCTTTGCGTATGCAAATGAGGACTTAAGCAGATTTTCAAAGCATTTCAGCACTTTGATTTCTGCGTAAGTTCCGAATTTGCCTGCGCAAAACTAGGGCTGGTTTTATAATGTGGAAAGTTAGTCACACATTGTAAAGGCCCATTCCAGCGACGGCATTTGGTATGCATTCCTGAGGGAGAACTCCACGGCAATTTTTAAATTCAAAACCGCCATGGGTTCCCCCCCAGGAGCATACCAGGCCCTTAGGTCTGGTATGGGTTGTAAGGAGACCCCCCCACGCCAAAAAATTGACGTAGGGGGTCCCCCTACAATCCATACCAGACCCGTATCCAAAGCACGCTACCCGGCCGGTCAGGAATGGGAGTGGGGACGAGCGAGCGCCCACCCCCCCTCCTGAGCCGTGCCAGGCCGCATGCCCTCAACATGGGGGGGTTGGGTGCTCTGGGGCAGGGGGGCGCACTGCGGGCCCCCCCACCCCAGAGCACCCTGTCCCCATGTCGATGAGGACAGGACCTCTTCCCGACAACCCTTGCCATTGGTTGTCGGGGTCTGCGGGCTGGGGCTTATCGGAATCTGGGAATCCCCTTTAATAAGGGGGCCCCCAGATACCGGCCCCCCACCCTAAGTGAATGGATATGGGGTACATCGTACCCCTATCCATTCACCTGGAGGCAAAAAGTAAGTTAGTAAACACACAACACAAGGCTTTTTAAAATAATTTATTATTCTGCTCCGGATGCCCCCCCTGTCTTCGTTATTAGCTCAATTACCAGGGGGGGCTTCTTCTTCCACTCTCCGGGGGTCTTCTTCCACTCTCCGGGGGTCTTCTCCGCTCTCCGGGGGGGGGGGTTTCTTCTTCCGCTCTCCGGGGGGGGCTTCTCCGGACTCCGGGGGGCTTCTTCCATCTTCTCCCCTCTTCCGCTGTTGACTCGGCGAACCCCGGTTCTTCTGCAGCTCTCCGGTGCCTTCTTCTTCAGCGCTGGCTGCCTGCTATGTTTGTGTGTTAGCTCGATTTCAAACAGGCAGCCGGCGCGGTCTTCTGTGACGTCAGGGTCTTGTCTTCTGTTCTTCCGATGTTGACTCGTCGCCTGTTGTCGCTGTAATGATGAAAGCGCGCCTTGCATCCCATTTATATAGGCATCACCGTCCCATCATGCTCCGGTAGGTACCCACGTGGTGGGTGCACGTGGGTAGGCACCCACCACGTGGGTACCTACCGGAGCATGATGGGACGGTGATGCCTATATAAATGGGATGCAAGGCGCGCTTCCATCATTACAGCGACAACAGGCGACGAGTCAACATCGGAAGAACAGAAGACAAGACCCTGACGTCACAGAAGACCGCGCCGGCTGCCTGTTTGAAATCGAGCTAACACACAAACATAGCAGGCAGCCAGCGCTGAAGAAGAAGGCACCGGAGAGCTGCAGAAGAACCGGGGTTCGCCGAGTCAACAGCGGAAGAGGGGAGAAGATGGAAGAAGCCCCCCGGAGTCCGGAGAAGCCCCCCCCGGAGAGCGGAAGAAGAAACCCCCCCCCCGGAGAGCGGAGAAGACCCCCGGAGAGTGGAAGAAGACCCCCGGAGAGTGGAAGAAGAAGCCCCCCCTGGTAATTGAGCTAATAACGAAGACAGGGGGGGCATCCGGAGCAGAATAATAAATTATTTTAAAAAGCCTTGTGTTGTGTGTTTACTAACTTACTTTTTGCCTCCAGGTGAATGGATAGGGGTACGATGTACCCCATATCCATTCACTTAGGGTGGGGGGCCGGTATCTGGGGGCCCCCTTATTAAAGGGGACTCCCAGATTCCCATAAGCCCCCGCCCGCAGACCCCGACAACCAATGGCAAGGGTTGTCGGGAAGAGGTCCTGTCCTCATCGACATGGGGACAGGGTGCTCTGGGGTGGGGGGGCCCGCAGTGCGCCCCCCTGCCCCAGAGCACCCAACCCCCCCATGTTGAGGGCATGCGGCCTGGCATGGCTCAGGAGGGGGGGGGGCGCTCGCTCGTCCCCACTCCCATTCCTGACCGGCCGGGTAGCGTGCTTTGGATACGGGTCTGGTATGGATTGTAGGGGGACCCCCTACGTCAATTTTTCGGCGTGGGGGGGTCTCCTTACAACCCATACCAGACCTAAGGGCCTGGTATGCTCCTGGGGGGGGAACCCATGCCGTTTTTTTCTTTGAAAATTGGCATGGAGTTCACCCTCTCAGGAATGCATGCTGAGCGACGCTGTCTTTTTTTTTTATAATTATTTGTTTTCCCGGCGCGTCTTTTTTTTTCACCCGTCGCAACTTTAGTGTCCTGTCGAAATTCTCAAAGCCGCCCGGCGTTAATTACGTTCGCGCGCTGCACGTCGGGAAAATTACGTCACACGCATGCGCAGTACGGCCGGCGCGGGAGCGCGCCTCATTTAAATTTTAAACGCCCCCAGGAGAGGAGGACCGCCTTACGACGGCGGCACTTAAGTTACACGGCCTGAAATTTCTACCTAAGTGCTTTGACGATCGGGCACTTAGGTAGAAATTTTAAGTCAGTGTAACTTAACTGCTGAAATTTAAGTTACACAGACTTTTTGAGAATTTGGCCCAATGTCTTTACTTTGAATTAGTGTATTTTGGTTACATGAATAAAACATATTTCTATATTTTTTTGTGGGTCAATTAGCACAAAACATTTGGGCAACATGTCTGCTTGACGAACGGACGTTCAGAAACTAACAAAATTGCACAAAACTGAAAATCGTGAATGCACACAGACGAAACCTCTACTAACTCTCGATAAGCAGAAGGAGCCCAAAGGGTGAAGCCGGAGAATTGAACTTCCCCTTTTAAACTCTCGTCAGTACGTTGAAACGTCACTACGTTTGTGTTTGTTCCCGAAAAAATCCGAGCGTGTGTATGCTATGGGTGTGATCGGACAACTCCCGTCGGACAAAAATCCAAGGGAAAGTTTGTTTGATGTCCGATCGTGTGTACAAGGCTTTAGTCTGTAAGGTTCAATATTGAGTTGGCCCACCCTTTGCAGATTTAACAGCTTCAACTCTTCTGGGAAGGCTGTCCACAAGGTTTAGGAGTGTGTCTATGGCAGGGGTGTCCTAACTTTTTTCAAAGAGGGCCAGATTTGATGAAGTGAACATGGGTGAGGGCCAACTATTTTACCTGACATTCTTTGAATCATTAAAGTCTAAGTGTGTTCGTCTGAGCACTAATACACTGCCCAACAAGAATTTTCTTGCCTTTATGGCTGTGTGTGGTGAAGAGATGAGCTTGGGCGTGTTATTTAGATATACTGTAAATATTTCTTTTGTGGCCCCAATGAATCCGAGAGCGCTGCTTAGGACTGAGGATGAGCTTGGGCGTGTTATTTGGATATACCGTATTTATCGGCCTATAACACGAACAGGCTTACCATTGCCACGAATGCAGTCTCACCATTGCCATGAATGCAGCCTTACCATTGCAACCAATGCAGCCTTACCATTGCAACCAATGCAGCCTCACCATTGCAACCAATGCAGCCTCACATGTGCCATAAATGCAGCCTCACATGTGCCATGAATGCAGCCTTACATGTGCCATGAATGCACCTTACCATTGCCATCAGTGCAGCCTGAACGATGCCCATCTGCAGCCTCGGAGGGCAGAGGGAGGGGGGCTGGACGAGTGCCCACTGATTACAAACAGGGGAATCTCTTATTTACTCTGTGGCCTCTTTAATGCAAAGTCCGGCCTCCAATGATAGACAGAACAGTGGTCCAATGGCATCCCAGGAGACAGGACTTCCAATAGGAGATTCTCTTCATGTAATCCTGTAATGTGCTTGTCCTGCCCCCTCCCTGTCCCCTCCAAGACAGCGCCAATAAATACAGTATATATATTTTGTGGCTCTGGGGGCCACAAACAATATATATATCCAAATCCCCAGGGGGAGCATATTTAATCAACAGGGGGGACATATTTGACCCCCGGGCCGGACTTTGGACATGCCTGGTCTATGGGAATGTTTGACCATTCTTCCAGAAGAGCATTTGTGAGGTCAGGCACTCATGTGGAGCTGAAAAGGGTGAACTCAATATTGAACCCTACTGACTAAGACTGGGATGCCATTAAAGTTAATTTGCTTGTATAGACAGTCGTTCCGATACTTTTAGTAATGTAGTGTATATTTTGCTGTGCACAGCTAGGGCCAAATTCTCAAAAGAGATACGCAGGCGGAACTGCTGTTCAGCCTGCGTATCTCTGTGCCTAACTTTGGAAACGATCCTCAAAAGGCTTTTTCCAAAGTTAGGCAGAAGATCTAAACCGCCCCCGCGAACTCTTCAAGATGGTCACCCAGACCATGAATCCAGGATGTCTTGAAGTCCCCAACTCAGACACCCAAGAGTTCTGCAATGAACTATCGGATTTCTTCATCAACAAAATTGAAAGAATCCGGGAAAGCATCATGCAAAACAATACCCCCCTCAACCCCACCGTCAATCAACCACAAAACACCCACAGAAACGCTCTACAATCGACAAAGTTCACTCTGGAACCGATCTCCATCGATACCACAAAAAATATCATTGGTGCTTTGCGGAACAGCACATCGCCCAATGATATCATCCCCACCAAACTGCTGAAGGAATGTGCCGACATCCTGGCACCACCCATCACACAGCTTATAAACCAGTCATTTAAGGAAGGCACAGTGCCATCCCTGTTGAAAGAGGGCACAATCCAGCCCATCTTGAAAAAACCTAACCTGGATCCCAAGGACCCAACTCACCGCCGTCCCATAACAGGCCTAAATGTTCTCTCCAAGATAATGGAGAAAGTAGTGGTACAACAGCTGCAACAGCATCTAGATACCCACAATCTACTGGATCCATTACAATCAGGCTTCCGTCCCGGACACGGGACAGAAACTGCCTTACTCAAAATATGGGACGATGCCCTCGAGGCCGCAGACGAAGGAGAATCTTGTCTCCTGGTTCTGCTGGACCTAAGCGCAGCCTTTGACACGGTAGACCACAAACTGTTACTGATGCGACTAGCCAAGGTAGCAGAAGTCGCAGAAGGTGATTTACCATGGTTTTCTTCCTTTCTTGAAAACCGATCACAAACAGTTAAATTGGGTTGTTTCACGTCGGAAAAGCGCACGGTGTCATGTGGAGTCCCCCAAGGATCCCCCCTGTCACCGGTGCTTTTCAACATCTATCTTCGCCCTCTCTTTGATATTATCAGTAGCCAAGAACTACTCTATCACTCTTATGCAGACGATACGCAACTGTATTTTCGCATCAGCAACAAAAAGGATCATCATCTCAGTTTAGAGAAATGTCTCTCTTTGATAGAAAACTGGATGACTAAGAGTTATCTTAAACTCAACAGTTCAAAAACAGAACTCCTTATGTTTCACGCCAGCCGAAAGAGTCAACTGGCAACAACCTGGACATCCCCACCCATTCTGGGCCAAATCATCACCCCTAGCTCCAAAGTCAAAAGTCTCGGGGTCATCTTCGACACCTTCATGACAATGGACGCACAAATAGGGTCAGTAGTCAGCGGAGCGCACCATCTGTTGCGCCTACTACGCAGACTTATTCCATTTATCCCCAAAGAAGACGTAGCAGTCGTGGTGGGAACAATCGTGAATTCCAGACTGGACTATGCTAACGCCCTGTACCTCGGACTCCCAAAGTACCAAATCTCCCGTCTACAAGTCGTTCAGAATACGGCCGCCAGACTGGTGACTGGGAAAAAAAAATGGGAATCAATCTCACCTTCGTTGAGAACCCTTCACTGGCTGCCAGTAAAAGACAGAATTGCATTTAAAGCACTCTGCCTGACACATAAGTGCATCCATGGGAAGGCTCCGCAATATCTTTGCGACAAGATAGAACCTCACAATTCGAATCGCGTTCTGCGATCCACCGACCAAAATCTGGTCAGGGTACCAAAAACCAAATACAAGTCCAAAGGAGAAAGAAGGTTTGCTTTTCAGGGTCCTAGACTATGGAACGCTTTACCAACCAGCATTCGGTTGGAGGAAAACCACCTGACTTTCAGAAGACGGATCAAAACTCTGCTCTTTTGATATCATGAGACACGAACAACTAGCGCCCAGAAGCGATTCAGTTCGCATGCGCCGCGCTTTATACGTTTTTCATTCATTCATTCATTCATTCATCTGACATCTGTAAGACACTTACACTGTCAGATCTTAGGATGCAGTACCGCATCCGCCGCTGGGGGCATTTCTCATTGAAATGCCGCTTTGAGTATGCAAATGAGGACTTAAGCAGATCCACAAAGCTTTTAAGCATTGTGATTTCTGCGTAAGTTCCGATTTGCTTGCGCAAAACTAGGGCTGGTATTACAATGTGGAAAGTTAGTAACACCATGTAAAAGCCCATTCAAGCGACGGCATTTGGTATGCATTCCTGAGGGAGAACTCCACGTCAATTTGTAAAATCAAAACCGGCATGGGTTCCCCCCCAGGAGCATACCAGGCCCTTAGGTCTGGTATGGGTTGTAAGGAGACCCCCGCTACGCCGAAAAATCGACATAGGGGGTCCCCCTACAATCCATACCAGACCCGTATCCAAAGCACGCTACCCGGCCGGCCAGGAATGGGAGTGGGGACGAGCGAGCGCCCCCCCCCCCTCCTGAGCCGTACCAGGCCGCATGCCCTCAACATGGGGGGGTTGGGTGCTCTGGGGCAGGGGGGCGCACTGCGGGCCCCCCCACCCCAGAGCACCCTGTCCCCATGTTGATGAGGGCAGGACCTCTTCCCGACAACCCTGGCTGTTGGTTGTCGGGGTCTGCGGGCGGGGGCTTATCGGAATCTGGGAGTCCCCTCAAATAAGGGGGCCCCCAGATACCGGCCCCCCACCCTAAGTGAATGGATATGGGGTACATCGTACCCCTACCCATTCACCTGGAGGCAAAGTGATAGTTATTAAACACACAACACAAGGGTTTTTAAAATCATTTATTAGTCTGCTCCGGAGGCCCCCCCTGTCTCCTTTAGCTCTAATACCAGGGGGGGCTTCTTCTTCCACTCTCCGGGGGGGTCTTCTCCGCTCTCCGGGGGTCTTCTTCTATCTTCGCCGCTCTCCGCTGTTGACTCGGCGCACCCCGGTTCTTCTCCAGATGTCCGGTGCCTTCTCCTTCAGCGCTGGCTGCCTGCTATCTTCGTGTGTTAGCTCAATTACTAGCAGGCAGCCAGCGCGGTCTTCTGTGACGTCATCTTCTTCTCTTCTCTTCTTCTCCCTTCTTCCGATGTTGACTCGTCACCTCTTCTCACTGCAATGATGGAAGCGCGCCTTGCATCCCATTTATATAGGCCTCACCGTCCCATCATGCTCCGGTAGGTACCCACGTGGTGGGTGCCTACCCACGTGGGTACCTACCGGAGCATGATGGGGCGGTGAGGCCTATATAAATGGGATGCAAGGCGCGCTTCCATCATTGCAGCGAGAAGAGGCGTCGGGTCAACATCGGAAGAAGGGAGAAGAAGAGAAGAGAAGAAGATGACTTTACAGAAGACCGCGCTGGCTGCCTGCTAGTAATTGAGCTAACACACGAAGATAGCAGGCAGCCAGCGCTGAAGGAGAAGGCACCGGACAGCCATTTTTAAAAATGATTTTAAAAACCCTTGTGTTGTGTGTTTAATAACTATCACTTTGCCTCCAGGTGAATGGGTAGGGGTACGATGTACCCCATATCCATTCACTTAGGGTGGGGGGCCGGTATCTGGGGGAAGAGGTCCTGTCCTCATCAACATGGGTACAGGGTGCTCTGGGGTGGGGGGGGCCGGCAGTGCGCTCCCCTGCCCCAGAGCACCGAACCCCCACATGTTGAGGGCATGCGGGCTGGTACGGCTCAGGAGGGGGGGGGCGCTCGCTCGTCCCCACTCCCATTCCTGGCCGGCCGGGTAGCGTGCTTTGGATACGGGTCTGGTATGGATTGTAGGGGGACCCCCTACGTCGATTTTTCGGCGTAGGGGGGGTCTCCTTACAACCCATACCAGACCTAAGGGCCTGGTATGCTCCTGGGGGGGGAACCCATGCCGGTTTTTTATTTGAAAATTGGCATGGAGTTCTCCCTCTCAGGAATGCATGCCGAGCGACGCTGTCAATTTTTTTCTTTTTTTTTCCCGGCGCGTATTTTTTTTTTCACCCGTCGCAACTTTATTGTCCCGTCGCAATCCACAAAGCCCGGCGTAAATTACGTTCGCACGCTGCACGTCGGGAAAATTACGTCACACGCATGCGCAGTACGGCCAGGGCGGGAGCGCGCCTCATTTAAATTGTAATCGCCCCCCCGGAGAGGAGGACCGCCTTGCGACGGAGGCACTTAAGTTACACGGCATGTAATTTCTAGGTAAGTGCTTTGAAGATCGGGCACTTAGGTAGAAATTTAACGCCTGTGTAACTTAACTGCTGAAAGTTAAGTTTTGCAGCTTTTTTGAGAATTTGGCCCCTAGTTTCCATTCTTATTTTTGTACTACAACAGGGCAGGTCAGACCAATATAAAAACTGAAATTATATGTAAAGTTTAAATATGGTGTATTTATGAGGTGTGGTGTAGATGTAATGTGTCTACATTAGTTTTTATTTTTTTCAGGCTTTTTTCCCTTCATTTTTACCTGGTGATTATACAGTAACTCACTTCCTGTCCTATGGTGACAACACTCATTCACCGTACTGTATTTATCCCTAGAACAGGAAATCTGTTAGGACTACAACACAGCTCTGCCTCTCCAAATATGCATAACATAGAGGGAGGTGGTCTGCAGTCCACAGAGAGAACTGAGCAAGGCGATAACACTGCTTCAGAAAATATAGCACAGGAAAGCTCATTGGATTTTTGGCAAAGTCAACAGGTATTTTTTGCACTTATTGAAGGGATATAACAAAATGATTTCAATTGTATATTTAACTACTTGCCAAACAGCCGCCACAGTTTTTCTGCAGCAGGTTGGCTCAGCTAGATCAACGTTACCTTACGTCGCTTCCCATTGTGGCCACTAGGGGTGCGCGCCCGTGGCTCGCCCCCTGGAGCTGAAGCGAGGGCCCGGCGGGTGCAATGACCGCCGGGCACCCACGATCGCTTGTGACAAAGCGAGAACCGGGATCTGTGTGATCTCGGTTCTTTCAGGGTAGAACTGACTCATTCTGTGTTTACACAATGTATGAACACCAATTAGTCTCCTCCCCTAGTAAGTCCCATCCCCCTTGAATGAATGAATGAATGAAAAAAACTTATATAGCGCGGCACATGCGAACTGAATCGCTTCTGGGCGCTTGATGTTTCGTGTCTCATGACATCAAAAGAGCAGAGTTTTGATCTGTCTTCTGAAAGTCGGGTGGTTTTCCTCCAACCGAATGCTGGTTGGTAAAGCGTTCCATAGTCTCGGACCTTGAAAAGCAAACCTTCTTTCTCCTTTGGACTTGTATTTGGTTTTTGGCACCTTGACCAGATTTTGGTCAGTGGATCGCAGAACGCGATTAGAATTGTGAGGTTCTATCTTGTCGCAAAGATATTGCGGCGCCTTCCCATGGATGCACTTATGTGTCAGGCAGAGTGCTTTAAATACAATTCTGTCTTTTACTGGCAGCCAGTGAAGGGTTCTCAGCGAAGGTGAGATTGATTCCCATGTCCTTTTCCCAGTCACCAGTCTGGTGGCCGTATTCTGTACGACTTGCAGACGAGCGACTTGGTACTTTGGGAGCCCGAGGTAAAGGGCGTTAGCATAGTCCAGTCTGGAATTCACGATTGTTCCCACCACGACTGCTACTTCTTCTTTGGGGATAAATGGAATAAGTCTGCGTAGTAGGCGCATCAAATGGTGCGACCCGCTGACTACTGACCCTATTTGTGCGTCCATTGTCATGAAGGTGTCAAAAATGACTCCTAGACTTTTGACTTTGGAGCTAGGGGTGATGATTTGGCCCAGAATGGGCGGCGGTGTCCAGGTTGTTGCCAGTTGACTCTTTCGGCTGGCGTGAAACATAAGAAGTTCTGTTTTGGAACTGTTGAGTTTAAGATAACTCTTAGTCATCCAGTTTTCTATTGAAGAGAGACATTTCTCTAAACTGAGATGATGATCCTTTTTGTTGCAGATGCGAAAATACAGTTGCGTATCGTCTGCATAAGAGTGATAGAGTAGTTCTTGGCTACTGATAATATCAAAGAGAGGGCGAAGATAGATGTTGAAAAGCACCGGCGACAGGGGGGATCCTTGGGGGACTCCACATGGCACCGTGCGTTTTTCCGACGTGAAAGATCCCAGTTTCACTGTTTGTGATCGGTTTTCAAGAAAGGAGGAAAACCATGGTAAATCACCTTCTGCGATTCTGGCTACCTCGGCCAGTCGCATCAGTAACATTTTGTGGTCTACTGTGTCAAAGGCTGCGCTTAGGTTAGAAGACAGAGAACACAGAGAGGGAACACATTTAACCTCTTGATCGCCCCTAGTGTTAAGCCCTTCCCTGCCAGTGACATTTTTACAGTAATCAGTGAATTTTTATAGCACTGATCGCTGTAAAATTGTCAATGGTCCCAAAAATGTGTCAAAAGTGTCCGATGTGTCCGCCATAATGTCACAGTCCCGATAAAAATTGCAGATTGCTGCCAAAAAAAATGCCATAAAACTATCCCCTATTTTGTAGATGCTGTAACTTTTGCGTAAACCAATCAATAAACGCTTATTGCAATTTTGTTTACCAAAAATATGTAGAAGATTACATATCGGAGGACATTTTTTTTTATATATATATGTAGCACTACCCCCAAATGAGCTGCTGGTTTGTTTTGGTTTCTGTACTCTGGCTATCAACCCCTTAAACTGTCTCGAACCCTCCCTTGGCACAACTGGTATTGGTAAGAATTGTGGATCCCACTAGCTGTTAGGGAAACACAATTCTATCACACCACAGTAAAATTTGTAAATAAACTGTTACCTTGTGTTGTACTGGTCCCACAGGATAATAGATAGACAGCACACAGGTTTAACTTAACCAAGGAGACTTTACTTGGTAAGCAATTAAAGTAAAAGAACAAAGTAAAACAGTTAGTGGACTGCTTACTGCTTAATAATAAATAAACACAGGTTTGATTATAGCACTTAAGACAAACCTGTGTAAGCACACAGTAAAGGGATTCCTTCAGTAAGATATGTCCAATACTGAAGCACCTCTTCACCAGGCCTCACACAGCTCTCACTATCAGCAACACTGTGCAACTCAATATAACCAAATACTTTAGATAAAAGAATATATATAACAGGCAGTCTTTAACCTCCTTGGCGGTATCCCCGAGCGTGACTCGGGGTGGATTTTCCATGCTAGGATCGGAATCCCTGAGTCACGCTCGGGGTAGATGTGCAGAGCATGCAGCGGCGAGGCTTACCTTCTCGCTGAATCCACAGGCTTGATTTACACACCTTGTCCCTGGATCCAGCGATGCCACCGCGCTGTGTGAGTGAGCGGGTCCTCGCTCGATTCACAGTGTCCCCGTGTGCCGCCGATCTCTGTTCCCTGCGACGTTACGACGCACGGGGGCGGAGAATGGCGCCAAATTCAAAAAAATAAACAAACACAATACATACAGTATACTGTAATCTTATAGATTACAGTACTGTATGTAAAAAATACACACCCCCTTGTCCCTAGTGGTCTGCCCAGTGTCCTACATGTTCTTTTATATAATAAAACTGTTCTTTCTGCCTGCAAACTGTAGATTGTCCATAGCGACCAAAAGTGTCCCTTTATGTCAAAAATGGTTTTAGAGCAGATAGAAAACAGCGATATTAAATTATAATCACTTGCAGAATTGTGCGATAGCGATTTGTGGGGAAATTCGTCATAAAAAAATAAAAGTAATGACAGCAACAATTCTGCAACTGAGCAAATTTCAGTGATTTTGAGTTGATTACATTATTGAATAATTTTTATTATAATTATATTATTATTTGTTATAATTATTTATAATTATTTATTATATTATAATTTATCATTTTGTTTTTAAAAAAAATTCATACCCGGGATGCCTACAAGACTCTTGTTTGGTCAGATTTAAATGAGTTATTCCTAAGAATTACAGGCCTACAGTATAAAACACCAAATTTCCTTGCAAATAATTGTACCGCTTTTGGTACGTAATTCCAGACAGAATCATACCGCCAGGGAGGTTAAAACATATGTCTCACTAGGAAGGTTTGGTTGATCAGACCAAACCGCAATACGATCGTTCCCAACAATTCGCGAATATACGCTTTGGCATGCGGTGGCGCGCAATGAGTAATTTGTAATCCAAATATTGTTGGGCAGGTGCCTGTCTCACCCAACCAGGCCTGGTCTTTCTGGATTGCTCCGTCTGCGAAAAACTCAGATACTCAGCCCTTTCCGTCAACGACAGTTCCCGGTCTTCCACGCGGCCGTCACACACTGCTGATTGAACAGGTCACCAGTTGCTCTTGGACACGGTCCGGTCACTCCATCAGGAATCCCCCTCACAGGATGGGCGATCCGCACAGGCGTGTATATGCCCAGGCTTCTCAGGCCTAGGCTCCAGGAGACAAGCCTCAACACAGGCCTCCTTCTTGCTCGAAGAGGCGGTCCAGAGAGAGCGAGACAAGGACGTCCTCCTCCTAAAATTCCTTCAGCCAGCAGGCTGTGCGGGTGCAAAGTATTTTGGGATCGCACAGTTGCACTCTGGACATTGTAGTCTGTCACTTGACCAGGGCAATGGAGTCTTTATCTCCTTGTACTTCATTTCCCAACATTCATTGCTGTACCAAGGTAAAACAAACAGGAGGTGGCTATAATACAATTGGCCACCGGAGGGAGCTGAGTTCCTTCTTTATCTACAATGGTAGTCTTTTAACCATATCGCAAGTGTCACCTTGCTACATATATTTTTGGGGGATATTTATTATAGCAAATAAACTGAAGAAACTGAGGGAAAAAAATGTCTGTTTGGAAAAAAATGTGGGATATGTATTATAGCAAAGAGTAAAAAATATAGATTTTTTTTCAAAATTGTTTCTTTTTTTTTGTTTCTAGTGCAAAAAATAAAAACCACAGAGGTGATCATATACCACCAAAAGAAAGCTCAATTTGTGAGAAAAAAAGGACATTAATTTTGTTTGGATACAATGTCGCATGACCGCGCAATTGTCAGTTAAAGCGATGTAGTGCCATATCACAAAAAGTGCTCTGGTCATGAAGGGGGTAAATCCTTCTGGGTTGCAGTGGTTAACAGACCGAAAGAGAGCAAATAAGAGAAATTCAATTTTAGGGTTTACATACTGTACATGAATGGAAAAACTGACTACAATACCTGACTCAAATTTTCCTCTCTTCTAAATGTAATTATCCTGGAGATTTTCCTTCAATGATTGGGACTGTTAAACCATGTGGCCATTAAAGTGTAACTGCAGAGAACAAGTTAAAGTATTCAGTTAGCTACCATTGCTATCCAATAAACATGTAAGATGTGAGAAACTTCCTAGCGAGTGAATTAAGTCATAATGGCAAATCATCTATTTAAGTGCTGTTATGTGTGAAACGCGTTAACAATTGTATCTCCTGGTGCTTGCTGTGCTATATATGCTTTTATTTGTTGATCAGTACAATAAAGATTTTGGCATCCTTTTGGAGTGTGCAGCCATTCATCCATTTTTCTCTGCTGATCTTGGAGGCGAGTCGGGCGGGAACCTCTGCTTTGGAAGCCACAGAAGACTTGAAGCACTCACACCTTGAGCGGTGCTTCCTCATTATTGGACATTCATTTAGCGACTATTGTTATTCAATAAATATGTAAGATGTGAGAAACTACATAGTGAGTGAATTAAGCCATAATGGCAAATCATCTATTCACAGAAGAACAACTGCAGGGTACAAGGAATATACCATAACACAATAGATATACACTGAGGCTGCATTCACACCTCCGCGACAAGTAACGCCGCGTACGCGGCGTATTTTGCCGCGAATAGTGTAACTTTTTTTTTTTTTTTTTACAAATCCTTCCCATTGCTTTGTATGGCCGAACGCCAATGCCGCCTGAAAAAAAGGGTCCGGGACTCTTTTTCAGGCGGCAGGCGTACGGCGTCTATGAGATGTGAACCATCTCATAGACAGCAATGGGAATTCTCCCCTCCAGCGGCACGAGCGTCCGGCGTTGGGCGTTTTGTCGCGGAGGTGTGAATGGGGCCTTATTGCGATTCTTTTACCAAACATAAGTAGACGAATACATATCAACCTAAACTAATGAAGATTTTTTTTTTTTTTTAATTGGGGATATTTATTATAGTAAAAAGTAAAAAAAATATATTTTTTTTTCAAAATTGTCTTTTTTTGGTTTAGAGCGCAAAAAATAAAAACCGCAGAGGTACCGTATTTATCGGCATATACCGCGCACTTTTTTGCCCTGAAAATCAGGGCAAAATCGTGGGTGCGAGGTATACGCCGATACCCGCTTTCCCGCGCCGAGTTTGAATACTGCGCCGACGTATACAGAGCGCAGTACACTCGGGTATAGTCGGGCAGTCTCGGCTCCTTCCGCGCTCACGTCCTGGACATACAGGACGTCAGCGCGAGAGTTGCCGAGCCTGCCCAACAATACACGAGTGTACTGCGCTCTGTATATGTTGGCGCAGTATTCAAACGAGCGGGGAGGACGCGAGGACGCCGGACCCGACGAAGAGGACACCCGAAGCCGCAGACGGACGCCGGACCCGACGAGGCCGCCGATGGACGCCGCACAAGACACCAAAACTGTAAGTACAAAAAAACTTTTTCCCACAGGAATTCGCTGCAACTTTAGGGGTGCGCGCTATACCCCAATAAATACGGTAATCAAATACCACCAAAAGAAAGCTCTATTTGTGGGAAAAAAGGGCGTCAATTTTCTTTGGGTAAAACGTTGCACGACTGAAGTAGTTAAAAATAACAAACATGTTATACTTACCTGCTCTGTGTAGTGGTTTTCCACCCCCAGGGCTCCTGGCCACTCCCTTCTGCCGAGTGCCCCCACAGCAAGCAGTTTGCTATGGGGTACCCGACATTGGCTTCAAACTTCAGCTTATTGAATTAAGCTTAGACTATAAAACCTGGTCCAGCTGCACCGGATTCTGTGTGCTCCAGTTATAGTAAATCTCCCCCATGGAGAAGTGGCCTGGCCCCGCCCCTTCTCTTTCCTCATTGGCTCACTGACTTTGATTGACAGCAGTGGGAGCCAATGGCACCGCTACTGTGTCTCAGCCAATCAGGAGGACGGCTGAGGCACTCATGCAACATCGCTGGATTGAGATGGGGCTCAGGTAAGTATTAGGGGGGCTGCTACACACTGAAGGAGTTTTATCTCAATGCATAAAATGCATTAAAATATATAAAAAAAAAAACTTCTGCCTTTACGACCACTTTAACATCAAAAGAAAGAGTACTTTTGCACAAAAAACACACTAGGTATATTTACTTTTTTATAATAATTAACCACTTCATTAATGGGCACTTAAACCCCCTTCCTGCCCAGACCAATTTTCAGCTTTCAGCGCTGACGCATTTTGAATGACAATTGCGCGGTCATACAATGCTGTACCCAAATTATATTTTTATAATTTTTTCCCACAAATAGAGCTTTCTTTTGGTGGTATATGATCACCTCTGTGGTTTTTATTTTTTGCGCTATATACAAAAAAGGACAGAAAATTTTGAAAAAAAAACACAATTTTTTACTTTTTGTTATAATAATATCCCAATTTTTTTTTTTTAATATTGTTTTCCTCGGTTTAGGCCAAAACGTATTCTTCTACATATTTTTGTTAAAAAAAAATCGCAATAAGCGTATATTGATTGGTTTGCACAAAAGTTATAGCACCTACAAAATAGGGGATAGATTTATGATTTTTTTAATTTTTTTTTTTTTTACTAGTAATGGCGTGATCTGCGATTTTTTGTGTCAGGCCTGCGATATTGCGACGGACATATCAGACACTTTTGACACAATTTTGGGACCATTCACATTTATACAGCGATCGGTGCTATAAAAATGCACTAATTACTGTATAAATGTGACTGACAGGGAAGGGGTTAACACTAAGGGGTGAGGAAGGGGTTAAATGTATTCCCTGGGAGTGTTCTAACTGTGTGTGGAGGGGGACTGACTGGGGGAGGTGACCGATGCTGTGTCCCTATGTACAAGGGACACAGATCGGTCTCCACTCTCCCTGACAGGACGTGGAGCTCTGTGCTTGCACACAGAGCTCCACGTCCCTGCTGTCACCGCCGATCGCGGGTACCTGGCGGACATCGTGGCCGCCAGGCACGTGGCGCATCGGCTTCCCAGCGATGCGCCGGGCACAGTGTTTCCCCACTGCGTGCCCCCAGCGGTGAGCACGGGGAATGTAAATAGCAGGACGTTCAGGGAGGTCCACCCGGCACTTGAGAGCCGCGCTGTGGACGTCTTTCGTCTATAGCGCGGGTCAAGTGGTTATAGTTACAGTAGTGTACTGCATTGTTGTTACACCATAAGCCATCTGAAGGTCATTTATTAATAAAAATCCTTCATATCTATTGTAGTTCTTGCATGCCTTTCCAAACATTAAAATGACTTGTCAACTGCTAAAAATATTGCATCCCTGTAGACAATAAGGAGATAGAGTTCGGAAAAAAAAGTTCAAAGATTTTATGACTTTTACAGTAATGCGCACAAAGCCCCCAGAAAAAAAAAATGTTTATTGTCTTTAAAGGGAAAATAAGGTCATTTCACTCCTGTGGGCAACAACAAACAAAATGGGTACAATGGTGCAAAAGTTAAAGTTCTGCCGTGGACAAACGGTCAGTGGATTAAAATGATTAAACTAGATTTTAAGTCAAATGTAATTTTGTGGATGGGACGTGTAGCGTGTAATATACAGTGTAGCAATACTGCCATCAAGTGGACATGGCAGGTCCTTCAATTAGGCCAAAATTTATTTTATTATGATATGTGGAATAAAAATGACAGCGCTGCTTTTTGTTAAATGTAATCTTGATTTTGAAAGAGGATTTACCCGAATGAAAAAAAAAAGAACATGCTAGATAACAAATGCGTCTTTCCTTTGTATTTTTTTTATTACACTAAATTGATGCACTATGCATGTGCAATTCATACTCGCTGTGACGCACAACTATAATTTCAAAAATTGACTTGACCAATTAGGCCAATTGAATTACTCATGAGTCTCGAAGCCTGCTGATAGCTGAACACACATAAATTAACATTTTACAGCACTGAGGGAGAGGAAAGCTGCTGGAAAGCTTCTTAAGTAATGTGTCCTGTAATGCAGTGGTTCTCAACCCTGTCCTCAAATACCCCCAACAGGCCATGTTTGCAGGTTTTCCTTTATCTTGCACAGGTGCTTTAGCCACTTCAGCCCCGGAGGATTTGGCTGCCAAATGACGAGCCATTTTTTGCGATTCGGCCCTGCTTTAACTGACAATTGCGCAATTGTGCGACATGGCTCCCAAACAAAATTGACGTCCTTTTTTTCCCACAAATAGAGATATATATTTAGCGTATAAGCGTCTACAAAATAGGGGATAGTTATATGGCATTTTTATTATTTTTATTTTTTACTAGTTATGGTGGCGATCTGCAATTTTTATCGTTACTGCGACATTATGGCGGACACATCAGACACTTTTGACACTATTTTGGGAACAATCGCATTTATACAGCGATCAGTGCTATCAAAATGCACTGATTACTGTAAAAAATGTGACTGGCAGTGAAGGGGTTAACCACTAGGGAGCTAGGAAGGGTTTAAGTGTGTCCTAGGGATGTGTTCTAACTGTGTGGGGGTGGGGCTTACTGTGACACGACACTGATCACTGCTCCCAATGACAAGGAGCAAACATCAGTGTCCTGTCACTAGGTAGAATAGGGAGATGCCTTGTTTACACTTGCCTCTTTCCGTTCTGCAACTCTGTGACCCGATCGTGGGACATCGGCGGACATTGAGTCCACGGGTCCTGCGGGCACGTAGTTCGCGGCAGGGGCACATGCGCCCGCAAGGAGCGAAATTCAAAGTAACGTAAATATACGTTACTCTGCGCAGCCGTGCCATTCTGCCGACGTATATGTACAGTAGCCGGTCGGGAACTGGTTAAATCCAAGCCAATGGCTTGGGGTTTTAGACAGCTATTTTATCTAAGAGAAATTCCCAAAACATGGCCTGTTGGGGGTACTTGAGGACATGACTGAGAACCACTGCTGTAATGCAGCATTGTTGCTGTGTTGAGGGAACCATTCATCTATCTCAGAAAAAAAAATATTCTTACTGACACACTCTTGACTGTGTAAAAATGCCCTTTAACTTATCACAGGATGCCTTTAAAGCTGACCTGTGCAAGTAAAAATCCTCCCTTGCAGCTGGGCTGCCCTTGCACTGCAAATGTTAAATGATTGTTTAAATCTAGAGGACTTGGGAAAAGTTTTGTTTACCTGATCCTCCACTCCCGCAGGCTTCTCTGTGTCTCAATCCCTTATGCTTTGGAGGTCGGAAACCCCTGACATCATCAAGAATGATGCACGGCCGAGGGCAAGTCCACCGCTGGAGCACAGAGGAGCACCCTCGTCCAGGTAAGCAGAGGATCAGGTGAGTAAAACTTTTCCTGTTGTTCCCTAAACCAAAATAAACATTTCGGGCCAGATTCATGTAGACTTACGACGAGCGTATCAGTAGATACGTCGTCGTAAGTCCGAATCCCCGCCGTCGTATATTTAAGCGTATTCTCAAACTGAGATACGCTTAAGTATTGCTAAGGTACAAAAACAAAAAAGGGGTAAGCTGCGCTGCATGTGTAGTATTAAATATAAATATGCATTACCAACCATACAATGAAGCCAAGGTTAGTCCTTATAAAGTACCAAATTGGTGCAATAACCGTGCATAAATTGAAAAAGAAAGTGCAAAACAAATTATATATATAAGTGAATCAATAGTCCATAAGATCATGACATCCACAACTGAATTCTTGTAAATATCCCATAGATGTTGCAGGTACACCAATAGAGTGTTGGAAAAGCAATCGCAATCCAGGAAGCAGTGTCAGAAGAAAAGGCACCTCCACCTCTAATAACAAATCTCCTTACCGACTCTCATGGATCTCTATGTTTGAGATCATATGCGCTTGTGGCTCTTTAAGCCGAGCCAGGCTGGTTCTCAGTGCTCCTCTGTAGCCTTTCCTGCCCAAATGATTTCACTTGACTGCAATCTCCAGATCTTACCACATAGATCATACCCAGAAGTGAAACAAAATAGCCGACATAGAGCAGTATTGTCGATAAAAGCAGTTTAATAACATAAAAAAAGAAGTGCATTCACATGTCCATTGAACATAAGTAGCGTTTTGTATATTGTTAAAGCCGGCCGGCTTAGATAATCCATCCGTCCTTCCGTATGGTCGTTGGTGAACAGTGGTGACGTCAGCACGCCGCTCCTCCCTACGCCGTTTCGTCAAAGAGATGACTTCTTCCAGGAGCGGCGTGCTGACCTCACCACTGTTCACCAACGACCAACAAAATCTTTCTGAATCTAGCCCTTCATCTTTGCAGTGCAAGGGAGGATTTTTACTTATGCTGGAGTTTAAAGTACATATAAAGCACATGTGTCAAACACAAGGCCATTTTATGTGGCACTCTCTGTTTTTTTAGCAGTTGGACAGAACTTCTCCTCCAGATCCTGCAGCCGTGGAGAGGCTTGGCTCAACCAACCCCCCCCCCCCCCCCCCATGCTCTGCAGTGGGCAGCAGAGAAGAGGATATAACTCATTTTACAGACACTGCAACTCTCTGTGCAGTCACAGCACCCCCTTGTCTCTGCCTCCCCTGGTCTCGGCATTAAGCAGACTCTTGAAGCTTATTCTAGCCCTCCTCTAGTCCTCCTGCAGACCAGCTTCTTTCCAGAAGCAGCGCAAGGGGTGTGCACTGTGATGTAAATGGAGGGTGGAGGATTCTTGACTTCTGATGGTGGGGGGTTCTTGACATCTGATGTGGTGGTGGTGGGGGGGGGTGCTCTGGACATCTGCTTATAATTATGAGTATAATACAATTCTTTGCCAGTTGACAAAGAGGTTCGCACACCGATAGTATCATCTACAGGAAACATGGTACTTCCATGGTGTTCTGTCTGAACAGTTTCCAATAAAGTTTATTGTGGATGATACCATGGGTCTATGGGAATGTTTGTCCATTCTTCCAGAAGTGCATTTGTGAGGTCAGGCACTGAAGTGGACAAGAAGGCCTGGCTCACAGTCTCCGTTCTAATTCATATCAAAGGTATTTTATCGGGTGTGAGGTCAGGACTCTGTGCAGACCAGCCACGTTCCTCCACCCCAAACTCACTCATCCGTGTCTTTATGGACCTTGCTTTATGCACTAGTCCAAATCATTTGGTGGAGGGCGATTATGGTGTGGGGTTATATTTCAGGAGTTGGCCCCTTAGTTCCAGTGAAGAAAACTCTTAAGACATCAGCATACTAAGAAATTTTGGACCATTTCATGCCTCCAACTTTGTTGGAACAGTTTGGGGAATGGCCCCTTCCTGTTCCAACATGACTGTGCCCAAGTGTACAAAGCAAGGTCCATAAAGACATGGATGAGCAAGTTTGGGGTGGAGGAACTTGACTGGCCTGCACAGAGTCCTGACCTCAACCCGATAAAACACCTTTGGGATGAATTAGAGCGGAGACTGCAAAACCAGGCCTTCTCATCCACATCAGTGCCTGACCTCCCAAATGCGCTTCTGGAAGAATGATAAAATATTCCCATAGACACACTCCTAAACCTTGTGGACGGCCTTTTCCCAGAAAAGTTGAAACTGTTATAGCTGCAAAAGGTGGGCCAACTCAATATTGAACCCTACGGACTAAGACTGGGATGCCATTAAAGTTCATGTGCGTGTAAAGACAGGCGTCCCAATACTTTGGTACTAGAGTGTATATTTTATTGCCACTTGACCTCCAGAAGGTTTACCCTCCTTCATGGCCAGGCCATTTTTTGCGATATGGCACTGCATTCATTTAACTAACAATTGCGCGGTCGTTACGACAACGCAAAATAAAATGTATGTAATTTTTTTCCCACAAATAGAGCTTTCTTTTCTTTTGGTGGTATTTGATCACCTTGCGCTATAAACAAAAAAAGACCAACAGTAATTTTTTACTTTCTGCTATAAAACATATCCAATAAGGACATTTAACCACTTCAGCCCCGGACCATTTTGCTGGTCAATGACCGGGCCACTTTTTGCGAGTCGGCACTGCGTTGCTTTAACTGACAATTGCGCGGTCGTGCGACGTGGCTCCCAAACAAAATTGATGTCCTTTTTTCCCCACAAATAGAGCTTTCTTTTGGTGGTATTTGATCACCTCTGCGGTTTTTATTTTTTGCGCTATAAACAAAAATAGAGCGACAATTTGGAAAAAAATAAATAATATTTTTTACTTTTTGCTATAATAAATATCCCCCAAAAATATATAAATAAATAACAAATTTCCTCAGTTTATGCCGATACGTATTCTTCTACCTATTTTTCAATAAAAAAATTGCAATAAGCGTTTATTGATTGGTTTGCGCAAAAGTTATAGCATCTACAAAATAGGGGATAGTTTTATGGCATTTTTACTGATTACTGTAAAAATGTCACTGACAGGGAACACTAGGGGCGAGAAAGGGGTTAATTATGTTCCCTCATTGTGTTCTAACTGAAGGGGGGTGGACTGACTTGGGGAAATTACTGATTACTGTTCATACATTGTATGAACATGCGATCAGTCTTTTTTCCCCCTGCTCCCGGTTATCGCTCTGTCACGAGCGATCGCGGTTGCCCGGCGGTGATCGCGCCCGCCGGGCACTCGCATCAGCACCAGTGGCGAGCAGGGGGGCCCGCGCGCCCCTAGTGGCCGCAATGCAAAATCAAATTTCTTCATAAATTTAGGCCAATATGTATTCTGCTGCATGTTATTGGTAAAAAAATCCCAATAAACGTATATTGATTGGTTTGCGCAAAAGTTAGAGCATCTACAAACTATGGGATATTTGTATTTATTTATTTATTACTATTAATGGAGGCGATCAGCGACTTATAGCAGGACTGCGATGTTGCAGTGAACAGTCAGACACTAACTGACACTTTTCAGGAACCAGTGACACTAATACAGTGATCAGTGCTAAAAAATATCTACTGTCACTGTACTAATGACACTGGCTAGGAAGCCTAGCTGGTGTTTTTTTACTGTGTGGGAGGTGCTTGTACTAGGCAAAGACTTGGATCATTGTCCCTGCTTTGCAGAGACACAGGATCCATGTCTTCCCTCCTGACAGAATGGCAATCTGCCTTGTTTACGTAGGTAGACTGCCATTCTGCCTGTGTACCGAACGATCGGTGGGTGTTGGCAGGCATCAAGTTCGGGCTACCTGCCCATTGGCCCCTGTTGTGAAGAATCACAGCGTATATTTACATGATTCTGCACACAGTGGCCGCCCTGTAGCAGTAAAACTGCTAAAGGGCAATCGCTAATTGGTTAAAGGGTAAGCTCACCTTTTGCAAGTAAAAAAAAACATTTTTTTTTTTTTAATTAGGAGCCTATAAAACATTGCACCCCTGATCAACAAATCATGGGTGAAATCTCAAGCTCCTGGTGACTGTCAGTGTAACTGTCTGCCCATACCTCTAATGGGCAGGCAGTTACTGAATGACAGGAAGGATCAGTGAACTACCTGGAACACTGATCAGCGCCCTGGTAGTTCATTGAGAACTACAAGCCATCAGCCACAATGGCTGACAGTAGTCATAGTTCTCCCATGCACAGAACTCTGTGAATGAATGATGTGGTTCGGTGGGCGACGCCCCGCATAGCCACATTTGTTTTAAAACTGACAGGTTTTAATTTTTTGCGCTATAAACAAAGACAAAAAAAACTCAATATTTTTTAATCTCTGCTATTAACCACTTCAGACCCGCGCTATTGACAAAAGACGTCAACAGCGCGGCTCTCAAGTGCCAAGTGGCGTCTTTGGACGTCTTTTTAAAAGCATTACCCGCGCGCGCCACTGGGTGGCGCACAGCGGGTAAACACTGTCCCGGCGCATCGCTGAAGAGCCGATGCGTGTACCTGGTGGCCGCGATGTCCGCCGGGTACACGCGATCGGCGGTGACACAGCGGGTGACAGCAGGGACGTGGAGCTCTGTGTGTAAACACAGAGCTCCACGTGCTGTCAGGGAGAGAGGAGACCGATCTGTGTCCCTTGTACATAGGGACACAGCATCGGTCACCTCCCCCAGTCAGCCCCCTCCCCCCACACAGTTAGAACGCACCCAGGGAATACATTTAACCCCTTCCTCACCCCCTAGTGTTAACCCCTTCCCTGCCAGTCACATTTATACAGTAATTAGTGCATTTTTATAGCACTGATCGCTGTATAAATGTGAATGGTCCCAAATTTGTGTCAAAAGTGTCCGATACGTCTGCCGCAATATCGCAGTCCCAATAAAAATCGCAGATCGCCGCCATTACTATAAAAAAAAATCATAATTCTGTTCCCTATTTTGTAGGCGCTATAACTTTTGCGCAAACCAGTCGCTTATTGCGTTTTTTTTTTTTTTTACAAAAATACGTAGAAAAATACGTATCGGTCTTAACTGAGAAAAAAAATAGTTTAAAAAAAAAAAAAAGGGATATTTATTATAGCAACAAGTAAAAAATATATATATATATTTTTTAAATTGTCGCTCTTTTTTTGTTTATAGCGCAAAAAATAAAAACCGCAGAGGTGATCAAATACCACCAAAATAAAGCTCTATTTGTGGGGAAAAAAGGACGTCAATTTTGTTTGGGAGCCACGTCGCATGACCGCGCAAATGTCAGTTAAAGCGACGCAGTGCCGGAAGCTGAAATTTCGCCTGGGCACAAAGGGGGTTTATGTGCCCAGTAAGCAAGTGGTTAAAGGGGAGTTCCAGCCTTTTGGTGTTTATTAAAAGTCCACAGCTACAAAAAGTGTAGCTGCTGATTTTTAATAAACATACAGTCACCTGCTCCACGGTCCAGCGCCGCGCCGCCCGGAGCTCGGCTCCTCCCCCCCTCTCCTGCGCATGTGCGAGTCGCGCTGCGCTCTATGAATGGACAGGCGATCTCCTGGGACCTGTCACGTGTCCCTGGGGATCGCCTAAAGGGAGGGGCCGCCTAAGGCGAGAGTAGAAGTTGGGAAATGGGACAGGAAGTCTACTCCTACCGAAAACCCCCACTCCCCCCCAAAGAAATGACATGCCAAATGTGACATGTAAGGGGGTGAGGAGTGCTTAAAGCGGAAATTCCACTTTTGGGTGAAATTCCGCTTTAAACATTTCCAATAAAAAAATGAAAAAAAAATCTAATTTCTTCATAAATGTAGGCCAATATGTATTCTGCTACATATTTTTGGTAAAAAAAAATCCCAATAAGCATATGTATGCGCAAAAGTTATTGCGTCTACAAACTATGGGATAGATTTATGGCAAAACATTTTTTTTATACTAGTAATGGTGGCAATCAGCAATTTTAGCGGGATTGTGACATTGCGACGGAAAAATTCGGACACTAATTGACACTTTTTGGGCACCAGTGACACCAATACAGTGATCAGTGCTAAAAGGGAAGGGGTTAACACCAGGGGCGATCAAAGGGTTAAACGTGTCCCTGGGAGGTGCTTACTAGCTGTGTAGGGGACGGATACACTGGAAGAAAAGAAACATTGCCCCCTACACCTAGGGTTGCCACCTGTCCGGGATTCACCCGGATAGTTCGGGATTGAATCATGTGTCCGTGTTTCAGTCCGCCTGAAACCCGGACACAATATTTAGACAGGAATGTGTCTCGGAACAGGGCCTGACAGGAGGGTGAAGGGGCAATCTGCATGCTGCATTACTATTCTCTTTGGAGAGTCCCAGGTTACAATCCTATAGTGTATGCTAAAAAAAAAAAATTCTGTGCACTGTTAAAGTGTTCGGGGCTGACTTGAAGAAAAAGTGACGTTTCTTTCCACCTCCTTGTACCGTCCTCTGTGAATTACCAGTCCTCTTCTTCCGGCTGCCCAGGGTGGGGGGTTGTTTGCCGTCCCCCTCCCAAAAGAAAAACCCACCAGCCTCCACTGCAGTATACCATACCTGGCCAATGCCAGCTGGAAATCACTGTAGTAGACACCGCCACTCCACTCAGAACAGGCGCCATTTTCAGAGAATGCATTCTCTGATTGAGCGAAGTGGATAGGCGGGAGGGTGACATCACGCTTTCCACCTCATGTGAATCAGGACTGAAAGTCGCCCTGCAGAATGAATACAGAAGAAGTTACTTCCACAGCTTTATGATGTAGGATATTACCCCCCTGGATATGGACAGAGAGGACAAGGGTCCTTCTCTGTTGCATGCTGGCAGGGGACAGGCTTTTCTTCTGATGTGTGGCTACATTCTAAAGAAAACAACCTGGAAGAACTTGCGCATCTTTTGTTTCAATGCACCTCAAATGTATTTAGCTGAGCTAGTCAGTTTATAGCATAAGGGCTCAGGAGCGCCGCCCCCCCTCTCTCCTGACACCTGTCTATCACCAATAGATAGATTCATGCATTGCATGAATCTATTGTCGCCGCTGCCGTCCTCTATTCAGGTGTCTGGCCCCTTGTCGGGCGCCGGGCATCTGAATTACAGCAGCGTTTATTTTTTTGGACGCTCCTGATTAGAGCCGTGGGCTCTAATACGCGTCCTGATTAGAGCCAAATATGCTTCCAAATTGGTAAACAGCGGGCGCAATGCTGTGCGTTCGCTGTTTACTCAGTGTTGCATTAGGGAAGCGAATAAATCGCTTTCCTAACACTGACCCGCCTCTCAGCCAATCAGGTGCTCAGGTCTGGTTACCTGTCACCTGATTGGCTGAAGCGACAGGCGCTGTGATTGGACGCCTATTAGGCGCCCAATCATAGCTGAGGACGGGAAGAGGACAGGAGAAGACATCGAGGACTCGGAGTGTGGAGGACAGCACCATGACCCGAGACAGGTAAGTGCCAGGCGGGCGGGGGATGCACACTGGCAGCATTTGATGGGGCACAGTAGCGGCAATTGATGGGGCACAATAGCAGCAATTGATGGGGCACACTGGCGGCAATTGATGGGGCACACTGACAGTAGTTGATGGGGCACACTGGCAGTAGTTGATGGGGCACACTGGCAGCAATTGTTGGACCCACTGGCAGCAATTGATGGGCACATTGGCAGCAATTGATGGGGCACACTGGCAGCAATTGATGGGGCACACTGGCGGAAATTGATGGGGCACACTGGCAGTAGTTGATGGGGCACACTGGCAGTAGTTGATGGGGCACACTGGCAGCAATTGATGGACCCACTGGCAGCAATTGATGGGAACACTGGCAGCAATTGATGGGGCATATAGGCAGCAATTGACACTGATAGCAATTGACGGGGCACACTGGCAGCAATTGATGGGGCACACTGGCAGCAATTGATAGATACAGTATCTGCGTTTGATGGCACAGTGGCGGCAATTTATGGGTACAGTGGCTGCACTTGATGGGCACAGTGGCTATGCTTGGTGGGCATAGTGGATGCGTTTGATGGGCACAGTGGCTGCAATTGATGTTTTTTTTTCAGCTTGTTTGCGCCCCCCAAAAAATTTTGAGCACCAGCTGCCACTGGTTTATAGTATAACTAAAGGAATTTTTTTTTCTAGTTTTGGATAGAGTTGAAAAGAGATTAGAACACCTGGTTACACTCTATTTACTCTGTTCATTGTTATCACTGAAAGTGAAGAAAATCCCAGAATTGGGTTGTTCCCAGAACAGTAATAGAGGTGAGATCTTGCAATGGGGAGACTAGTTCTGGTGACAACCAGTGATTCCATCACTTTTGGCGGGATTTCCCCTCACACTCTGATTTGGCTAAAGGACATGAAGTGAAATCTCCCCAATTGGACACAGAAATTTTGCCTCAGGTTCCACCTTATTTACAGCTTGGCTCTCCAAGGGTTATGCCTTGTACACATGATCGGGTTTTTCGGTGGTCAAAAGACCGCCAAACCCCAGGGGAAAACCAAGAATCAGCTCGGTCACTTTTCCCCATGTACACACAGCCGGTTTTCCCGACAGGAAAACTGCCTGAGAGCTTTGGTCGGGAAAACCGGCCGTGTGCATGCTCCACAGCAGTGTTTCTCCATAGGAAAACTGCGGGGAAAAACACATGTTCTAATTTTTTTTCCCCTCAGTTTTTCTGTCGGGAAAACTGCTAGGGAGCACACACGAGCATACACATGACAGTTTTCCCGTCGGGAAAACCAGTCATGTGTACGAGGCATCAGAAACCAAT
The DNA here is from genome assembly GCF_905171775.1 of Rana temporaria. Lineage (NCBI taxonomy): Eukaryota > Metazoa > Chordata > Amphibia > Anura > Ranidae > Rana > Rana temporaria. Next base: position 59,576,005 of record NC_053490.1, read on the forward strand.
TGGTCTTTCTAAACACGAATATTAATTTTCGGTTTTTCACTTGGATTGTAGAATGTGAGTCTTTGGGCCTACCATGAAGTCTGGGGGAGGATATTTGTCTCCTAGGTTCCTTCCCTCCCTGCCTTGGGAGATCTCTCTTTGGCAGAGCCTCTCACCTAGTACTCGTTGCTCAAATTTGGCTGATCATGAGGAACGGGTTCTGTTTGGCCTGTTGACTAAGGATGAGCTCCGGCGTGTTCGCATAGAACACGTGCAGAGCCCGCCAGGAAGTGTGCACGGCGCTGCGCTAATAACAGCCAGGGAGACATTTCACGATCCCTGCAGCCGAGCATCGGGAAATGTCTCCCTGGCTGTGATTAGCACAGCGCCGTGCTCACTTCCTGGCAGGCTCTGCATGTGTTCTATGCAAACACGCCGGAGCTCATCCTTACTGTTGACTAGCTGGACATAATTGCGCCTTGACCCCATCAGGAGACTTAAACCCCGGGGAGTCAGGGAAGGGTTTTTCCTCTTGGGAAGAGGACCATAGTACACATCCTTTAGTGTACTTTTTTGTGCGTCTTTGGATACAATTTTTTGGTTCACTTCGGTGTTTTTTATTTTTTGTGTGGAAACAAAAATAATTTTAGTTGGACTGAACCTTTAAATAACTCTTGCAACAAAACAAGAGGTAAATTTGTGTAAACAGCAGTGTGTTTGAGAACTCTTTTGAAAAGGCTAGTTCTTCCGTTTGGTAATTGCTACAACCATTTACCCAACACGCACAAAATTAGAAAAAAAAATCACCCATCTCTGACAGCTTAATTATCACAGTATTCATTTAATTTGATGCAAATTATTAGAATGTTCCATTCAGGAAAGCAAATAACATGACAAATGATGTTGTTCAGTAAACAGATTAATGATGGTTATGCTAATCCTGGTGTTAATAAGCCCTTAACAGCCAAAATAATGTTTGCCATAAACAAACGTATTTTTTCTGTATAATTCCTGTATAATCAGTTTTTTCCCATGCTGATAAGCAGTAAATAGTAAGTTGATGTTATGTGATTAAGTGCATGCATCAACAGTTGGCCTTAATAAAATATCACCTTGTGATGGTAACATAGCACAAGGTAGCAGAGTAAGGCTGCATTCACACCTGAGCGTTTTGTCGCCTAAAGCATGGAGCTCCAAAACGCTAGAGGGGAAAAAATACATTATTCTCAATGGAGATGGTTCACATCTCCACTCCAAAACGCCTGACACCGAATGCCCGAAGCTCAAACAAGTTCTGGACCCTTTTTTGTCGCTCGAATTGAGCGTATTTGGGCGTTTTTCTGTTTTTAACATTGGTGACCCTAGACCTGTCCAAAATCGCAGTAAAAAAACGCTGCGAATATCGCGTCAAAATGCGATAAAAAACGCTGCAAAATCGTGGCAAAACGCTACGCTCAGGTGTGAATGCATGAATAGGAATTGGTTAGTAGATTTGGCGCCTGCCTAACAACTATAATGCACTCATGCTGGTGTATAATAAATTGGAATATAAGTAGTATGAATACAAATATAAAAATATAAAAATAGAGTGATAAACATATTAATTGCTATGCAAACATGCAGTGAATGTGTTACTTAAATTTGGCGAATACGTGAAATAATATTTGGGTACGTGACAAATTAATAAATAATTAATAAATAATAAATAGTAGATTTAAATCAGTCCATGACAATTAAAGAAAAGTGCTTCGTGCTGAATCCAGAAAATCCTGGAGATTGCTAGAAAAACGGTGTCCGTGTTCCATGCAGTGACACCTTCTTCTGTGCTCTGATAGCTACCACACTCACCAGATTCAGCCCCCCTCTTGGGGTGGAAAGCGTTCACAGTGTAGGCCCTGTGCTGCACTCTGGCGTTTTCTCGTTCCCTGTGTTCCACTTTCAGTGTCCAACATTAAAACATATGTGGAGAGAAGGGATCCCAATAGTGTGATACCGTTTTATACTTTGTATTTTATTTGGTTTTGAAAAAGGGGTACTCACAATTCAGCTGGTTAAAACAGGCAGTGTTATTTAAAATTTCGGAAGTGTATGGTGACAGCGATGTCCGCCCGACCGGTTTCGTTATAGCGGCCGGCGGAACTAGACAGCTAAGATACGACGGCGCAGGCAGTCGTATCTTAGCTACATTTAAGTGTATCTCAATTTGAGAATACACTTAAATGTACGACGGCGTAGATTCAGAGTTACGACGGCGTATCTACTGATACGCCGGCGTAACACTCTCTGAATCCGGCTAAAAATCTACTATTTATTATTTATTGAAAAAATGTGTGATCACAATAAACGCGCCCCAATGACCCACACCTCTGCGCTTAGGACTAAACAAATGAGAAATATCACAGCTGCTGTTTTAAAGTTAAAGTTATTATTTATTAATTATTTATTAATTTGTCACGTACCCAAATATTATTTCACGTATTCACCGAATTTAATTAACACATCCACTGCATGTTTGCATAGCAATTACGGTAATATATTTATCACTCTATTTTTATATTTTTATATTTATATTCATACTACTTATATTCCAATTTATTATACACCAGCATGAGTGCATTATAGTTGTTAGGCAGGCGCCAAATCTACTAACTAATTCCTATTCAGGCTGGGTTCACACTACTACACTACTTTCATCCTACTTTGCTCTGCTACATTGGTCCTACATTTATCCTACATTGGTCCTACATCCATCCTACTTTCATGAACAGGATACTACTTTGGTCCGACTTCAATGATATTCAATGGGCCTGAAGTAGGATCAATGTAGGACCAAAAGTAGTACAGGGAGCATTTTCAAAGTCCGACCGACTTGTGTAGGACGCTACAAGACGCTCTCATACATTTGGTCCTCTCATAGGGAAACATTGAACACAGAGCAAAGTAGGATGAAAGTAGTGTAGTAGTGTGAACCCAGCCTTATTCATTAACCTATCCAGGTGGGATAATTAAAGTAGAGGCAGCCACCTAATTAACTCTTTTCCCTTTCACTACCTGCCTTGTATTTTTAATCGCATTTTACTTCGCATCGAATCGTGTTTTTAATCGCATTCAATCGCTTTTGCAAATCTCATATTTTCCCTGCCACATTTGACATATATTTTCAATTCTGTATCGCGGGTTCATTTTTTCTTTTCAGGTGTGAATGCAGCCTAAAGGATGGATTGAAATTTGGCTGGTTCCGCAGGTTGATCTACCGACTGACTTCTGTACAATCGCCATGTCTGATTTTTTTACTCAATCAGCGCTGTTGGCCATTGCGAGCAGCACTGATCGGTGTATTCTTAAGGTCTCCCCACTGTCAGAAAACAAAGGCTTAGTGGGAGGATTCCGCTATCCACATCAAGTGTGTAAATAGGGGAATCAAGCAATTTATTTTTCATTCAACCCGCTGGTTGAATGAAAAAAAATTAATCATCCTTGGGCTCCTTTACGAGTGTATCTAATTGAAGTGGATCTAATTCCAAGAACAGAAATATGAGCTTAGCTATTTAATAAGAAGTCTAACACAGACACAGAAGTTTAATCTAATTTTACTTAAAGTGGATGTAAACCCAAATTTGAGTTGGACACATATATCTCCAGTATTTTGTTATCTCTCTTCAAAGAGCTAAGTCCTGTAGCTTTCTCCTGACCCGTTCGTCTGTTATCAGCCTGATAATTCCTGATAAATTCTCAGACACATCAGATAAAAGCAGCCTGACATTTCTGTCGGGGGAGGTTGCTGTATATAGAATAGCATTCGTGCATAAAGACTAAGTAGGCTTTGTAACTGCCAGACATGCCGGTGATAACACGAGACGCACCATAGATCTTATAGATTTATTGAACAAAACAACTCGCCCAGATCTGATATTGAGCCTTGATGCACAGAAAGCCTTTGATAGGCTCAGTTGGCACTTTATGTTTGCCACACTTTCCAATTATGGTTTCAGCGGCCCCTTTAAGGCAGCACTGCGTGCTCTATACTCTCAACCCTCTTCCCAAGTCCAACTGTCTTCCTATTATCCCCATCCTTTTCTTTGAGCAACGGTACCAGACAGGGATGCCCCTTATTCCCTTTACTCTTTATCCTTTGTCTCGAACCCCTAGCTATAATCTTAGAAAAAAAGGAAGGTTTCAATATTCAAAGGGAATTAGACTGTGTATATTGCTATACCACAGTCCAACTACCTATCGGTCAAAATAATTGTATCTAAATATATATATATATATATATATATATATATATATATATATATATATATATATATATATACAGTGAGGAAAATAAGTATTTGAACACCCTGCTATTTTGCAAGTTCTCCCACTTGGAAATCGTGGAGGGGTCTGAAATTGTCACCGTAGGTGCATGTCCACTGTGAGAGACATAATCAAAAAAAAAAATCCAGAAATCACAATTTATGATTTTTTAACTATTTATTTGTATGATACAGCTGCAAATAAGTATTTGAACACCTGTCTATCAGCTAGAATTCTGACCCTCAAAGACCTGTTAGTCTGCCTTTAAAATGTCCACCTCCACTCCATTTATTATCCTAAATTAGATGCACCTGTTTGAGGTCATTAGCTGCATAAAGACACCTGTCCACCCCATACAATCAGTAAGAATCCAACTACTAACATGGCCAAGACCAAAGAGCTGTCCAAAGACACTAGAGACAAAATTGTACACCTCCACAAGGCTGGAAAGGGCTACGGGGAAATTGCCAAGCAGCTTGGTGAAAAAAGGACCACTGTTGGAGCAATCATTAGAAAATGGAAGAAGCTAAACATGACTGTCAATCTCCCTCGGACTGGGGCTCCATGCAAAATCTCACCTCGTGGGGTCTCAATGATCCTAAGAAAGATGAGAAATCAGCCCAGGACTACACGGGAGGAGCTGGTCAATGACCTGAAAAGAGCTGGGACCACCGTTTCCAAGGTTACTGTTGGTAATACACTAAGACGTCATGGTTTGAAATCATGCATGGCACGGAAGGTTCCCCTGCTTAAACCAGCACATGTCAAGGCCCGTCTTAAGTTTGCCAATGACCATTTGGATGATCCAGAGGAGTCATGGGAGAAAGTCATGTGGTCAGATGAGACCAAAATAGAACTTTTTGGTCATAATTCCACTAACCGTGTTTGGAGGAAGAAGAATGATGAGTACCATCCCAAGAACACCATCCCTACTGTGAAGCATGGGGGTGGTAGCATCATGCTTTGGGGGTGTTTTTCTGCACATGGGACAGGGCGACTGCACTGTATTAAGGAGAGGATGACCGGGGCCATGTATTGCGAGATTTTGGGCAACAACCTCCTTCCCTCAGTTAGAGCTTTGAAGATGGGTCGAGGCTGGGTCTTCCAACATGACAATGACCCGAAGCACACAGCCAGGATAACCAAGGAGTGGCTCTGTAAGAAGCATGTCAAGGTTCTGGCATGGCCTAGCCAGTCTCCAGACCTAAACCCAATAGAGAATCTTTGGAGGGAGCTCAAACCCCGTGTTTCTCAGCGACAGCCCAGAAACCTGACTGATCTAGAGAAGATCTGTGTGGAGGAGTGGGCCAAAATCCCTCCTCCAGTGTGTGCAAACCTGGTGAAAAACTACAAGAAACGTTTGACCTCTGTAATTGCAAACAAAGGCTACTGTACCAAATATTAACATTGTTTTTCTCAGGTGTTCAAATACTTATTTGCAGCTGTATCATACAAATAAATAGTTAAAAAAATCATACATTGTGATTTCTGGATTTTTTTTTTGGATTATGTCTCTCACAGTGGACATGCACCTACGATAACAATTTCAGACCCCTCCATTATTTCCAAGTGGGAGAACTTGCAAAATAGCAGGGTGTTCAAATACTTATTTTCCTCACTGTATATATATATATATATATATATATATACATATATATATATATATATATATATATTTTATATATATATATATATATATATATATATATATATATATATATATATATATATATATATATATATATATATATTTAGATATAATTATTTTGACTGATAGGTGGTTGGACTGTGGTATAGCAATACACACAGTCTAATTCCCTTTGAATATATATATACGGTATATAAAAATAAATAGAAAAATATTTTTTAAAATAAAGAAATTAAAAAATATATTTTATGATAAAAAATATATTTTATATTTTATATAATATCAAAATAGTGCTCTCCAGTAGTGCAAATAGCAACAATATACAATTATCTAAAACAGGAGACAGAAAACAGAACTAAGCATTGTCAATAAAAGCATTAATTTCTATATCAACATTCAAGCCAAGAGGCCAAAGGCATCTTAATTTAAATATCCAGCTCATTTCTAACTTGGAGAGGGCACGTCTCTTAGGTCCCCCTCTCCAAGGTAGTTTAAGCCTGTCAATTCCAATGAAAGAAGTACCCTTAGGGTTCTGTTTATGTACCTATAGATAGTGTCTAGAAACAGGATGACCCTTAAAGCCTCTCTTGATATTTCCAATGTGCTTATTCAATTTGATCTGTAGTGGTCAAACTGTACGTCCCACGTACTGAAACCCACAAGGACAGGTCAGAAGGTAAACAACATTGGAAGTAGAACAAGTAATAAATGTGAAGACAGCAGATATGGATGTAAAACCTATGTAGGGAGATTTGGTTCATCCCTGTGTATCATCTGAGGCTGTTCACTTCACTGGTTGTATGGAGGGTTTACATCCACTTTCAGACAACTGCAGCAGAGGATGATTTAAAGTGTTACTAAAGTTCTCCTTTATAGTGGGAGCCTGAAGCTGATGTCAATGCCACCAACAGTTTGAAGCTTCTCAAATTTAGAGCGCCAATTCAGGGAGTTATCTGAGTGCTCTCAGGAATCAGAAAGAATTTTTTTTGCTAACTGTAGCAAATCGGTTTATGCTTTATAAAAGACATGAGCTTACACTCGTTCAGAACCAGATTCAGGTCATAACCCAGAAGCTTGCTGTCATTCCTGGTCCAATGAACTGTACCCCACAGTTGACGTTACAAAAGTGTGGGGATGCTCATGACATTATTGACCTAATGTGTTCACATGGCCATTTTAGGTTACTGTCTTTAATGTCATGAGCATCTCTGCCCCTTTGTAAAGTCAGTTGCATGGCTGGTAATTTCCCACCTGCATCTCATTGGACCAGGAATGAGAGCTGGCATCTGGGTTTAGAACTGAACGCAGTTTTGAACAAACTGAAGCTTATCCCTACTTCATAAGTATTTTCTTTGTCTTCTGGATCCAGCTTTTTGGTGGGTTCCCCTTTATAAAAAGACACTAAAGCCATCGCCAATGCCACCAACAGATGGGAGCTCCTAACATTTAAAATATCAATCAAGGGAGTTATCCAATGGCCACCAGGGGTCAGGAAGGAATTTCTCCTTAATTTTAGCAAGTTGTATGTTCAGGAAACGTCTTGATCTTTTTTTACTGAATTATTTTCTTTTATCAACATACTTTTATCAACATAGTTATCTGAAGATGTTTTTTCTCTTCAGAAAGATATTTATTTTGCTTATTGACACTTTACAACAGCTTTCCAGATCATCTGTTCTTAAGTGTAGCCTTGGAGGCCACCCCGGACCCAGCTAGACCAAAGATGTGGGTCCTGCTTGGAATGTGACCTTATGATGCTAGAAGTTTATGGTGCTTTTCAGACTTTATATCCCATGCTAATTATCCACAGAGGGCATTTTCTAATCCAGTGCCATGACATTGCTTTGTCCTGTGTCTGAAGCCCCCTTATAATTGTGTCTTTGCAAGATACAAAGACTTGGAGAGTAACTACCGTTACTTCTCTGCTTTAGTACTTTACAGGAAGTTGCAGAGCACCATACAGGTGCAGATCAACGCCTCTTATAGTCTGACTGGTCCCTGACAGCTTTTTCATTTTCACTGTATAGTTTCCTTGGCAGTCCTGTCATATATATATATATATATATATATATATATATATATATAGACATTCTCCCCACTTGGGCATATTATATTAGTCTTTTAGAGCCTTTTTGAATTCAGTGGCCCGGATTCAGAAAGACTTACGCCGACGTATCTAATGATACCCCGCGTAAGTCCACGCAAACAAGATACGCCTGAATTTTGGCTTCATACGACCGCAAGGCGCGCTTCCATTGATTCACGCATCGAATATGTAAATGACCTTGATATGCCGATTCACGAACGTACTTACGCCCGTCGCAGTAATCTACGCCGTTTACGTAAGGCGTACGTCCGGCGTAAAGTTAAACCACCAAATAGCAGGTGTAAGTCATGTTAGGGTATAGACGTCGGAACAGCCGTCGTATTTTACGTTGTTTACGTAAGTCGTACGTGAATGGAGCTGGGCGTAGGTTACGTTCACGTCGTAGGCATTGAGCCGGCGTATCTTAGGGAGAGAGAGAGAGAGAGACTTGTAAAGCGCAACACATGCAAACTGAATCGCCTCTGGGCGTTGTATCCATTTCATGGGTAAGGAACCCCTTGACCTCAGAAGAGATGGGTTTTAATCTTTCTCCTGAAGGCCAAGTGGTCCAACTCCAGTCGGATGGTGGTTGGTAGTGCATTCCACAGGCGAGGTCCCTGGACTGCAAATCTTCGATCTCCTTTGGACTTGTATCTGGCTTTGGGTATCTGGAGGAGGTTTTGATTGGTGGATCGCAGAATGCGATTGGGGTTATGGGCTTTTATTTTTTTGCATAGATATTGGTTGTGATTCTGTCTTTTACTGGCAACCAATGAAGGGATCTCAGTGAAGGTGAGATTGATTGCCATGTTTTTTTCCCAGTCACTAGTCGAGCGGCCGTATTTTGAACGACTTGCAGACGAGTGATTTGGTATTTGGGGAGTCCTAGATAGAGGGCATTTGCGTAGTCGAGTCTGGAATTGATGATTGTTCCCACCACGACTGCAATGTCCTCTTTCGGGATAAAGGGCGTGAGTCTGCGTAGTAGGCGCAGCAGATGGTGGGATCCGCTGACTACTGACCCTATTTGTGCATCCATTGTCATGTAGGTATTGAAAATGACTCCAAGACTTTTGACTTTGGTGCTAGGGGTGATAGTTTTACCCAGAATGGGTGGGGAAGTCCATGTTGACACGGGGTGATTTTTCCGGTTAGCGTGAAACAGGAGAAGTTTTGTTTTCGAACCATTGAGTTTAAGATAACTGTTTGTCATCCAGTTATCTATTAGAGTGAGGCATTTCTCTAGTCCAAGAGAATGATCCTTTTTGTTGCAGATGCGGAAATACAGTTGTGTGTCGTCTGCATAGGAGTGGTAAAGTAACTTCTGGTTAATGATGATTTCAAAGAGAGGGCGAAGATAGATATAAAACAATACGGGCGATAAGGGAGATCCCTGAGGGACTCCGCATGACACTGTACGTTTTTCAGAAGTGAAAGACCCCAGTTTCACTATTTGTGATCGGTTTTCCAAGAAGGAGGAGAACCAGGGTAAAACACCTTCAGCGACTCCGGCTACTTCAGCTAGCCTAGTCAGTAGTAGTCCGTGGTCTACAGTGTCAAAAGCTACGCTTAGGTCCAGCAGTATCAGGAGACAAGATTCTCCTTCGTCTGCGGCCTCTAGAGCGTCATCCCATATTTTGAGCAGGGCCGTTTCTGTTCCGTGACCCGGACGGAAGCCTGATTGAAACGGATCAAGTAATTTATGGGTGTCTAAATGCAGTTGCAGCTGTTGTACAACTACTTTATCCATTACCTTGGAGAAGACATTTAGAGCTGTTATGGGCCTCCGGTTGTTTGGGTCTTTGGGGTCGAGGGTAGGTTTTTTTAGAATTGGTTTTATTGTACCTTGTTTCAGCAAGGTGGGCACCATGCCCTCCTTGAATGATTGGTTAATGAGCTGCGTGATAGCTGGTGCCAGTATATAGGCACTTTCTTTCAGCAGTTTAATGGGGATGATATCATTGGGTGCTGTGCTATTACGCAGAGTCCCGATGATGTTTTTAGTGGCATCAATGGAAATGGGTTTTAGAGTGAATTTTGGTGATTGCGGCGGATTTATGTGGGTATTAGGTTTGTGATTTGAGGGGGAGTTGGTGACGGTTCCATTTTGCTGAATACTTTCACGGATTTTTTCAATTTTATTAATGAAATAATCCGATAATTCGTTGCAAAATTCTTGTGAATCAGAATTGGGGGCCTCTAAACAAGCTGGATTCATAGTCTGAGTGACCAGCTTGAAGAGTTCTCGGGGGCAGTTAAGGGCATTTGCGATGATGTTGGAGAAATGTTTTTTTTTGGCCGTGAAGATTTCTTTGTGATATTTCTTTGTTATTATCTTGTAAATGGTGTGGTTTTTATCTGAAGAGCACCTTTTCCACGCAGCTTCTGCTCTTCTACGCTCTTGCTTTAGCAATGTCAGCTGGTCATTAAACCAGCTGGAGTTGTTTTTCGGGATGCAAGTTTTGCGTTTTGGTGCTACTAAGTCAGCTGACTGTAGTAGCGCCTTGTTGATGGCGTCAAGTGTTTCTGTGGCTGTTTATTTTTGTTGGGTTGTTTTTATTTTGTTCCCTAGTGTTGTTTTGAAGAGTTCCGAGTGGAGCTTCTTCTCAGATCTAGTCCAGTGAGTTGTCACCGGTTTTGTCGTTTTTTTTGGGCTGGCATTTTTGGTGATTGTTAATTTGATGGCATGGTGATCGGTCCATGGTTGCGGCTCATTTCCCAGGACGTCAATTTCCAAATCTTGTTTGAAAATAAGATCGAGCGTATGGCCTGAGGCATGAGTGGGGCCTTGTATTAGTTGCTGCAGATCTAATCCTTCCAGATGGTCGATGCAGGCATCGGCTACGGGGTCCAGCGAGGAGTTGGCCCAGAGGTTGAAATCCCCAAGCACCAAAAGGTGTTTGATGTTTAGGGTATATGTGGAGATGAATTCCGTCAATGACATGAGAAGGTGCGTTTTTGGGCCTGGTGGTCTATAGCAAAGTAGCATATGGACCGTATCTTGTGGATTTGTTTGCAGCTGCAGAGTGAGGGTTTCCATGAATGGAAGCGAGTTTTAAAGGACTGGTTTGGTGATCGAGAGGTGAGTCTTGTGGATCACCGCCAAGCCCCCCCTCTTTGCCCCACTCTGTTTTGCATTTGAATGCGATAATTTGCTGGTACCAATTCTGTTAGAATGGTGTTGCAGACGGCTGTCAGCCAGCTTTCTGTGAGTATATGCAACGTGATTCTAAGCATGCGCGCGCATGCACTGTTCGTTCGGCCCTTCATTAGCATGGGGTCACGCTTCATTTTAATAGATCACGCCCACCTCCTTCCTACTTTGAATTAGGTGGGCTTACGCCGGCCAATTTACGCTACGCTGCCGCAACTTACGGAGAAAGTGCTTTGTGAATACTGGTCTTGCCTCTCTATGTTACGTCGGCATAGCACATATGAGATGCGCTACGCCCGCACAAAGATACGCCGCTCTACGTGAATCTTGGCCAGTGTGTCTAGTCTCTGTGAACTTTTTTCATTTTACTATTGAGCACTCTCTATTCCACCTGCAGCAAAGAGAGTTGACTGTTCTCTGCTATTTGTGCTGCATCACTTACGCAGCACAGATGCAAAAGCACAATTATCTATACATGCAGGATCTTGTGGCTAAATTTGACAGCAGGATTCTGTGTAATAAGTACTCTATATGCTGTACCCTCTGAGCAATATTTACATGCACACACTGTACATGGCTCTGTTGCTAGGATGTAGGGAGCTTCTCAGTGAAACCACCTAGAATCCCTCCACTGCTAGGATTCAGTTGGAATCACAAGGAAGCCATCTAGATGCCTTTCATTGCTAGGACACAGACTGCATCTCAGTAAAGCTGCCTAGCATCCTTCAGGAGCTAGGATGCAGGCGGATTCTCAATAAAGAAAAAAGAGAGAATATGGGAATCCCACCTGATTATGAAAGCTGCAGTACTCATCGATATTATCGGGGGGTGCAATCTAATATAGAATATAACCAAAAATAAAAAATAAACAGAACTGCACACCCTAAAGAGTTGACTACAAATTTATTAAAGCTATAAGCTATATCAAAAACATTTATAGGACATAAAAACTGATCCCCTATAAATAATAGGTGGTGGACCTACCCAGATTATTCCCCATTCCCCAAAAGAACCCCAGTAACGGCATATACTGGTAACTAAACAGGCTTGATTCCCCCGCAGGAGAACCGAGATACATAAATAGCACACCCACCCTCCACAAATCACAGAAACCCCCGAGAGCCAAGTTACTAACCAAATGTACCCCTAATAGTTCCCACACAGGACAGTGATTCCCTGTAATAACAGGCTATACATGTCCACTGTCCGTGTGTGAAAAAGCAGCACTGAAAAAAACACTTGGAAATAAATATACAAACCACATGAATGTAGTAAATAATATGGTACACCACTCCACTCGAGTAGATAGCTTATAAGAGACAAGATATCAATGAAACTACCAGAGGGACAGGGAACCTAATTAATTTGTTTAAAGTCATTCCATAGGGATCACCATATCAAACAGGTGTAACATCCATATGAGTCTAATCTCATTGATTCTTGGGACTATTTTTGGGAGACATAGAAGAGATGGCAAAACCGCTGTAGATGTTCAAAAAATTGTTCACCAGAAATACAGTTAGTTGAGTGGCAATATTGTGGCCATATCATACGGGTATAGTCCATTCAATCAAAGCAATTATGATATAGAAAACTGTGTCCAAAGAGCTGTTCACTATATTACTAGCAAATGTTGCTCATAGATCTGAATCAATCCATTGGATATGTATCCACAATGTTGGTCATACAGCTTGTAAACAGACAAGTTGTGTGATGATTATTGGAAACAGTGATTGCAGTAGTTATCCAAAGCAATGTAACACATAGGTTTACTCACTGTTTGCTGTCACAAATAGCTCAGAATCGCAGCTATTCCATCCAATATGTTGTCACAAGTTGCTCAAAGGGATTGCAGCCAATCCATCTGTGTGTATCCACACCACTGAGCACACTGCTCATTAATAGAGTAGATGTAGTAATTGTCCGGTGAAATAATAGTTGATGCCGATATTTGGTGAAAGTAGTTGATGCCAATGTCCGAACAAGATATTTGATAATCTCCAGTCTCCAATCCAAACAGTTAAAGCAACTCTATACGGAGGGTGGTGAGTGTCCTCAGTGTAGGCAATTCATGTCTCCATATAATGTCCTCCAGCAAGCTGCATTGAGGCTCAAAGTATAAAAATCACTGAGCTAATACGGGGGTAACAAAGCTCAACATGTACGAGGGGTGCTGATCCCAAAGCGTTTACATGTTTCTTTTTTTTTTTTTATAAATTTATTGAAGAGCAGTACAGTACACGTTATTGCCGTCAGCACATTCTGGGGCCAGTATTAAATACGTACAATGCTTGTCAAAGTATTCATGTCAGATAAACGACCATCTTTAGAGGAAAAAAAAAAACCAGGTCACCCACCCACTTCGTATGCTAACAATTACATAAAAGCAGGTATCCCCTATAAGTGCACTTAATTCTATTGCCAGTCCCGACACCCCCTATGGGCACAAACTGTGTCGGGGACAGGCTAATTCGATAAATTCAGGAGATACATTCTTAAATACAGAACTCATCTCGCGGCTCCAGAATAACAGAAACCTCCAGAGTCGGTCGAGAGCTCTAAAGTGAGGAGATTAATACTAGGATCTAGTAGTTCTTTCCTCCTCGGAGAATCCTAACGATACCTACCGAGGCATACAGAAGCTCTTGTGGTCCTAGAGCTGTATGAGCATCAAGTTCTAGCTAAAGCAGACCGAGGTACAGTGACTGCTATCAAACGTTGTATTAGTGAGAACAACAGAAATAAATAATATATAAAAAAAAAAAAAAAGATAGCCTAAAGATATAGGAGCAGAAAAAGAGAAAAGGAGAAGAAAGAAGGATATTGCCAGCTACAGACTGTAAACAACTGTAGAATTCGCCTAAGGTTCCAGCGTGAGGGATATACCAATATGTCTAGCCCAGGGCTCCCAAATCGCCTCAAATAGATTAGTAGTGTTTAGAATTGAGCTAATCATTTTCTCTTGGTTCATGATCCAAGATATTTTCCTCTGGGCCGCCGAGACAGATACCGTAGGTTGTTTCCATGCCCCAGCTAAAGTAGTTTTTGCCCCTAAGAGCATAAAATCAATCAGTTTTTGAGTAATTTTGGGGGCTTGTGGGATGCGGACACCAATTAACGCTATCTGAGGGGACTTCACCACCACCACTTTTCTGAGGAGGTGAAAGATTTTATTCCAAAATCCTCTAATTTTTGGACACTCCCACCAAATATGTAGCATGGAGCCCTGGGCTTGACATTCCCTAAAACATACCGGTGAGGTGGTCGGGAACATCGCTGCCACCCTACTAGGTACCAGATACCATCGCATTATAACTTTCAGATTAGCTTCTATTAGAGAAATGTTAACAAGTCCTTTGAAAGCTCTCGTTCCTACCTTGTGCCATTCCTCCAGGTCCCAGGTCTCTTGTAGATCTCTTTCCCAAGCCTCCATGTACGAGAATTTGGACGTTGGTTCCGATAAGGATGTGTATATTATAGATATGCCTCCCCTTTGCTCCGCTTTTTGGCTACACCATTGCTCGTAGCGAGTGAAGATCGGGGGAGAGGACTTGTTTTTCCAGAGCGATGATACAAAGTGATACATTTGGGAATATCGTATTTTCTCAGAGTCCGGTAATTTCAACCTCTCCACACAGTGTTTCAACGAGAGCGGACCAGAGACAGAGAAAAAGTCCCCGATTCTGTAAATCCCCTTGTCTATCCACCATTGAAATTCTTTGGCATCCATTCCCGGGACAAACTGGGGGTTATGAAAGATTTGTGCCAGTGGGCGAACATTTCATATTAAGGAAGGAAGATGCCTCAAATCGTCCCATAGTCTAAAGGATTGTGACAGTGCAGGTGACATTATTGCAGGCCTGGACTTCTGGGAACACCACATCAGTTCCTCTAAGGAGTGATTAGGAACTGCCTGTCTCTCTATCTCAATCCAATCAGGCTTCTCAAGTTTTGAGTACACCCTGGATAATTGTGCTAGTCTAGCTGCTTGGTAGTATTTGATCAGGTGCGGGAGACCAAGTCCTCCTTTTGTCTTTGGGCCGTATAGAACATTTTGTGCTAATCTATATCCCTTACCTCCCCATATAAATTTAAGTATTTTACCCTGAAAAGACCTGAGTTGATCTCTCTTAATCGCTATCGGAAGGGATCTAAACAAGTAAAGTAATCTAGGTAATAGTGTCATTTTTACAGAGTTGATTTTGCCCACCCAGGAAATTTTATGTTGTGCCCACGTCTGGAGGTCAGCTTCTAGTTTGCGAAACATGGGGGGAAAATTAACTTGGTAAAGGTGTTCAAATTTAGGAGTTAGGTTTACACCTAGGTATCGAATAGAAGTATCTGCCCAATTAATTTCATAAAGGGATTTCAACCGATCAACAATTGTACTTTGAATTGAGACGTTTAATGCTTGGAATTTGCCCATGCTAACCCTCAAACCATATACATTTCCAAAGGAGTTAAGTATCTTGCAAATGTTTGGAAGCGAGGTTATTGGGGAGGTGACGAATAAAAGGAGATCGTCTGCAAATAAAGCGCATTTGTGCACTTGTTGCCCACATTGAACCCCCTTAATATTGTGATCCGTTCTGATGGCAATGGCAAGCGTCTCAATCGCTATGGCGAAAATCAATGGGGATAGTGGGCAACCTTGCCTAGTGCCCCTGGCAATCTCAATCGGGTCTGAATAGTAACCCTGTAGTTTGATCCTCGCATTTGGTGCAGAGTATAGTGAGCGCAGTAAACCTAAAAAAATTTCCCCGAACCCCCAGTGCTTCAGGACAGAAAAAAGGTATGGCCAAGAAAGAGAGTCAAAGGCCTTCTGGAGATCCAATGACAGGAGAAACCCCTCCTGGGAGACGCCCCCATCCCAGCCCGACTGAAGGATCGAGATGATATCAACCGCTCGCCTGACTTGGTCCGGACCCTGCCTACCTGGTATAAAACCAACCTGGTCTTTATGAATGTAATGATTAATAAAAGAATTTATCCTATTAGCTAAAATTTTGGTGAGTATTTTTAGATCATTGTTGATCAATGAAATGGGCCTATAGTTTTCCACCTGTTCAGGATCCTTATCTGGTTTGGGGATAACGGAAATAAAGGCCTCATTCAAATGAGGATGCATAGCTTCCCCCTTCCGTTTGGAATTAAAAAATTTTGTAAGCCGGGGGCAAGGGTATCTGCAAAAGTTTTGTAGTATGGCGCCGAGAAACCATCCGGTCCCGGCGCTGAACCCCCCTTCAAGTTTTTAATTACCTCTAGGGTTTCCTCCGTTGAGATCGGAGCCTCCATAAGGTCCACATGGGTCTCATGGAGGTTAGGAAGTGGCAGCTGGTCTAGGAAGGACGTAATGTCAGACCCTTCGGCACCGTTGGTCGCCTGGTACAAAGTAGAGTAGAAGGTTTGGAATGCATGAAGTATACGTTTAGGATTAAGAGTTACAGACCCATCCTGAGTTCTTATCTTTGGGAGTGTAAATGTGCGGAATCTCGGTGAGAGCTTAGTGGCTAACATCGTGCTCATTTTATCTTTATGCTGGTAGAATCTTGCGCCACTCCAGCCCATTGATTTTTCGGCCTTTACCGTGAGGGCTAGATTCAATGCCACCCGGGCCGCATCCAGCTGAGAAATAGTGACCTTTGTCTGATCTTTTTTATGTTTTTTACATAAGGCCGTAAACTCATTTTCAAGTTTTTCTACCTCTGCGGCTTTGTCTTTTTTAAATTTGGAAGCAACCTGGATAAGCTTTCCTCGGATCGTAGCTTTGTGTGCAGCCCATAGCATCTCAGCCGAGATTCCATCAACATCATTCAAACTGAAGTATTCATTCAAAGCCCTATCGATTTCTGTGACTATGTAAGGGACATTCAATACATTTTCATTGAGCTTCCAATGAGGCAAGTCTGCTCTGGCTAGTTGTCCCTGTAAGGATAATACGACCATCGAGTGATCTGACAGTGCCGTATCTTTTATATAAGCTTTACTAACTAGAGGGATATGTCTGGAGGAAATAAATATGTGATCGATTCTAGAGTAGGATCGATGTGGATTTGAGAAGTGGGTGTAATCCCTTTTTGTAGGATTGATTTCCCTCCAAATATCTACAAGACCCTGTTGAAATATCAACTTTGCTATCCCAGAGCTGGCTCTAGAGGGGCGGGTTAGCTGTGATGAAAGTGGTCTGGACTTGTCCAAACTCTGATCAAACGCAACATTGGAGTCACCCCCAAATACTACCGTCCCCTCCAGGAGTGACACCAGAACATCAAACATCGCTTGAAAGAAATTAGCCTGGCCTTTATTGGGGGCATAATATGAGACAAATGACATTAATTGTTCATCTACTACTCCTTTGACCAAAATATATCTGCCCTCCGGGTCTTTATGTACGAAAATAGATTTAAATTTACACGTTTTTGCAAATAGAACTGCTACCCCTCTCGTTTTATCCTCGGCGTTTGCTAGAAAAAATTGGGGATAATGAGCATGAATGAACGCGGGGGAGTAACTGATAGGTAAACGGGTCTCCTGTAAAAGAACAACCGCCATTTTTTGGGAATGATAGGATTGAAGCATCTTCCTTCTCTTAACAGGTGAATTCAGGCCCTGTACATTATGGGAGACAACTCTAAGTGAGGGGGATGGCGGAGAGTTATGAGGCATGATCATAGAATCAGCGGGAACATGTGTATGCATTATCACTTACTTCAGAGGACGAGAGGTACGATGAATGGAGGCACGACCTATGAACGAGATCTGGACCTGGAGCGAAGCACACGAAATACTGTGTCTGTAGTCTGGCAATCAATGAAAAAAGGTTAGAAAGGAATAAAAAGAGAAAAGGAACAGAAAAATATATGTCAAAATAGCTTAATCTATGCCAGCGACAATGGGAGAGCAAAAATTCTGACCCACTATCGCCAAATACTAAACCAATGGGCTACAAGACCAGCTCCCGACCGCTGAAAATCCACAGCCGAGAGTTAGTCGGAGGCGCAAGGCAGCCGCCTCAGCCACAGCCATCCTTGTTGTCAAGGAAAAAGTAACGTAGTTATCAATGAATCATATCATTAAGAAAAAACTGTAACAATCTATAATAAATAGATCACGGTCAGCCGGAACACTCAAAAAAAAAAAAAAAAAAAAAAAAAAAAGAAGTAATGAGCCTTTTCTGTGTTGAAAAATGCAAATGGAGCGGGATGAAACATAGACAGTCAATGGTCCAGGATCTGATACTGTTCCCTTTTTCCTATCCTACTTCTCCCTCCTCCCTCTTCTTCCCTCCACCTCTACCTTCTCTGCAAGGAAATAAATAAAAATAAGAATCTGAAGGGATATTTTTGGATTAAACCGTAGCAGAGGTTGGGCAAAAGTAAATAGTCCCCGAAGCATATTTTGGGGTTCTGTTCAGAGTCCCGAAAGAACCTTGATTGTAGCCTCTCATATCAAGTTTATAGAAATAGTAACATCAACTGGCTCAACCTCCCTTAAAAAAAAACGGGGCAAAAACAGGGTGCTGTGAAGACATTCCTGCAGGTATAAACAATGTAGGTAGAGATAAATAACATTGAAGTTCATCGTTGTAAGGATCCCCATACACGGAGACGGACATCACCTTAGGGAATTCTCCTGGGTGAATGGAAAAGAGAAAAATCAGTCACTTTTCAGAGGTCAGGTAGTCACTGGATCCTTAGTGCGTCTGCTTTTATTCATTTGCCGTGTAGAAGAGAGTGGACTAGTCGGTGTGGGACGTTTGGAAGATCCCGCTTGCAGATTGGATGTGTCCATCGCCAGATCCTGCTTTATGAACTTTAGGGCTAGCAAGATTTTTTCTCCCTCTGAGAGTGTGGTGAATGAATAGGTTTTTCCCTTGTAAGCAAATTTTAGAGCAAAGGGGAATGCCCACCAGTATTTGATTTCCTTTTGTGCTAAGACCGTTAACAAGGGTTTAAGGGCTCTGCGCCTTTGAATAGTCATAGGGGAGATATCTGCGAATATTTGGATGTCATGTCCCTGGAACACAATCCGAGATTGTTGTCTTGAAATCTTCATGATTTCCTCTTTAACTGCATAATAGTGCGGTTTTACTATTATATCTCTGGGAGAACCATCTCTCCTGAGGGGACCCAGCGATCTGTGTGCTCTGTCCAGCTTTAGTTTGTGAGGGGTAATGGAGGGGATCAGGACTTTAATCAGCTCCTGGACTGCCTTGGGGGTGTCCTGAATGGTCTCTGGGATACCCCTGACCCTAAAATTATCCCTTCTTGAACGGTTTTCGAGGTCATCGATACGGTTTAGAGCGACATCTAGTTGTTCCTGCAGAACATGGATGTGATCAGTATTTTGGTTGGCCCTGGAAACAGTAATGACCAGCTTATTTTCAATCATTTCCATTCTTGAGCCCAGAATTTGAAAGTCAGAGCGGATGTCATTTGTAATTCTAATTGCTGTTTGAGCAAGGCCCCTCTCCAATAATTCTGAAAATTTCAAGAAAAGTTCTCCTGCATTCTGGGGTATAGCATGTTCTGGGCTGCCTGAGGGGATAATGGCTTCTGGGTGTACCAGTGCTGTTCCCAGAGGAGGGAAAGCATAGTGAGGTAATGGGCTCTCAGAGAGAGATTCTGTGGAGGCAGAAGCTGGAGGTATGAGGCAAATAGTGCCAGCATTAGCTTGAGGGGGAAAGGCCCGGGTATCAGGAATGAGAACTTGCCTTCCTTCTGTGTATCCCTCTGTCAGCGAGTCCTGCTTCTGAGGCGCGGCCGCCATGTTGGATTCGGCCTGCTCGTTTTCAGCGGCGAATTGTGGTGTTAGGCCCCTCCGGACCGCGCCGCTATACATATCTCCGATGCCCAGGTGTTCCCCGAGCGGTACTCCCTCCAGGTGAGTGCTCAGCTGCCGCGAGTCTGGTTCTATGGCTGCCGGATGGCTGAGGCGGTGCGGAGCTCCAAGCGTACGCGGCCATCTTGGACGCTGCCCGTGAGGTGTTTTCGTATGAATGTTTTTACCTCAGCGTCTGCTAGGAAACCAATGCAGCCCCTCGTGAGGTGTTTTCTGAGGTGTTTTCTGTGAGGTAAAAAAAAATCCTGTCCGTATGAAGGTTTTTACCTCAGCGTCTGCTAGGAAACCAATGCAGCCCCTCGTGAGGTGTTTTCTGAGGTGTTTTCTGTGAGGTAAAAAAAAATCCTGTCCGTATGAAGGTTTTTACCTCAGCGTCTGCTAGGAAACCAATGCAGCCCCTCGTGAGGTGTTTTCTGAGGTGTTTTCTGTGAGGTAAAAAAAAATCCTGTGAGGTGTTTTCTGTGAGGTGAATACCTCCGCCTGATAGGATTCTCCTGAGAGGTGTTTTCTGTGAGGGTTTTTCTGTGAGGTAAATACCCACTGCTTCCTTCTATGGTCTCCTCCTGACTCTCCCGCGTTTACATGTTTCATTCCATGTGCCTTGGAACTTCGTCAGAGATTTGGGATTCTCAATAAAGCCATCTAGCGATTCCTACTAATAGGACTCAGGTGGCTTCTCAATAAAGTCCTCTAGCTTCCTTCAATTTCTAGGACATAAGTGGATCCTCAAGAAAGCCACCTAGTGCCCTTCCATAGCTAGGATGCAGGTGGCTTCTCAATTAAGTTACCTAGTTTAATTAGGTTATTAAGACACAGGTGGATTCTCAAGGGAGCCGCCTAGAACACAGGTGGATTTCCAATTACGCCACCTAGCATTCTTCAGTTGCTAGGACAGAGTCCACTTCTCAAGAAATCCAAATAGCACCCTCTTGTTGCTAGGACACAGGCATTTTTTTAAGGAAGCCAAATAGCATCCTTCAAATGCTAGGACACAGGCAGATTCTCAATGAAAAAGAGGAGCGTACTGCGCTAATTCGATAAATGGTAAAGCGACAACTAAAAATGTTGTACAACACTAATAATAATAGTCAAAGGAAGAGCTGCGCTGTTGTAGGCTAAAATGTGAAACTAGTGACAATGAAGTGCTAGATAAATATAAATTAAAATTATGAAACCGACCGAGTGAAAAAAATGATATCTGTAAATAGGTTTGTGAGACCTTAATAAGATAACAAGAATCGGTTAATTTCTAAATTAGGTAGAAACCTGAAAATTATCAAGTGAATAAATACCAGTCCGTGTGAACAAACACAAAAATCCTTAGGAATACCATTAACAAAGCGTCAAAGGTAAAAACAATTGAAATGTGTTCAACAAATCCAATAGTCCAGGAAAAAGTGCTGACAGGATAGTGCCTCCACCAAACAATAACACTGCCGCTTACCAGATAGATGTGATCTCTAATTATAGGAGATCAATATGCGCATATGGTTGATATCCCAGCCTGGGGTCTCTATTGGTAGCATAAATCCCTCAGTGTGGTTCAATATTGCATAGAAGATGTCACAAACAATGTAGCAATTCAGGATGCACCACATCAAAAACAAGGAAGGGACTGGTATAGCGTAAAACCATCGAAGAAGTGAGATAAGGCATTTTTAAATACAATCGAGCCGGTCGGCTCTTCGATTCAGCAGCCCGTATCTTCCGGGTCTGGCGCACAACGCGGTGAGGTCAGAACGTTGTTCCTCCCAGCGTTTCGTCTAACGTTGGGAGGAACGACGTTCTGACCTCACCGCGTGATGGGTATTGGGCCCTCCAAGGTTTCTTAGAGAACCTTAGTGAACCAACAGCATCATCAAGGCAAAGGAACACATCAGACAGGTCAGGGATAAAGTTGTGGAGTAGTTTAAAGCAGGGTAAAGTTATAAAAAAAATATCCCAAACTTGAACATCTCACAGAGCAATGTTCAATCCAGCATCTGAAAATGGAAAGAGTATGGCACAACTGCAAACCTACCAAGACATCGCCGTCCACCTAAACTGAGAAGCAACCAAGAGGCCCATGGTAACTGGAGGAGTTGCAGACATCCTTAGCTCAGGTAGGAGAATCCGTCCAAAGGACAACTATTAGAAGTGCAGTCCACAAATCTGGCCTTTATGGCAAGAAGAAAGCCATTGTTAAAAGAAAGCCATAAGAAGTTCAGTTTGTGAGAAGCCATGTGGGGGACACAGCAAACACGTGGAAGAAGTTGATCTGGTCAGATGAGACTAAAATTGAACTTTTTGGCCTAAAAGCAAAACGCTATGTATGGCGGAAAACTAACACTGCACATCATACCTCGTACACACGGGCGAACATGTCCGCTGAAACTGGTCCGCGGACCAGTTTCCGCGGACATGTTCGGTCGTCTGTGCGGCCGACCGGACCGTTTTCCAGCAGACATTTGTCCAGCCGACCGTTTTCCGGCGGCCAAAAATTTCTTAGCATGCTAACAAACTTGTCCGCTGGAACGATGTCCGCCGGACATGTCCGATGGTCAGTATGACCGATCGGACATGTCCGCTGGCCCGAGAATTTGGTTTGATGGTGTGTACAACCATCAGACCAAAATCTCCGAGCGGACATTTTGTTATATTTAAATGGAAACAATGTCTGGATGATCCTGTCAGAAATCTAGAGCTGTCCCGTGTATTTTGCAGGTGTAGCAATTCTGTATAGCCAAAGGACCAGGGGAAAGCTGAGGAGCAGCAAATGGTACCAATCTTTACCAGCTTGTCAGACATGAACACTCATTATAGGGTTACCAGGCTTCCACCTTGTCCCCTTATGGTGTAAACAGATCTGCGTTGCTGACAACCCTAGACAGTGAAGTGATGAATAATTTGCTGGCAGTGGGATATAGCACACAGGGTTAATCTGGAGAGTAGTTGGGGTAAGGCCATAGGTAAAAACAACAACAAAGAAACAAATCAGAATGAGGTATTTGGGAGCAACAGTGAGAGTAGTCAATGAGGATAGCCAAGGTCTTTGGTGAGGGTAATGAGCTAAACAATAAGTCACATATCTTGAGCAGAGTAGTCTTTAATTAAGCCAAGGTCAGGTCAGGAGGCATTCTAGTAGGGTCAAGTCAAGTGGGTGATCAAATCTAGGGTGACCAGCAGGTCAGGGACAACAGGCAAGGCAGATAACAGGGACTGGAATGATACAACATATCAGGAACAGAATCTAGCTTAACAGTATAACGATAAAAAGTGAAATAATTCAGCGCTGGAAAATAAACATTAACTAAATAAATTGCAAGCCAGCACTGTAGATATAATCCAAAAATATCTCAAAGTGAAATTAAGTAAATAAATAGTGCAGCACAAAAACATAAAATCTATAACAAAATTAATCACAATTAATAATTAATAAAAGTCCATAAAGTGCAAGGTGATAAAAGGTGCTCCAATAAACAAATAGTGACGAGTAGTGCAGCAATCTTTCATAAGATCAGTGACAGGGATATCCTCCACCAAGGCTATGGATGGCCTCTCACCTCAGCGATTCGACCTGTGGCTAGGTCAAAAAGCATAATACATATCCTCCAAGAAATAGATGGTAACAGCATACAAGAAGTCAGCTCTGTGTATCCCCAGATGGAATCAGCAATCAGTAGGACAACTCAGCAATCTCCCAAATTAATTCCATGGACCGAAAAAGGCAACAAAAGAGAAGGACTAGTGCTCTCCGTTTGAAAACAACTTTAATCTAAAACATAATCAGTCTAAAAACACTCACATTTGCGGACACTCTCAGCCGAGTGTATAGCGAGCAGCGTGTAACCGGGATTCCGGATCGCAAACAGTGTAGGTATCGTGAGGCAGGCGAACGCGGGTGACGTCGACGTGACTCCTCCCCCTCGTACGCGTTACGTCCCAGAGTAGGCGGGACTTCTTCAGCGTGGGGCGGGGATCCCGGAATCCCGGTTACACGCTGCTCGCTATACACTCGGCTGAGAGTGTCCGCAAATGTGAGTGTTTTTAGACTGATTATGTTTTCGATTAAAGTTGTTTTCAAACGGAGAGCACTAGTCCTTCTCTTTTGTTGCCTTTTTCGGTCCATGGAATTAATTTGGGAGATTGCTGAGTTGTCCTACTGATTGCTGATTCCATCTGGGGATACACAGAGCTGACTTCTTGTATGCTGTTACCATCTATTTCTTGGAGGATATGTATTATGCTTTTTGACCTAGCCACAGGTCGAATCGCTGAAGTGAGAGGCCATCCATAGCCTTGGTGGAGGATATCCCTGTCACTGATCTTATGAAAGATTGCTGCACTACTCGTCACTATTTGTTTATTGGAGCACCTTTTATCACCTTGCACTTTATGGACTTTTATTAATTATTAATTGTGATTAATTTTGTTATAGATTTTATGTTTTTGCGCTGCACTATTTATTTACTTAATTTAACAGTATAACGGGCAACTGTACCATGGATAGTTGTGTCCATTTAACGTTGTAGAGCAATTGGGAGGTGTGTTCTCAGCCCCACCCAAAGCTCACCTGAACAGATAAAGGGGCAGGAGCTCTTGTGCCAGAACACAGGAAAGAAATATGTGGTGCAGTAAGCAACATGACTTCAGGAAAGGAAATAAAAACAGAAGCAGAAACAGGTAGGCAGTTGGACCGTAGAGAACAGAATGAACAGCAGCAAATGCAATAGGTGGACACAGTGAGAAGAGAAAAGAGCACTTCCATTACGACATTGGGACACTGATCACTCATCACTGACAAGAATACTGAGTAGTACATTCCTGTCCCATCACTGTATACCTCCAGACCTCTTCTCCAAAATACAGACATCACAGGCTGCTGCTGTTTCAGTGGATACAAGCTCACCTCCCTTAAACCCCATAAATATTAATAACTATAAATATAATAAATATTTGTTGGTAACAACTTCACTCTAACAACTATCCACCGTTCATTATGCATCTGCTGCTGTGTTTATATCCCCCTTGGAGTACAGTACAGGACACAGGACTTGTATTCATAAACCATGTATATGCAGGTTTTTTTCAAGTGAATGGACACTAGCAAATAACTTGCTAGGGTCACCCCTAGAGTGTATTCATATAACCTGGCCACACCATGAGACTCCAGTTTTTTACCAAGCAAAAATAAATGATCAAAACTCAGAGGGGAAAGGCCTGTGTTGTGTACTGTACTCCAGAATAAGGAATTTACTGGCAAGTCAAAAATCCTATTATCCTAATCATACAGACCATGGGACATACCCAAGCAATAAACTGTGGGGTGGGCAACAGCATTGCAAACAGAGATGCCAACAGGCCTACAAGAAAACAAGGGTTAAAGCACCCGAAACAAACCCCTAAGATAACAACTGGAAGCACCTGTGGCCAAAGTTTGCATCAAATGAGGCCTGAACATCTATCTAGTAGAACTTGGAGAATGTGTGATCAGAGGACCTGGTATTGGGCTTGCAAATCTGGGAAGCAGAAGCTTGATGCTAAAAAAGGCCCTAGACACACCAACAGCCCTGGTAAAATAGGGTCAGTGAGAGAAAGGAGGAACTCTGTCTCTAATGACATAAAATTCTGGAGATAAGTTGCCTGATCCACCTGGCAATGAGGGAGCGGAAAGCAGAATGCCCTCCACGAGTGCCCACTGGCAAAACAAAGGGCAATTACCCTGTCATGTTTTGAAGCAGGGCAAAGGGAAGGAAGAACAATGTCCTTATTGAGTTTGAAAGAAGAAACCACTTTAGATACCGGTCTCAACCACCTTGTCCTTGTGTAAAACAAGAAAAGGCTCTTTACAAGAAAGACCTGCCAACTTGTAACGTAATGTAACGAAAACACTCTCAATGTAATGTAATGCCCACCAGGAAGGCAACCTTAAAAGTGAGGTCTTTCAATAAACTGTCTCTAATCAGTTCTAATGGGGGGAGGGGGGTCACTGAAGAGCAGAGTGCACCAGATTAAGATCTCAAGGTGACACAGGGGTTGACTTGGAATTTATATAAGCAACTTCCTGACAAAAATCTGGATTAGGAATTGAGGTTTCTGTAATAAAATGGATAACACATAAACCTGTCCCTTAAGGGTACTCAGGGCCAGATGCTGTTTAAGACCAGACTGAAGAAATGCAAAAATATGAATGATAGAGTATTCCCTGGGACTCGGCTTCCTGTCCATGCACCAGACAAAGTAAGCCTTTTGTGTATAATGGTAAGTCTTGCAGAAGTAGGATTTTCTTGCTCTGAGTAAGGTGTGAATAACAGTCAGAAAAACCCATATCCTTCAGGGCTTGGATTTCAACAGCCATGCTAACATGCCAAAGCCAGTGACAAGGGAGCAGGATGGAATGGGGGGCCCTGGGTCAGTATGTCTTGTCTGTTTGGAAGAGACCAAGGCCTGTCCACCAGAAGTCTGTGTATGTCTGTGCTCCATGTTCTTATTGGCCAGTTTGGTGCAGTGAGAATCACTGGAATAATTGTCTATCTTGTGCAGCAGTATAGGGAGGATCTTCATCAGAGGGAAGGCATAAACCAGCTTGAATATTTTCCAAGGAATCTTTATCTAAGGCTAGAGGATCCCTAGCCTTGGCCATAAATTTGATGAGCTTGTTATTAAACCAGGAGGCTAGGATGTCCACATCTGGTTTTCCATATCTTTAACAGAGATGTCGAAAGAGCTTGGGGTGAACAGACCAGTCTCTGAGGTCTAGGCATTGACAGCTTATGAAGTCCAATTGTCCACTTTAAGTATGTAAATTGAAAAGAGAGTTGAAATGTGAGTTTCCGCACAAGAGCATATAAGATTTGTTTCTCTTAGGACAGTTTAGCTTCTGGTGCCCCCACCAAGGTAGGCCACTGCAGTGACATCATCCAACGGCACTGGGTGACCCTAATGTTGAAGAATGAATCAGTTGGCTCTCAGTTCCAGAATGTTACTTGGGAATTTCGACTTCTCTAAGTACCATGTCACCTGGACAGTTAGGAAATTGTATGCTCTGCCCCAACCTGTAAGGGTATGTGAAGGAATGACTTTTACAAATCCAAGGCAGAAAGGAAGATCCACTAGACATGTGAAATTTGTTTCGGCCTGAATCTAAAATCTGACAAATTTCCGGTTATTCATCGATTCGGATGTATCCAAATCTCAGAATGACAAGTAGTAATACATTTAATTGAAATTCATATAGTTTAGTTTCATTTATTTGTTTTCCAACTAATTCCAAACTTTTGGAACGATTTGAATTCAGACCGGTTGAAAAATGAACGACCGACATGAATTCCATGTGAATAGCTGGTTGTTAAGGAATGTGCCAGGAAGCCGGCCGCCACGTCCTAAAGAACCGATGACTCATCAGCTGTCAGCTAGTGTAAACAGAATTGCCAATAAAAATTCTGAAAAAAAACAGCATGGGTCTGGTATGGATTTTAAGAGGAACCCCACGCCAATCTAAAAAAAAAAATGGCATGGGGATCCATCAAAATCCATACCAGACACATATCCGAACATGCAGCCTGGCATGCCAGGCCCCCCCAAAGCACGTTTTCCTCTTATTGATGGGGACAAGGAGTTCTTTCCCACAACCCTGGCTGGTGGTGACTTATCGAAATCTGGAGGCCCCTATTAACAACAGGGCCCCCAGATGCCGGCCTCCCCATAGTACCCCTACTTATTCATCAAAAAAAGGAAATAAAAACACAGCACCGGTTTTTGACAAGTCCTTTATTAAAAAAAAAACATAAAAACTCCTACCCAAATGGACACATAAAACATCGCCCGCCCCAACATGACTGTTCTCGTCCAGGGACACAGCCAAATGACAGGTAAACATAGGGGCAGGGGTTACCCAGCGATTTAACCAGATGACCCTTGTCCCCATGGGCAAGAGGCCCTTGTCCCCATCAACATGGAGACAAGGTGCTTGGGGGGGGGTTGAGGACATGGAGCCTAGCACTTGCTTCCCCCCCCCCCCCCTTCCTGGCCTGACAGGCTGCATGCTCAGATAAGGGTCTGGCATGGATTTTGGGGAGACCTAAATTGTTTTAATTGTGGCATTGGCATTCCCCTTAAAATCCATACCAGACCCAAAGGGCCTGGTATGGATAGGGGGGCACAAGCTGTTTTTTGTTTGGAATTTTTATTTGACGGAAAATCTGTTTATGTTTAGCTGTCAGCAGGGAAACCCACTGACAGTTGATGAGTCATCGGTTGTTAAAGATGTGGCGACCGACTTCCCGGCTCCGCTCCTTAACAACCAGCTATTCTTCACACAGAATTTGAATCGATCAATCATTTTTTAATTGTTTTCAATTCGAATCGTTCTGAACATTTGGAATTCATTTGAAAATTAATAAACAAATTGTAAAACAAATCTGAAACAAAACTAAACAAAGTTTTCCGTTCTGCACATGTCTAAGCTCCACTATGCCAGTGAAAACATTGTCAGGCTGGATAGCAGCAATGGACAATCCAGAGATTGGATTTTCTTGTTTCATTTTGTGAATATGTTGGATTAAGAGGTCTGGAGTGAAATTGGTCAAATTTACTGCTTCCATTAAGCCCAAAACCCTTATGCAAAAGTGAATTTAGAGGTGCTGTTTTGACATGAGGGACTTCGGGAAAGCAACTTTCTACTGAGGAGGAAGATTCAGGCTTAGGCTGTGTACAAGATGAGATCCTGGTACCGCAGATGGTGTGAGAGCTTTCAGAGCAGACTTTGGAAAATGTATTATCCAGCCATGGGTATAAAGGAACTGAATGTTAACTCGGTATGCTATTAGCCAAGGTGAGGAGTCTTTCAGTAGGGGGTCATCCCGGTAACCTGGACATATCAGAATTTCAGGCTTTGTCTGTCATGGTGGGCATATTTCCAAAGACATCTTCAGAACCTCGGAACCATAGAAATGGACCACTGTCCTGGACATATATAGCACTCTGCAGCTAACTACATATGCTGCATTAAGATAAACACCTAACACCAGATCTAGTGCCTGAAGCAAGCATTACAGGCCAGCCACACACAGTGGGGTCCAGGTACACTGAGGATAACCGATCTGGAAACTGCTAGATATAGTCCAGGGCAATAAGCAGTGAGATCTTGATAGGAGCTTTAGGGATAAAACTGAATGAGTATAAAAAAAAAACTGATTGGGCAGGGTTATTCAGTGTGCTCTGAGGGTGGCCCTAGAATTTTTTCTGCCAGTGTCCAATCACTGAAGGTAGCTACATATAACCCATGGTCTACCATAAGGATTAAGTTTAAAAAGCTTGTTTTAATGTGTTTCATGATTGTATATGTGTTTGATCTCCCCCATTTGGGGACAAGATATTTTTTTTATATTCTCTAAGTGAGCGAAATACATGATTTTTTTTAAACAAACTCTTCTCCAAATTTTTCTGGTTGTAGCCTCTATATGACATATTAGTTTGCAAAATATAGAGTGTTGATTCCTTGTATATTCTTACTTTTGTGAAGATATGTGACTTTACACGTACATTCTGTATTCATTAATTGAGTTCGGGCACAAGAATAGCAAATATTTGATATACATCTTTCAATTTTAAAGGGGTTGTAAAGGTAAAAAAAAAATCCCTAAATAGCTTCCTTTACCTTAGTGCAGTCCTCCTTCACTTACCTTATCCTTCAATTTTGCTTTTAAATGTCCTTATTTCTTCTGAGAAATCCTCACTTCCTGTTCTTCTGTCTGTAACTACACACAGTAATGCAAGGCTTTCTCCCTGGTGTGGAGAAAGCCTCTTGAGGGGGGATGGGGCGAGCAGGAGTGTCAGGACGTCCACTAACACACAGCTCCTTTCTCTATCTGCAAAGTAGAGAGTGTCCTGACCTTTACAGCCCCTTTAACTACTTTTAATACTCCAGGATTTTTGATGGCTTGTTTTAAAAAGCTGGATATTACACACTAACTCGGCAGAATAACTCAGAGGAGAGACACCCCCTTTACCTCTTTCACCAAGCAGGGATAAGAACAGAGCTAGCTTTGGAAGTTTTCAAATGAATGAAAGCACATTTGACCAAAATGCTCATTGTTTTCACTTTGAAAACACTCTACCCAAATGTCTTAATTAAAGTGATTAAATCTAAATCTTTTTACCTTAATGAATGCTCTACATCAGTGGTTCTCAACCCTGTCCTCAAGTACCCCCAACAGGTCATGTTTGCAGGTTGTCCTTTATCTTGCACAGATGCTTTAAATCAGAGTCAATGGATTAGTATTTTGGACAGCTATTTTATCTAAGAGAAATTCCTAAAACATGGCAGGTTGGGGGTACTTAAGGACAGGGTTAAAAACCACTTACCATTTACCTCACTTCCTGTCAGTGATGTCTCTGACTCCAGAACCGCTCCCCTCACTTCCTGTTTTAACAGGAGAAACTGAGGGCAGGGGAGCCATAGGCTCCTGCTGCTGTCAGTCAAAGTCCTGCAATGAGGAAAAAGGGTGTGTGGCTTAATTGTGCTATGTGTGTCTCTCGGATCGGAAGCACACATGCACAGGTGGCCTCCTTAGCACCTGGACAGAGAAAGCTGGGGACTGCCAGAAGAGGAAGAAAGTGATCTTTCTGTGCAATATCCTTGCACAGTGCAGGTAGGTATTACCTCTTTTTTAATAAATAAAAAAAAAGCTTTTAGTATCACTTTAAGGGACACGCAGTGTAAAAATATACTTACCTCTAAAAACTAGTTTCCGATTCTTCTGTCAATTTCCTAATCTCATTACAGGATACTGAAGGCAATCCAACACTTTTAGACAACCAATTGTTTTATGACTCTTTCAGATCTGTCACTCAAAGGCATTGATGTCAGACACAGCTAGGCAACCAGCATTTTGGGAGGTGGTCAATAGCTACATTTCTCATGACAAGTGGGCTGTGTCAGCTTCAGCATTAGAAACTACCTGTGCAGAAAGTACACATCAATACAGGAAAAATGCATACAGAAACCATTAGGATTATTCATTTATTATACATCTTTCTCAAAAATCACAAACAACATTGTCCAGGCATGTTGTATATATTGTTTTAAATATATATGTATTTTTTATATCTAAACAGAAAGGTGCACATTGTTACTGAACATTCCATGTTAGTAAGCTTGTATCTATCTTTCTGCATGGTAATCTACAGATGAGGATAAATTCACAGCTTGAAAAGGTGTAGTAACTACAAAACCACAAAGGTTTAGTGCTCTAGATAACAAATATAAATATCTTATTACTTACTACATGGAATACTGCACCCATAACAGCTTATTATTACTGAATGCAAAACACCTATCATGGTGGCATGTTTTGGCGAAAATATGTATCCATTTAGCAACAAATGACACACAGATTTCATGGTTTAGACAGTTAAGCTATTCACTGTTGCAAAAGCTTATCTACCTAGATGTCCAAATAGTCTGGCATTATTAATAAACTACGTTGAAACAGACTAAAACAGACTAAAACATAACTTAAAATATGGAAGCCAACAGCTACCGGTACCTGTCACTATACAACTTTTCTATAAGAAAATCCAGTACCAGATTAACCTGTTCCCACACATACAGGGCTTTATAACAGTCAAATCAGCATTGCTTTTCTGCTAGCATTCAGAAATCAGCTTTTATCAGTATAACATAGTCATTGGAAGGCAAAACCTTGAAACATGCTTCCAGTTATTAGAATATTTTGGTTGTAAGGCTCTTATTTTAAAGTTTCTCCTGTAGTTCACTTCGGGGAGGCTTTAAAATAGGCTTGCAATCTACAGGTGAAATTGTTCAAAAAGTATTACAACATACAGTATGATGTTGTGGACATTTGCAGTTACATAAACCACATTACCATGTTGGTTGTAATCCCTGTTCTTCAAGTAGATTCATCTATATGTAGGAGATGCCAGTCTATTGCTGATGAAAGCATAGTAGTCATGCAGCCATACTAAGAAATCCTCCCTTTCTTGCATGTTCCCGTGTTGCTGAGGCAGCAGAAGCCGTAGTTTCATAAACACACAAAACGTACCATTGCTACATTCCAAGGCCACTGAAGCAAACTCCATGTTGACTGTCTAATAATCGAATCAGACTGGTCACCTGAATACAAGTAGTTTATACTCTAGAACTAAAACTCCAGTTTTCTGAGGTAAAGAGTTACTAGCTGAGCAGTTCTGCCTACACAGACACATCATAATCCAAAGGTCATTTGCCTGGCTTAACCACTTAAGCCCCGGACCATTTTGCAGCTAAATGCCCAGGCCAGGTTTTGCGATTCGGCACTGCGTCGCTTTAACAGACAATTGCGCGGTCGTGCGACGTGGCTCCCAAACAAAATTGGCGTCCTTTTTTCCCCACACATAGAGCTTTCTTTTGGTGGTATTTGATCACCTCTGCGGTTTTTATTTTTTGCGCTATAAACAAAAATAGAGCGACAATTTTGAAAAAAATGCAATATTTTTTACTTTTTGCTATAATAAATATCCCCCAAAAACATATATAAAAAATGTTTTTTTCCTCAGTTTAGGCCGATACGTATTCTTCGCAATAAGCGTTTATCGATTGGTTTGCGCCAAATTTATAGTGTTTACAAAATAGGGGATAGTTTATTGCATTTTTATAAAAAAATATTTTTTACTACTATTGGCGGTGATCAGCGATTTTTTTCGTGACTGCGACATTATGGCGGACACTTCGGACAATTTTGACACATTTTTGGGACCATTGTCATTTTCACAGCAAAAAATGCATTTAAAAAAAAAAATGCATTGTTTATTGTGAAAATGACAGTTGCAGTTTGGGAGTTAACCACAAGGGGGCGCTGTAGGGGTAAGTGTTCACTTAGTGTGTGTTTACAACTGTAGGGGGTGTGGCTGTAGGACGGACGTCATCGATCGAGTCTCCCTTATAAAAGGGATCACTCGATCGATACGCTGCCACAGTGAAGCACGGGGAAGCCGTGTTTACATACGGCTCTCCACGTGCTTCAGCTCCGGGGAGCGATCGCGACGGAGCGGCTATAAATGAATAGCCGCGCCGTCGTCCCGGATCGCTCCCCGAGGGAACCCGTCCGCCGCACGCAGCAGAGGGGGTCCCGATCGGACCCCCCACCCGCTAGAAGGCAAGGACGTATATATACGTCCTTCTGCCTGTCCGTGCCATTCTGCGGACGTAAATAGTCGTGCGGTGGGCGTTAAGGGGTTAAGATAACCCCTCCAAGCCCTGGTGATACCCCATGTGATCACACTCCTTTGTTGCAGAAAAGTTTTGGGGCAACATTAAATTGGAAGCACTTTTAGGATCGTTAGCTGGGTCACTGATTAAAAAATGCATACTTGTTTATGCACTTTAGGTCCACTTTGAAAAAAGAGAACAATGTCTTCAAGAACAATGACAACAGACATTGCAGGCTTGGTTCACTATACTACCAATTACCGTATTTTTCGCCGTATAAGACACACTTTTTCTTCCCCAAAACTGGGGGGGAAAAGTTGGTGCGTCTTATACGGCGAATAGACAAGTTTACCTGTCCGATCGGCGATCCGAACGGGAACAGAACGCCGCCGCGGCCTTAGGAAAGACCGCGGCTTTGGCCTAGCTCCGGAGCCCGTCCTCCATCTTGGTACACCCGGCGGCGGTGCGCACTGACGTCATCACCCCTCTGCGCGCGGATCATAACAGAGCGCGCATCGGAGGAACAGTGAGGTGTGTTGGACTGGCTATTAGGGGGCAGGGCAATGTAATGTTACTGGCTGTTATTACTATGTTGGGGGGCAATGTTACTGGCGTTTATTACTATGTTGGGGCAGTGTTACTGGCTGTTACTGGCTATTATTACTATGTTGGGGGCAGTGTTACTGGCTGTTACTGGCTATTATTACTATGTTGGGGGCAGTGTTACTGGCTGTTATTACTATGTTGGGGGCAGTGTTACTGGCTGTTACTGGCTATTATTACTATGTTGGGGGCAATGTTACTGGCTGTTACTGGCTATTATTACTATGTTGGGGGCAATGTTACTGGCTGTTACTGGCTATTATTACTATGTTGGGGGCAATGTTATTGGCTGTTATTACTAATGTGGGGGCAATGTTACTGGCTATTACTAATGTGGGGGCAATGTTACTGGCTATTACCAATGTGGGGGCAATGTTACTGTCTATTACTAATGTGGGGGTGGTGTGATGGTGATGACCAGTGGGGGGCAAATATTTTACTACAGTATTTGGTTCAGAATCTTTTTTTTCTAGATTTTCCTCCTTTACAATTGGGTGCGTCTTATATTCCGGAGCGTCTTATACGGCAAAAAATACGGTAGTTGAGAAATCTTTACAAAGTATTTGTCAACTGTTCATTAAGTTCCAAACACTTTTAAGGTTATGGCACTTCTGTGAATTTGTCAGGTATTATGAACACACACTGGCTTACTGGTATGCTAGTATGTATGAGGTCTAATACTAACTCTGCTTTCTCTGGTCCAGCTGGAGTCTGTTTGTAACTAATTCCAACCCCCAAAGTCTATGCCAACATCTCTTGCACCTCTTAGCAGCACTGGGAGCATCACCAATTGTGGATGGATAAATCGCCACGCACAGTTAAGACTGAATGCTGTTCACTTAGGGACGGCCGCCTGAAAAATTGTACTTCCTGTGTCCTGCAGAAACCATGGATGGTGCTAAGAACTATCATAAAGTAGCTAACAAGCATCCACTGACACTTCTGAAATAGCTGGAAACCAAATCAAGGATTGAAAGAGAAAGATACAGTTAAAAAAATAATAGTTAGAGTGCAGTGGTCTCTCAGTGTTACAAAGTCGTAGTTTGTCCGCTCATTATTAGATATAGTAGCATCATAAAAAAGAACAAATCCACTTTTAGAGGTCTGCAGAGAAGACTCTGCTCGTAGATTCTAGATTAAAGACAGCAAGAAGCTTTGTGCTGGTCCAGAGGATCGATCCACTTACATCTTTGACAGTTAAACTGTTAAAAGCTGATCTGTGATAGTATATTTGGAGGCTGCTCTACCCTACTGCATCATTAAAGGCAAAATAAATAATAAGGTGCGATGTGTTATGTATCCATGACCCCAAGAAGTGCTATTGTTTAATTTATTATGCCAAAATAAATATATACTGCATTTTTTTTTCTGGGTGGTAAAGCATTTTTGGTTCATCTTTAAATTACAGCAAAAATTTTACTTTTCAAGAAATTCAGGAATATTTCAACGGAATAGTGTAATGTTCTTTCTTTTCCAGTCAGGTTGGATCACTGGCTTTGGAGGGGGGGTCCAGCCTCCATCCATGGTCCTGTAACCTCTACATGCCTTAGAGGAAAGCACTTAAGGTCTCCTTTAAACAGTCTGCACAGGAAACTAATATATGACAAAGTTCATATTTAAAACTAACCTTTGTGGCCTGTTCCAAAAGGTTAATACCAATCATAAAAAAAGGTGTACTTTAAAACAAGTTAACCTGATATGAAAATATTATATAACACACAAATACAAGTCTTTAGCATACATTCTAATAATGAGAAAGAATTGTAAAAACTTAAAATTGTACAGTAGGCTTGCTGTTATCAAAAATAACCATCTGCATTTAATGCATTTGCGAAAATATTCAAATATTTTAATGGCAATTATGCCTCCCTATGGTCCTGGTATACTTCAAACTGACTCTGTCAAAGCTGCTGACAGGGGTAAACGTGTAAACCAGAGGTGCCTGCATACATCTGCAATATCTTTAAGTCCTCCCTCACTCAAATGCTGAGATGTTGTATATTAGAGCTTTTCCCTTATGAAAACAGCCCAGCATTCTGGCACAAAAAGAAGCTTAAAAAAGCTGGTACAGATATGTGTACCTCTAGGCACCTGCTCTTTATTATGGTCAGCAACTTCTTTGGTTCAAGTTACAGAGTCATTTTAATGATTAGATTTTTGTCAATAGAACCATATCAGTACAGGTATATTTGTACTTAAAATTCATTGTCCCTTTACATAGCACCAATTTGCCAACAATTTGCTAAAGTTCACTGTCAACTTGGAAATTCTCTGGAAATCTTACTTTTGTGGGAAGATGTGGTGAAAGTGCGAATGTGCATTATCTCAAGGAAACCTATCAGCACAGTCTCTCTTACTTGGTTCTGTTTTTTTTTTTTTTTTATGCTATTAAAACCACTTTCTGAGATATCCAGCATCTAATTAGTGTTCTCTCAAAATGGCCACCAAAGCCAAAGAGGGCACATTTGGTCTGCTGTTGAATATTTAGTAGTCGAATACTTGGTGGTATATACTATAGTGAATGAGAATAATTTCACTTTTGTTATAGTTGCCGGTCTGGGAAGAAACTCTATAATTAAACGGAATACTAGAAGTGTCTTTTCTATGGGCTCCTTTCAGTCCTCATAGAGATGACAAGCTTTGCCAACAGATTCTGTCTGTGTGCCACCAGTGGTATATATCCTTAATTCACTGGATTCTTACTGCTCTATTGTCAAGATCTCCCTGTTATGCCGCGTACACATGCTCGGAATTTCCAACAACAAATGTTCGATGGGAGCTTGTTGTCAGAAAGTCCGACCGTGTGTAGGCTCCATTGGACATTTGCTGTCGGAATTTCCGACAACAAATTTTTGAGAGCTGGATCTCACATTTTTTGACAACAAAATCCGTTCTCGGAAATTCCGAACATGTGTAAACAATTCTGACGTACAAAATTCCATGCATGCTCTGAATCAAGTATGAGACGGAAGTGCTCGGTCTGGTAAAACTGGCGTTCGTAATGGAGATAGCACATTCATCACGCTGCAAATTTTTAAATCTTTTTAAGCAGCACATTCTCTTCTTCTTTATAATGCTAGAATAATGAAGTTCTTTTGCTGCTGAAAAGCGCGAATCACCAAACTTTTACTAACACAAGATTAGCAGAAGGAGCCCAAAGGGTGGCGCACTTGGTATTGAACTTCCCTTTTATAGTGCCGTCGTATGTGTTGTACGTGACTGCGTTCTTGGCGATCGGAATTTCCAACAACATTTGTGCGAGCGTGTGTATGCAAGACAAGTTTGAGCTAACATCCATCGGAAAAAAATCCACGGTTTTGTTGTCAGAATGTCCGATCGTGTGTACGTGGCATGCCATTGGCCTTTTATAAGCCACATTTTCACAATTTTCTGATTGAGGCTATCTGAGGGACAAAAATATGTATTTAACCCCCCTGGCGGTATTCCCGAGCGTGACTCGGGGTGGATTTTTTGTGCTAAAATCGGTATCCCTGAGTCACGCTCGGGGTAGCTATGCAGAGCCTGCAGCGTGCGCTGGCTTACCTTGTCCCTGGATCCAGCGATGCCACCGCGCTGTCTGAGCGAGCGGGACCTCGCTTGATTCACACAGTGTCCTCCTGTGCCGTCGATCTCCGTTCCCTGCGACGTTACGACGCACGGGAGCGTAGATCGGCGCCAAATTAAAAAAAGTAAACAAACACTATACATACAGTATACTGTAATCTTATAGATTACAGTACTGTATGTACAAAATACACACCCCCTTTGTCCCTAGTGGTCTGCCCAGTGCCCTACATGTTCTTTTATATAATAAAAACTGTTCTTTCTCCCTGCAAACTGTATATTGTCCATAGCAACCAAAAGTGTCCCTTTATGTCAAAAATGGTTTTAGATCAGCTAGAAAACAGCGATAATAAATTATAATCACTTGCAGAATTGTGCGATAGCGATTTGTGGGGAGATTCGTCATAAAAAAAAAAAAATAATGACAGCAACAATTTTGCAACTGAGCAAATTTCAGTGATTTTGAGTTGATTACTTTATTGAATAATTTTTATTAGAATTATATTATTATTTGTTATAATTATTTATTATATTATAATTTATAATTTTGTTTTTAAAAAAATGTCATACCCGGGATGCCTATTAGATTCTTGTTTGGTCAGATTTAAGTGAGTTATTCCTAAAAATTACAGGCCTACAGTATAAAACGCCAAATTTCCTTGAAAATAATGGTACCGCTTTTGGTACGTAATTCCAGACAGAATCATACCGCCAGGGAGGTTAAGCAATTAAATATGTCATTGTTTACAGAAAACTAAAACAGAATTTTGGGTGAACCTGGTCTCTAATATGTGGTTCCAGCTGGTAGTATCATTAGAAGAAGAGTGTGGGAAATAGAACAGTCTAGTTGTGCACACAGTCTAACTCATATATGCAGGCACATCATAGAATTTAAGAACACCATTTGGCTGAACGCTACACACTACGGTGTTCCGTGTTCACTGTTTGGCTACACAGTAAACTATATCTGTCAATAACACCAAAAGAACGTACCTGCATAAGGCTTTCTTGGTTGACAAACAAAGATCAAAGTCTACAGACTAAGCAACAAAGACAATGCTAAACAAAGTCACTAGAAAACTGATGTAACTCTATGACACTTTACTCTTTTATTGTAGGTGCCCCCCTTCTCTTTGAATTCGTAGGCGTTCCTTCTCAACCTGCAGACGCTCCTTTTCTATGTGAAGCTTCTCAGATTCAAATTTTAAGAGCTGAAGCCTCTCCTTTTCTAGCTGCAGGTGCTCCCTTTCCAGTTTTAATTTTTCTGCTTCTATGTCCAAGGGCTGCAAAACATTTTTTTCCGCTGAAGCAAAATCATTCTCCATGTTGGCTTTCTCAGCGTGCATGACTTGGAGCCTCAGCTTTTCTCTTTCAATTTGCAGACGTTCTTTTTCAACCTGTAGTCTCTCATGCTCCATGTCTAAGTGTCTCAAGCGCTCTCTTTCAATTTGAAGTCTTTCTTTTTCCACTTGGAGCCTTTCAGCTTCGATGCCTAATCGTTGTCTTTCCAGCTCTAGCTTCTGCTTCTCTAGTGTTATGAGGAGGTGGGAATCCTTGTACGGGATTCTGGCTATAGAACTCAGGGTGCCAAACTCCTCAATTCTGGGAAATTCCTCAGGAAGATCATTCTCTTCTCTGGAGTCAGGTAAGACTGCAGACAACATTTCATCCTCTTCCATCTCAAACTGTATGTGAAACACAGAAAAATATTTTATACAGAAAAGTGCTCAATTTTATAAAAGATATTCAAGTTTCACTATGATAGACCTTTAGTATAAACATAGAATGTGTTGAGAAATATCCTTATCCTTTATTATTTGTGTGCCTGGTCTGCAATTTGCCTAAGGATGTAATGTTAAAGTTAAAGCTGAACTCCAGCCTTACCTTCAGTCTTGCACAGTTGTACAGGGTCTTTTCCTATACTGAAACTGCTTACTCAGAATTCACTGCACAGTGTGAGCTTCTCCAAGTGTGTATTAGAAGCCCCAGCAAGTTAGATATAGCCCACCTCATTTCCTGGCAGGAAGATGTCCAGCGTCATCTCACCATTTCTTCCCCACTCTGGCCATACACTAGAAAAAATTGGTTAAAAAACTTTTGTTTCAGGAATGTTTTTTCGATTTTGTATTCCATAGTGGGGTCCAATGGACATTTGTTTTCGACTGCAGTGATGAGAAAATTTGAAACAGCAGAATGTCAAATTGTTCTTGAATGAGTTTCTAACAGTAAATGTGTCTTTCATTCTGAAAATTGCATTATTTCCAAAACAAATGTTAAAGGCAAACTAAATTTTTCATCCGGTCATTGAATGTAATGAATGTTATGTTATGATAATATGAATGTTTGTTTGATGTTTCGTAAATATAGTAATATATTGGCCAACTTTAAGCCTAGTACACACAATTTGTTTTTATTTCGTTCAACCCAGCGGGCTTAACGAAAAAAAATTAAGGAGCTCGAGAGGAGCCGCTGTACTAAGCTATTGTGTTCTGACAGGGGGACAGCTCCCCTGCAAGAACACACTGGTCAGCGCCCCCCGGGATTGGCTGTCAGCACTGACCGGATGCCAATCGGCAGACCTTTTCCGGTCAAGCTGGCTTCTGTTGGACCAGCTGACGTACACATGGGCTTAATGTCGGCCGGTTTCTATTGAGCTGGTCAATGCCACCCGATATTCGGCCCAAGCGTAGGACCTTTACTGTCCCTGGCCTTCCCTCTTCATTCATTGGATTGCACTTCTTTCAATCATGAATGCTTAGCATCACATGTGGGCATTAACCAGGGCAGTCTGCAAGCAAATGCAGCATGTCGAGGAATGCCCACTCCTCCAGGCTGATGTCCACCCATCAAGACATTTTTATGTTTGCATAACTCCTCCCAAGAGTCAGCCCACTGCTTGCATGCGGGCCAAGAGCTCTTCAAACGAGTACTTTTGGTATTCTGAAAACTATGTATAGCAACCTGCCCCCCCCCCTGCCCACCAGCTGCCTGTAAGCACAGAGACCCAGTGATGATGGAACTGGGTCTAAAATAAGGCATTGTAATGAAAATGGAAATGTTTTTTTTTAAAGTGTCATTGTTGATGAGGGTGGCACCAGGGAAGGTCAAATTAAATATAAGCAAATTAAATCACACTGTGGAATAAATAAAAATGAATGTAGGGTACGTGTCCATTGAAAGATAAACACCTTTCATCACATTTTTATTAGAAGAAACCTGTACTGAGGAAGTATGGAGGCTGCCATTTATAACCTCTTCTTGGTGTCAGCTAAAGGATTTATTATTTTTTCACGCATTGACCAGATTGAAAATTGGCTTAAAGATTAACTTCAGCAAGTTGTGATTTAAATGTAAATTTTATTTTAAAAAAAGTTTATTTTTCATACAAGCTAACTGCTGCTGCTACCCCAATACTTATTAATATTTTAGTGCAGCAGAGGCAAAGTTGTCAGACAACTATAGAAAATTAGAGGCTCACAGGATTTTAGGCGGGATGTAAAGTTAAGGGAATATTTTAACGAGGCTCTGCAGTATTCTTCAACTAAGTAATCATTTACACAAATAATAGATGTAAATATAATATATTTTTACTCAATGAAAGCAATAAAAGATACAAAAAGCATTTGTGACCTGGAAATCCCAGAATAATACTATTAAAACCTTTTGTATACAATCAGGATTGTCATTTAAAAAACAGGCTCACAAGTGGAGACAGTTTACACCACTGTGTTCTGTTTTGGGCATTATCATGTGAATAACAGTAGCTCTCAAGAATAGCATTCATTTTTAGTTTATATTTTATATATATTTTATATTTTGGTTATACAATTTATATAAAATTATTATATTTGTTTTTTTTTTAAATAAAGAATTGAATATAAAAATATAATTATAAAAAAATAAAAAACTTAGGGTCCTATCACATGGGCGGTCTGCCTGCGGACTCCGCTTTGAAAGAGATCGAATGAAAACGGACCGCTTGTCCTTTTTCATCCGATACGTTCCGCCAGACGGATGGAAAATAGGGTTTCCATCCGTCTGGATTTCACGGACAGGATCGGATCGGATACCAGCGGGTTTCAGCAGACATGTCACTGCTGACATCCGTCTGTCCATAAGAGGTGAACGAAATGTCCGATCAGGTCCGCCTGAAAAACTGACAGTCGGACCTGATCGGAAAGCCTGTGTGAAAGGTGCCTAAGTTGAAGAATGCAAATTCACACATTTAGGACAGCATATATAGTGCAGCAGTCAAGTACAGGGGTCAGGACTATCTAATGCACAGAAGAGCTTGCAGGCGGATGTTCACTCTGTTTCTGCAGACAGACAGGACTCGCTCTGCTCTATGGGCAGGCGGGTGTAAATGGCCTCTGCTGTCTGTTTACACCTGACTGCCCTTCGATCTGATCACCCTAGACAGAGGGAAATGGATCCCCTTTAGTTTATTTTTAGGGGACCAGATTGGTTCGGAGGTAGGTGGGTGAAAATGGACACAAGTCCTTGTACACTCATTGGTCCATAGGAGTCCAATCAGGTCCACCTGAAAAAACTGACAAGGGGACCTGATCGGAATAGTCATATAAAGGGTCCCATAACTGTTGGTGGTCAGTGATGTTTTTCCTCCAAAACACTGGTGGTCAGTATGCCCTATGTACCTCCTTGCTGCTCAGTGTACCCCTCTTTTGTTGGTGGTCAGTGGAAGCAGTGTTTCGTACATTAAGGATTTGCATGGAAGCAGTGCGTGGCAGAAGAGGAAGGGGAGGGATCTCAAATGTAAACACTAGTACTGGCCGCCCGTGTGTGTTCTTTGCAGCACCATTAACAATGGCGGGTCCCGCGGCCGCGGTCACGGAGCTTCGGACCAGGGCGCTGGCACGCGCCCACGACTGGGCACTTAAGGAGGATGTACCTGTACGTGCTTGTGCCCAGCTGTGCCATTCTGCCGACGTATATCTGCAGGAGGCGGTCCTTAAGTGGTTAACTTCACCTGCTTTGGTGGTTCTTGCTCCATCTCCGAAAACTGCTCTGTTCCACAAAATCCACCAATCTTACACGTTAAATTGAGTCTTAAAGGGGTTGTAAAGGTAAAAAAAAAAATCCTAAATAGCTTCCTTTACCTTGGTGCAGTCCTCCTTCACTTACCTCATCCTTCGATTTTGCTTTTAAATGTCCTTATTTCTTCTGAGAAATCCTCACTTCCTGTTCTTCTGTCTGTAACTCCACACAGTAATGTCAGGATTTCTCCCTGGGGTGGAGAGTCAGGACGCCCACTAACACACAGCCCATTTCTATATCT
The DNA here is from genome assembly GCF_905171775.1 of Rana temporaria. Taxonomy (NCBI): domain Eukaryota; kingdom Metazoa; phylum Chordata; class Amphibia; order Anura; family Ranidae; genus Rana; species Rana temporaria. The sequence goes on from NC_053490.1 coordinate 59,618,664, forward strand.
GCAACGTAGAGAGCGTCCTGACTCTCCTGCTCGCCCCCTCAAGGGAGGGAGTGAGCATGACACGCCACACCAGGGAAAAAGCCTCACATTACTGTGTGTAGTTACAGACAGAAGAACAGGAAGTGAGGATTTCTCAGAAGAAATAAGGACATTTAAAAGCAAAATCGAAGAATGAGGTACATGAAGGAGGACTGCATGGTTTAGGAGATAGATATTTACAATATATGTCATTTCTAAAGGGATCATGCCATAACTGGCCAATCAACCCTGGTATTTACATCTCTGGCAATTAACATCTGATCTCTATCACGTTTGTTCTTGTATATTCGGCCAATAGAAGCCTATAAAGCTAATTTTGACACCTGATGCGGTGCATAGAAGTGTTTGCCCCTTTCTGATAATGTGCATCAACAATAGTTTCATTCCTCTATGGAGGAATTATGTGAACAGACTGCAGTTCCTCTTTAAATAAAGGACTTGTCAAAAACTGCCTACTGTCATTTATACATTACGCGTTCTTTTAGGGTGAATGAATAGGGGGAGGGAGCGGGATCTGGGGGCCTCCTTGGTAAAGGGTGCTTTCAGATTCCGATAAGTCCCCTGCCCGCACAACCCCCCGGGCAGGGTTGTGGGGAAGAGGCCCTTGTCCCCAACAACATAGGATAAAGGTGCTTTGTGCCCCATAACACCCCCCCCCCCCCCATGATGAGGGCATGTGGTCTGGTATTGTTCAGGAAGGAGGGGGGTGCTCGCTTGTCGTCGTTCCCCTTTCCTGGCCTGCCGGACTGCATGCTCAGATAAGAGCCTGGTATTGATTGGAGGGGGGGGGGGGGGGGGTTTGTTTTCTTTTTTTTCCTTTGCCGGCAAATTTTTATTTATTTTTTATTTACATTCAGCTGTCAGACTCATCAGTTGTTATGAACGCAGTGGTGACCCACTCCTTAACAACTGGCTATTCACAGTTTGTTAAGGAGAAAGAAAACCCAGCAAAATGCATAAAAATCACATGCTCGCATGTTTAACAACACACTGTAAAACGCACCGCAAAACTGCAAAAATGTTCCATGCAGTGAGGCTGTGCACGCACTGCATGGGTCAACTGCTTGTTTTGTCCCGGGCAGAAGAGAAAGCTGTGTACTTGCCTGATCCTCCGCTTTTCCCGCAAATATCGCTTCCCCGCGATCCAGCGGTGGACTGTTCCTGATGTCTTCACATCTAAAGCAGGTCTATGAGCGTGAAGAGGTCAGCAATAGTCCACATTGGGGGCGTAGTCTAGCGGGGGTCCAGGCTGATACTGCCATTTACTATCATACAGCAGCTCCTAACTTGATGTGTGGCTCCTGGGACACCTAGTCAGGAACAGTCCACCGCACAAGACCACTAGACTGCGTGGGGGGGGGAGGAGCCAAAGGGACCAGTTTTGTGTGGGGAGGATCAGAGGATCAGGTAAGTATATCTCTGTTCTTCAATCCCCTAGACAAAAATGAGCAGTTGACCGGTACAGTGTGGGCACAGCCCCACTACATGGGAAAACTTTTTTTTCCAGGGTTGGACTCTAAAGGATAATGAAGTCACTGGATCTGCAGTACAGACAACTTGCATTTTTAGGAGATGCAACCTCCATACCTTCTCAGTACAGGTTTCCTCCAATTTTCTCTGTAAATGTTATCAATTCTGTTGTTGAAATGTTGTAGTCAGTGGGCCAGATTAAGATACAAGATACGACGGCGTATCTCCTGATACGCCGTCGTATCTCTGAGTGCGGGAGGTCGTATCTATGCGCCTGATTCAGAGAATCAGTTACGCATAGATTTCCCTAAGATCCGATAGGTGTAAGTGTCTTACACTGTCGTATCTTAGGCTGCATTTTCAGGCTGGCCGCTAGGTGGCGCTTCCGTATGTTTACGCAAGGAATATGCTAATTAGGTAGATACGGCGATTCAGAAACATACGTTCGGCCGGCGAAATTTTTTACGTCGTTTACGTTAGGCTTTTTTCGGCGTATAGTTACCCCTGCTATTTGAGGCGTAGGTAATGTTAAGTATGACCGTCGTTCCCGCGCCGAGTTTTGAAATTTTACGTTGTTTGCGTAAGTCGTTCGCGAATAGGGCTGTACGTCATTTACGTACACGTCGAATCCAATAGGTCCTTGCGGCATACTTTAGAGCAATGCACACTGGGATATTTTACGGACGGCGCATGCGCCGTTCAAAAAAAACGTCAAAAACGCGGGGTCAAGTAAAATTTAAATAAAACACGCCCCCAACATCCCCATTTGAATTAGGCGGGCTTACGCCGCCACACATACGTTACGCCGCCGTAACTAAGGGCGCAAGTTCTTTCTGAATACAGAACTTGCGCCCAAAGTTACAGCGGCGTAACGTATCGGAGACTGGCTTACATGTGTCACATCAGCCTTAGGCTGGCCATAGACGCCTTGTTTTTTTGATCAAACAAACAAATCCGCCCATCCACACATGAAAGGTGGATGGAGGAATCCTTTCCCTGCTGTGCCATTGTATTCTGTATCCTCTACTGTCTGAATACACTGAAACCACTGATTGACAAAAGTGTTCAAACAGTTCCGTTGCAACAGAAGTCGATCTAATGATTGAATTCAGTTAATTGGTAACAACCATAGATGGATCAAAAATGTGTGCGGTCCGTGCTGAACCGGAGGAATTTCAGTCCTTGCACGTTTAGGTCACATTTATTTTTTTGGGCTGCTGATTAGATTGTGAATAGTACTGTGCAAACCAACAGAGTCCTGTTACTCCTAACAAGTGCAACAATGCATATTTCTACAGTCACTTCCATCAGAGGATTGTTCATAGAATCAGAAACTAGTATATGTTGTTCTTGTATAGAATTACTGACAAATTACGTGGCAAATTCACAGTAGCAATCCAAGGTAGTTTTGCTTGATCCATGCAATTGGCTTCTAGATTGGTATGCAAAGATCGTACCATTACCATATTTATAATATAGGAGAGTAGAGGAGCAATAGCTTATTCTCCACATTATAAACAACTTTTGATGCACCTGAAAAGAAAAGTGATGTTCCTGCTTTGTCAATAAAAATAATCCAGAAAAGAGAAATACAATGGGATTGATTTACTAAAACCGGAAAGTGCAAAATCTGGTGCAGCTCTGCATAGAAATCAATTATTCCATGATTTTTTGTCAAAACTTAAAGTGGTTGTAAAGGCAGAAGTTTTTTTTTATCTTAATGCATCCTTCTGTTTGCAGCAGCCCCCCTAATACTTACCTAAGCCCATCTCGATCCAGCTATGTTGTATGAGAGACTTGGCTGTCCGGGACTCTACCTCCTGATTGGCTGAGACAGCAGTGAAGCACCAATGGCTCCCGCTGCTGTGACTCAAAGACAGTGAGCCAATGAGGAGAGAGAAGGGAGGGACCGGGCCATGGCTCCATGTCTGAATAGACACAGGGAGATGTGGCTCGGCTCAGGTGCCCCCATAGCAAGCTGCTTGCTGTGGGGGCACTCAACAGGAGGAAGGGGCCAGGATTGCCGAAGAGGGACCCGAGAAGAGGAGGATCTGGGCTGCTCTTTGCAAAACCACTACACAGAGCAGGTTAGTATAACATACTTGTTATTTAAAAAAAAAAAAATGCGAAGTTAGAAGCTGACTGACTACTATTCACAACTGAATTTCGAAATTGGGAGAGTACACCAATCACAGGATGGACTGTGGGTGTCTCGCAATAATACAGTGCCACGTCCTAGAGTATAACAAGTCTTGTCTTGTTATACTATTCACAACTGCACCAGATTTTGCACTCTCCAGTTTTAGTAAATCAACCCCAATGTTTAAAAAAAAAAGGAATTTATTAATCTTTATTTTGCACACAGCTGTTTTTTGCCCTTATTTTTTTTGGCTGTTATGTTTCAAAAGTCTAATGCCGCGTACACACGATCGGAAATTCCGACAACAAAAGTCGGATGTGAGCTTTTGGACGGAAATTCCGACCGTGTGTATGCTCCATCGGACTTTTGCTGTCGGAATTTCCGCCAACAAAAGATTGAGAGCTGGTTCTCTATTTTTCGGAAATTCCGCTCGTATGTAATTGCAATTGCAATTCCGACGCGCAAAAAAACATGCATGCTCAGAATCAAACAGAAGAGCCGAACTGCCTATTGAACTTCATTGGTCTCGGCTCGTCGTACTTCTTGTACGTCACCGCCTTCTTGACGGTCGGAATTTCAGACAAGATTTGTGTGACCGTGTGTATGCAACACAAGTTTGAGCGAACATTCCGTTAGAAAAAATCCACTGTTTTCTTGTCGGAATTTCCGATCGTGTGTACGGGGCAGGAATGACAGACTAAAATATACTTTTATGCTGTCTTTTGCTTGAAAACTGTTTGCTACCAAGAGCAGGCCCACATTCCATTACTGCAAAAAGGTCAATGACCAATTTTCATATAATTGTAAACCATTATAAACAAGAATAAGGAAGGAGAGAAAATCAGCCGTAAAAGTGTAGTCTATATTAGATCCTAGCTATAATTTTTTACGAGAGACACTTGTATGTATGTTTGTTCAAAGCTCTTAGGCCTCGTACACACGACCGAGTTTATTTTTTTGCCGAGGAAACCGGTCGTGTGTACATTTTCGTCGAGGAAACTGTCGAGAAACTCAACGATCCAAAAAGAGAGCAAGTTCTCTATTTCCTCGACGGGAATGGAGAAAATTGGCTTGTCGAGTTCCTCGACAGCCTAACAAGGAACTCGACGAGGAAAACGATGTGTTTCGCCCGTCGAGTTTCTCGGTCGTGTGTACGAGGCTTGAGGCAGTGCTGGTCGTTGATGCTAAGGATCTTAATTACCCCGTAACCTCAGGCACTTGTCTACTTCTTGACAGACAAATGGATAACAGTTGTAGTATTTAGAAACCAAAATTTCATAAAAATGCACCTTGGCCTGGGCCGACCGTGCTTAGCTAAGTTGCAGCAGAGCTCATTGATCTCTCTAACATTAAGGGTCACATACCTGCTCATCGCTAGGCGTCTGATTATACACAATTCTATTTTGACGGGAGTTGAACTGGATTCCCAAGCAAGGATGTGACATTCTCTTTTTCCAGCTAGTACCCTGTAATGCCAGAAGAGGTCAATGTAGTTTTCCGGTCGTACACAGAAGGTCTACAGAATTGTTAGGACAAGAGCTTGGATATTTCACTGGTGATTCCAGGCCAATCAGGGATAATTACGTTACACAAAGATCTAGCTGTTAGTAAAAAGGGGTCTATCAGAGTTAGTGGTAGACACAACACAAAGAAAGTAGGAAAGATAAAAGGTAGAGAGACAGAAGAGAAAAACTGAAAGTAGATATTCTTACTTCGAAATTTTGATGTTCATCCTCTTCGACCTTGATTTCAGCCGTTGAATCGCTTCCATCTTGGACATTTTTCCACTCCAGACTGGAATCATTGGTTAACACACTTGGTTTGTCATCGGTGTCATCAATGATGGAATCTAAGTCAGATAATGGAAGGTGCATTCCAGAGCCTCCAAGTTTCACATCTGAATTTAGGGTCTTTCTTTTTATGAGGGACCTCCAATCTAGATATCTTCTTTTGACCTCCGTTCCAGTTCTTTGCTCCCCCTCGCCCAGTGCATTTACACATTCAGCAATTTCTTCCCAGGCCTTGCGCTTCATCTCATTGATTGTGGTGTTCAGCTGTTTTGAAAATATGACCTCCCTCCTTTTTTTGATTTCCGTAAGTAAGGTCTGCGTTTCCTGCACGCTAAAGTTACTTTTCCTCTTTCTTTTAAGTTGCTTCATCATGGAGGGCTGTAGCGTCATTTTTTTCTCATCAGTAGGAATATCAGGAGTCCTAGATGGAAAAATCTGTGGCAACTGCTTCTTCCTGCTGAATTTTGCCAGGTTTAATGATTATGTATTTGCCTCTCTAGGAGAATTCTAAGGATAGGAGAGATGAACATTTTGCTGAAAAGAAGTTCACAGGCCTTTATTTCATTATACATCATGCAAAAAGTAATTACGGCCAGTTATCTAAATCAGGCAGTGTATTTAAAGGTGCCACAAATTGACTTGACACTGACACTGTCTGTGTTGAAGGATTTCCCCCTGCAGTCAATAAGGATGACACATGGTTTTGGCTAGTCAAAAAGTGGTAGCAGCAAGGGAATAGCCTGCCGAAGAGACTTTTAAAAGCTTCATTTTCTGAGCAGAGATGTATTTTAACCACTTGATGACCGCTCAATAGCAATTTTACTTCTTTAGGGCGGCAGCTCTGTGCACAATCACATATATATACATGATCCTGCACTTCCACCTGTAGGGTTGCCACCTGTACGGGATTCACCCGGACAGTACGGGTTTTGAAACATTTGTCCGGGTCTCTGCCCGCCTGAGACCCGGGCAAATTATTCAGACCCGCCAGTGGCTCCCTGTGTCTGTGTGAAGCTGTGCCGCTACGGCCGTGTGCATCTCGAGTTCGTCCGCTCCTGCTGACCTGCTCCCTTCCTATCTCTTCCCTCCCCCCAGCAATGTCAGTGCACCTCCGTTCGCTCTGTGTCAGCGGAACCTCCATGTTGCTGGGGACTCTCCTCTGGTTGGCTGCAGAAGGGACAAGGAGGTGGGGTTGAAGGCAGAGCCTCCCCATTCCCTGCTGCTCTGATGGTAAAGTTTGCAGATATTGCGCTGGGATTGGAGCTCAGCTTGTAATGTACGTTTTTGCCTCCCCCCACCACCATATACTATGCAATATATACAGTTCTCCCCCTCTTACACCATGCATATATACAGTCCCCCCCCTCTTACACCATGCATATATACAGTCCCCCCCCCTCTTACACCATGCATATATACAGTCCCCCCCCTCTTACACCATGCATATATACAGTCCCCCCTCTTACACCATGCATATATACAGTCCCCCCTCTTACACCATGCATATATACAGCCCCCCCTCTTACACCATGCATATATACAGTCCCCCCTCTTACACCATGCATATATACAGTCCCCCCCTCTTACAGCATGCATATATACAGTCCCCCCCTCTTACACCATGCATATATACTGTCCCCCCTCTTACACCATACATATATACAATTCTCCCCCCATACACCATGCATATATACAGCCTACAGCCCCCCCCCCATACATATATACAGTCCCCCCATATAGACAGTTCTCCTCCCCCATACATATATACATTCCCCCCATACACCATACATACAGCCCCCCCATATTCCATGCATATATACAGTCCCCCCCCCCATCCATATATACACCCCCCCCAATACACCATACATATATACAGATCTCCCCCCATACATATATACAGTTCTCCCCCCATACACCATACATACAGTTCCCCCCCATACATGTATTCAGCCCCCCCATCCCATACACCATCCATATATACGGTCCCCCCATATATACAGTTCTCACCCCCCATACACCATCCATATATACAGTTCTCACCGGGTGACACCGTCTACGGCTCTACTGACACCGTCCACGGTCCTACTAACACCGTCCACAGCCCTACTGACACCGTTCACGGCCCTACTGACACCATCCACGGCCCTACTGACACCATCCACGGCCCTACTGACACCTTCCACTGCCCTACTGACACCGTCCACGGCCCTACTGACACTGTCCATGGCCCTACTGACACCATCCACGGCCCTACTGACACCTTCCACTGCCCTACTGACACCGTCCACGGCCCTACTGACACTGTCCATGGCCCTAATGACACCGTCCACGGCCCTACTGACACCGTCCACGGCCCTACTGACACCGTCCTCTGCTCTACTGACACCGTCCACTTCTCTACTGACACAGTCCACTGCTCTACTGGCTAACAATGTCCACTTTTATGGTAGGCTAGTTCATATTTTAACTGACATTTCTTTTATTGATTAAATCATATTTTATGGGTACACTAATGCTTTGTTTTATTTAACCATACCCCTATAAGTCCCCCCCCCCCCCCCACCAACTGTTAATGCAATTTAGCCACAGCCACTGTTCATTGTAGCACACCTCATTACTACTCTCATTGGGTAACCCCAAAGGTGTCCCAGGTATTTTACAATCCTATAGCGTGTAGTTCAAAAAAATTGCCATGCGCCGTGAAAGTGTTCGGGTTTGGCTTGAAGAAAAGGTGGCAACCCTACCTGCAGGGGACGTGCACGCACCGCCGCCAGGCCGTTTCTCCTATGATAATTCACAGCAGAAGCCAATCTGGGGGTGCCAGGCACTCAATGTTCTCCAGCACCTGCCGACTGACGGAACGGACACAGAACAGGGATCTGCTTATGTAAACAAGGGGGAAAGGGATGGATTCTTTGTTCCTGTAAAGCAAGGACTATAATTCCTATCTTGCAGTAGTAAAAGCAGCACATACAGTACACAAAAACAAAGGCTAGGCACTCATTTAACCCTTTGATCACCCTAGATGTTTAACCCCTTCCCAGCCAGTGTCATTAGTACAGTAACCGTGCATATTTTTAGCACTGATCACTGTATTAGTGTCACCGGTTCCCATAAAGTGTCAAAATTGTCAGTTAGGCCCCTTTCACACTGGGGCAGTTTGCAGGCGCTATTGCGCTAAAAATAACACCTGCAAACCGACCCTAAACAGCGGCTGCTGCTGTTTCTCCAGTGTGAAAGCCCGAGGGCGGTATCAACCTTTTTTCGGCCGCTAGCAGGGGTTAAAACTGCACCGCTAGCGGACGAATACCGCCACAATTTCCGACGGTATAGCGCCGCTATTTTTACCGCCACCGCACCTCCTGCCCCAGTGTGAAAGGGGCCTTAATGTCTGATTTGTCGGCCACAATATCGCAGTCCCACTATAAGTCGCTGATCGATGCCATTACTAGTAAAAAATAAAAAAATTCTTTAAATATATACCATTGTAAACGCTATAACGTTCGTTTAAAACAACCAATATATGCTTATGGAATTTTTTTTTACCAAAAACATGTAGCAGAATACATATTGGCCTAAATTAATGAAGACATTTTTTTTTTTATTGGACATGTTTTACAGCAGAAAGTAAAAAAAAATAAAAACATTTTATTTGGGTACAGTGTCACACGACCGGCGCAATAAATTAATGCAGTGCCGTATCGCATCGGAGGTCAAATGGTTAAAATAAACCTGTGGCAGCTAATATGGATGAAGTTAAAGCATGCAAAAATCTAGAGCAGGGATCTCAAACTGGCGTTCCCATCATGCCTCTGCCTGTGGGAGCCATGCTTGGAACTGTTAGCCTTGCAATGCCTCATGGGACTTGTAGTTTCGCAACAGCTGGAGGGCCACCAGTTCGAGATCCCTGATCTAGAGGTTGCCGGGCACTGGATGTAAGCCGGAACCCGCCGATTATCGGGCAGAGACACAGAGTGGAGCTTTGTCTATGTAAACAAGTCTGAGCTCCATTCTGAGAAGTGGATTTTGTGTCGCTGCAAAGGAATAAAATCTATCACTTCCCCTAGTAAAAGCACCTAACACAGTACACTGGCTAGGCACACAGTTAACACTTTGATCGCCCAAGATGTTTAACCCTTTCACAGCAAGTGTCAATAGTACAGTGACAGTGCATATTTAGCACTGATCACTGTATTAGTGTCACTGGTTCCCGCACAAAAGTCAAAATTAGTGTCCGCCACAATATCACAGTCCTGCTATAAGTCGCTAATTGTTTTTTTTTTTTCTTTTTAATTGTTTATAGCGCAAAAAAAATGCAGATGTGATCAAATACCACCAAAAGAAAGCTCTATTTGTGGGGGGGGGGGGGGATTTTAGTTGCTGAAAGCGTTACCATTATTTTGCATGGAAATTTGGCGTTTTATATTGTAGGCCTGTAATTCTTAGGAATAACTCACTTAAATCTGTCCAAACAAGAGTCTAGTAGGCATCCCAGGTATGAAAAAGTTTGAAAAACAAAATCATAAATTATAATATAATAAATAACTATAAATAATTATAACAAATAATAATGTAATTATAATAAAAATGATTCAATAATGTAATCAACTCAAAAACACTGAAATTTGCTCAGTTGCAGAATTGTCGCTGTCATTACTTTTATTTTTTTATGACGAATTTCCCCACAAATCAATATCGCACAATTCTGCAAGTGATTCTAATTTATTATCGCTGTTTTCTAGCTGCTCTAAAACCACTTTTGATGTAAAGGGACACTTTTTGGTTGCTATGGACAATCTCCAGTTTCCAGGCAGAAAAAACTGTTTTTATTATATAAAAGTGCAATCTATAAGATTACAGTATACTGTATGTATTGTGTGTATTTACTTTTTTGAATTTGGCGCCGATCTCCGCCCCCGTGTGTCGTAACGTTGCAGGGAACGGAGCTCGGCGGCACACGGGCACTGTGTGAATCGAGCGAGGAGGACACCGCTCGATCACACAGCGGGGAGGCATCGCAGGATTAAGGGACAAGGTAAGTAATTCCCTGCCTGTGGACTCTGCGAGGCGATCCCGAGTCTGGCTCGGGGTTACCGTTTTTGGTTCTGAAATTCCACCCCGAGCCAGACTCGGGAATACCGCTTTTTACCGGGGTTAAGGTGAAAAAACACCTTGCAGTATCCAGCCCCCGCCCACCCCGTTTTACTTACCTGAGCCCCGAATTTCCATGGGTGTGATCCCGCGTCACTCTCTCCATGGCTTCTTGGCTCTTCATTGTATAGATTGATAGCAGCACAGCCATTGGCTCCCGCTGCGGTCAATCAAATCCAATGACACAGGCATCGGGGGCGGGGCCGAGTGTATGACACGGGAGCACGCCCACAAGGTAACCCCTTCGGGGGAGAGATTCCCAAAGATGGTTATCCATTGTGGGGAGGAGCCACAAGAGCCGCCGTTGGACTCCAGAAGAGGACGATCGGGGCCACTCTGTGTAAAATGAACTGCACAGTGGAGGTAAATATGACATGTTTCTTATTTTTTTTTTATATATAAAAAAAGAACCTTTACAACCACTTTAATTCATAGAGATGAATGCATAATGATGTTTGCAACCATAGGTACATGATGTGTGTTCCTTATGGAGATTGAGAGATTGAGGGCATGTTGTGAACTTTACACGTGGATTTGTCCACTCATCAGGAGAACAATGGCACAAATAGATATAGATCTAAATGAAAAATAGTGTATTGGTAAAAAGTTACCTAGGTTTAGACAATAAAAAAAAAACGGATTTGTATTGATGAATAAATGAATTCTCAAAAAAAAAAAAGGGCAAGGAATCCCATACTCACATGCCAGCTCAGAAAGCCAGCCCAGCCACTGATAGGGGAAACGGAGGATGCCGGATACAATGCTAGGTCCAGGGCTGAGGAGGGGCCCCCCACCAAAAATGAAGGGTGCAGCGATGCAACGAACCAGATAACCAATAAGTGATAAGTTGAGGGGAAAGGTGGGAGGACACACCAATCCACACTGAATCTGAAAGTATAAATGTACACATATAAAAAGTGTAACGAGTAAATGTGACAAAGTGTCTAAAAATGTGTCCTGCCCCAAATGAATAAATCCCAAGTAAAAAAATGCCCCACTGCATAAATATGAGATACCGGGGGTGATAGCAACTAAAATGGGTATATATTAGTGAAATCGGCAACGAAAATAACAGGGGTGAACACGTTTCCAATAAAAAATGCAATGGGGGGAAAAAAAATGTGAAAATTCTACAACAAAAACTTACTGGTGTAGGGTGATTTTTGTCTAAACCTAGGAAACTTTTTACCAATACCCTATTTTTAAATTAGATCTATATCAGTATATGTACGTGGGGCGGGCACCAAGCAGTTAAAATGGTTGACAATGCAGAAGTTTTTGTATCTTAATGCATTCTATGCTTAAAAACTTCTGTGTGCAGCAGCCCCCCTCATACTTACCTGAGCCCCCTCTCTATCCAGCAACGTACACGAGTCCCTCGGCCATTTGGAACTCTCCCTCCTGATTGGCTGAGACACAACAGCATGTAAGAATAAGATCTTTATTATTTTTGGAGGAAAAAAAATAGACTTTAGTATCACTTTAACTTCTTCAGACCCGCGCTATAGCCGAATGACGGCTACAGCGCGGACCTGAAAATCCAGAGCGCTCAGCGGGAAACTCTGTGTTGGCCGTGTCCCTTGGACACAGCCAATTACAGTTCGCCGCGAGCGGCCAATCAGAGTGGCCGTTTGCGATGCGATCTGTGCGGCCAATGAGAGATGATCTCATATGTAAACATATGAGATCATCTCTCATTGCCGTTTTGCACAGAGACAGTGTCCTGTCTCTGCAGAGGAGACCGATCTGTGTCCCTTGTACATAGGGACATAGATCGGTCACCTCCCCCAGTCACCCCCCTCCACCTACAGTTAGAACACAATGCAGGGAATACATTTAACCCCTTCCTCACCCCCTAGTGTTAACCCCTTCAATGCCAGTCACATTTATACTGTAATTAGTGCATATTTATAGCACTGATCGCAGTATAAATGTGAATGCCGCCAAAAATGTGTCAAAAGTGTCCGATGTGTCCGCCATAACGTCGCAGTCCCAATAAAAATCGCAGATCGCCGCTCCGGCCAATCACAGCGCCAGAGCGGCGAAAATAGGAAGAAGCACCGAAGGGACATGGTGGTGGCAGCGGCGGAGGGGAACGAGCAGCATGCTATGCATACTAGCTCACTATGCCTTTCTCTTTTCTTTCTTTAATTAAGAGGGTTTGGGAGCTCTCCTATCCTCCTCTGTGTCCGGGCTCAGTGTCCGGGCTCAGCAGCAGCCATACACCGTGGTCAGTTTATGTAGGGGAGGATAGAAACTGGCAGGATCAGCCAGTTTTTTTAGGTGTTACAGGGGGCCAAATGACACAGCACAAGCACTGTGTCATATAACATGCTTTAAAGGAGCAGGATTCATTTTTTTGGGGGGTTAACAAACACTTTAACTATCATGAATTGCTTTTTATTTATGATAGCTTGCTTTCTTGTTGACATGCTATTAGGGTTGCACCGAAACAGATACCAGTATTGGTGCTGATACTAAGCATTTTCACAAGTATTGGTACTCATACAAATGCTCTGATACCTTAAACCGATACTTTCAGGCTTTTTTCATCTGTCAGCAGGATTCCCCCACTGACCGCTGAAATGTAAAAAAAAAAAAAGCTTAAAAATGCTTAAAAACGCGGGAGCTCACCCGAAATTTGTCTTTTAACATTAGATTGAGGCTCATTTTGTCAAGGGGAATCGGGTGTTTTTTTTTTAAATCAAAGCAGTACTTACCGTTTTAGAGAGCGATCTTCTCCGCCACTTCCGGGTATGGGCTGCGGGACTGGGCGTTCCTATTTGATCGACAGGCTTCCGATGGTCGCATACATCGTGTCACGAGTAGCCGAAAAAAGCCGAACGTCGGTGCGGCTCTATACGGCGCCTGTGCACCGACGTTCGGCTACTTTCAGAAAATCGTGACGCGATGTATGCGACCGTCGGAAGCCTGTCGGAAGACTGTCAATCAAATAGGAACGCCCAGTCCCGCAGCCCATACCCGGAAGCAGCGGAGAAGATCTCTCTCTAAAACGGTAAGTACTGCTTCGATTTAAAAAAAAAAAAACGATTCCCCTTTACAAAATGAGCATGAATCTAATGTTAAAAATGTATATTTTGGGTGAACTTCCACTTTAACAACCGATGACCCATTCAACTGTCAGAGGGGTTCCCCTGCTCCTAGCTGTCAAAAAAAAAGCAAGGGGGGCAATGTTTATCAACAACATTGCTCAGTGGCTGAAAGAGACAGATAAAAAGAAACATTGTTTCTTCTTATCTGTCCTGTTTATTCATTTACAGATCAAAGGGATGATTTTTGGTCTGCAAAAGAAGTCAGTTTAAAGCAACCTTGTCAAGTAAGAAAAAAATAGTTTGTTCAAAAAATTGTTTATTCAATTGTTCCTCTGTTTAACCCACTATTCTGTTCAATAACTGTTCAATGCTTTGTACAATTGCTGACAGCTGTAAACAAAAAAGTTGTGGTAGGTATCTATAATTGGTATCGTCGAGTACTAAAAAAAAGTATTGGTGCATCCCTACATACTATGATTGGCTACAGCTAATCACAGAGTACTTGGTGTTAGGTACCATGTGATAGCTGTGGGCCAATTACAACAGAAAACAAGCAGTCATGGAAGGAAACCATTCATAACTTTTGTATACATTGTAATCATGTGATCGCTATGACCAATCATAGCGATCACACGATACCCCAGCCTTTGTGAACCACTGTGTGGACACATCGGTCATGGGATTGTGTCACTTGGCTGTTCCACCTGCCAGTAAAACTACTGTGAGCGGGGGAAAAAGTGGTTAAAATCCTTGCACTGGAGATTGAACACCAAGCAGATTAAAAAATAATGCAGGTATGTGTTCATTAAGACCTCATTTACACTTGAGGTTTGAGGGCACAGCAAAATCACTGCCACACAAATGTGACACATTAAACTGAATGGAGCTACGACACAATTGCTGTATGTTTTATTTTTTATTTTGGGGGGGGGGGGGGGTTAAACAGACAAAGACAAGGCAACACAATGTACTGCTGCTCCTTCAAGGTCCAATCAGCAGGCTGGGCTCTGTTTTTGACAATGGTATGCTACTGCCATAGTAGAGACCAAGGAGATGGCTGAGGTGACTGGATCTACTACAGCACAGTAAATCCCTTAATGGGGTTGTAAAGGTTTGTTTTTTATTTTCTATATAGGTTCCTTTAAGCTAGTGCATTGTTGGTTCACTTACCCTTTCCTTCGATTTCCCTTCTAAAAGTTTTTTTTCTTTGTTTTCTTTATCTGAATTTCTCACTTCCTGTTCCTCCTCAGTAAGATGTTCAGTAAGCTGTTCTAGATGACTTTCCACACCTCGGATGATGGTGAAAAGCTTACTGGGGAGAAACAGGAAGTGAGAAATTCAAACAAAGAAAAAAAACATATAGAAGGGAAATGGAAGGAAAGGGTAAGTGAACCAACAATGCACTAGCTTAAAGGAAACAATTTAGAAAATAAAAGACGAACCTTTACAACCCCTTTAAGCTGGCCTTAAACAAATTGAATTCTGCCAGTTTCCTGACAAAATCCAATCCACGGGTGACTGTGATGGTACCACCCAGCTTCAGAAACTTCGATCCAAGGATCTAAAGAGCCGGGGAGTGTGTGAGAAACAAAGAAGGATTTGGCTGCTTCATATGAGGTAATGGATTTTTTTGGACTTCTGAAGCTTGTGCATCACACATAGTAGCTGAATTGCAGACTGCCATAAAGCAGCCTCTATAAGTACTGTAGCTACTACCTGTCTATCTTTTAGCCCTCACTACTTGTTTCCAGGTCCCTGGTAGTTCATTGGCCTTTGACTCCCCATGGCTTAAGGCATGGATCCTCAAACTACGGCCCTCCAGCTGTTGCGGAACTACACATCCCATGAGGCATTGTAAAACTCTGACATTCACAGACATGACTAGGTATGATGGGAATTGTAGTTCCTGAACAACTGGAGGGCCGTAGTTTGAAGACCCATGGCTTAAGGCATATAGCCAACTCACAGCTAATCAGTGACAACAAGTAAAGGGTCATCTACCATTCTTCAAAGCTTGACTATAAAAAAATGGTGTTGAAGACTAAAAAATCTGTTGGGTTTTTCAATAATAACTTGTAAACCAGATCAATCAGTGATTATCATATCAATGTGAAGTAGACGACTAATGTGTCCAAAGGTTTTCAGGGCAACAGTCTGTAGGTGGGGCCATACTCTCTAGTCTCAATGGCCAATAGACTTTTTGTGCCATCGCATTTGGGGCTTGATGCCAAAGTTACTTCCAAGGGTACCACGGTAGTGACTTGGCCCTGGTCCTGTGAAGCGAACAGCTTTTCCATATCCTGCCGACTATGCCAAGTGTAGGTGGGACCTCAGCCAAGGTACCCTATCTGGTAGAAAATAACACACAATCTTTTGTTGCCCTGAATTATCTTGTATTAATCTGTACAGGTTAACGGTAATAAGCATATACAACTTGGTAGGCAGTGATATAAGGTGATCCAAAAATTGTGTTCTCACATTGTTATCAGGCTCTGGTTTGTAATCCCGTAGGACGGCCTTGTTGGAAGAGTGGCAGTTTGTGATGTACCAAGACAGCACTGTATTCACTGCAGGAGTTGCCCCTATTCTGACCCTTCTCACCAGAAACCTTTCCTTGTGCCACTCTCTTTCCATTACCTACCACTAGCTTCAGGAGAACCTAAGTAACGCAGGACACCCTACGTATCAGGTCCCTCGTCAAGATGGCCAACTGAGACCTCGAGAGATTTCATTGTCCAATAAGACAGCTGTCTTCCCTGAAAATACTAATGGATTCCATAATTCCCTTGAAGCAGCATTCCACCCAAAAGTGGAATTCCGCTTATCTGAATTCCCCCCCACCAGTGCCACCTTTCGGGGGGAGCGGATACCTGTTTTTTACAGGTACCCTGTCCCCACTTCCGGGAGACCGGAAATACGCCAGCAGCTCAGTCCCTCTCCTCCCTCCCCTTCAGCTGGGCCAGTGAAAGAGCACAGCGTGCTTTGCGAATAAGCAATAGGGTCCCGGGCGTGAAGCCGAAAGGCTACACTGCCGGGTTCCCATACCCACAATAATGGCGGTGGCAGCAACCGACCAGTCGATGGAAACATCATCTGCGGAACCAACATCGCTGGACTCCAGGACAGGTAAGTGTTAAAAGTCAGCAGCTACAGTATGTGTAAAGGAGTGGGTGAACTCCACTTTAACAAACTCCTCTCCACCAATAACTGTGGCACAGTGTCCCCTACAGGTTGGAGGAATGCCTGCACCTGCATACAATTCAATGCTTGGATTGCATTATTTTATAAAAATGTCTTCTCAAATATGACCAGTGCAAGAGGTATGTACTCCCCCTACTCCATTGCATTAACATACCAAGTAAGAGCTCATGCTCAGATCGTGTCTAGAGTCATCTGAAGAGTAGTATGATGAGAGTTAGGCCTAGTAAATTTTTGCATGAACTGTCGTGATTGGCACTTGAAAGCTGTGTACTAACAAATAGATTACCTTTCAATCATTCCGAATGCGTTTTTTTTTCGTCCATGTCAAACAGAAGACCCGCCAGACCTTGTCTTATGGCCTTCGCACCCAGTTTTGCAGCCAGAACGTGGCAGAACTACATACTGTCACTTCCGGCTCTCGCCCTCCCCTCCAAACACAGAATCCTTATTTTTATACAAGGGACAGCTTTGCTCTCAGAAGCTCCCAGATGTAACAGATCCCTGCACGCACTCATGGCAGGGCAAGTTGGAGAAAGATCTCCAGAGAGAGATAATGATTTCCCTGCAAGGTGGTGCCTACATAGGAAGGTACTAGAGCTGGACCAGGGAAAAGACAGTAGAGATGCAAGGAAGCTTTGGGGGGGGGATTGGAGTTGGGGTCGCACACTGTGCATAGCGCCCCCCTAAACCCTGCACTCTGTAACTCTGTACTTAGCATACTGTTGAACTTTGTACTCTGTGCGTAATGCACTACTGAACCCTGTACTTCATATGTAGCGCACCCCTAAACCCTGCACTCTGTATGTAGCACACCCCTAAACCCTGCATTCTGTATGTAGCACACCCCTAAATGCTGTACTCTGTACCTAGCGTACTCCTGAGTTTTGCACTCTCTACGTAACGCACTCCTGAATTTTACACTCTGTACATAATGCACTCCTGATCTCTGCACTCTGCACGTAGCGTACCCCAGACACAACTGGCCCTTTGAGGGCAACTATACTGCTGATGCCGTCCACAATGAAATTGAGTTTGACACCCCAGTTCTAAAGCTACTGTAGCTAACCTGTAAAAGCAAAGACTGAGGCCTCGTACACACGACCACTTTCCTCTGCAAAATCCATCAGGAAAAATGCTGGCAGAGCATTTTTGCAGAGAAAAACGGTCGTGTGTATGTTTTTCGTCGAGAAAACTGTGGATCTCGACGAGAAAAAAAGAGAACATGCTCTCTTTTTTCTCGTCGGGAGTCTCAATTTCCTCGGCGTGTTTCTCGTCGGGCTGGTTTACGACGAGAAACACGTTCGTGTGCATGCTTAGAAACCCGCGCATGCTCAGAATAAAGTATGAGACGGGAGCGCACCTTCGGTAAAAGTAGCGTTCGTAATGGAGATAGCACAATTTTCACGCTGTAACAGACTGAAAAGCGCAAATCGTCTCTCACCAAACTTTTACTAACACACGGTAACACGGGATTAGCAAAAGCAGCCCCAAGGGTGGCACCAGTGGAATCGAACTTCCCCTTTATAGTGCCGTCGTACTTGTTGTACGTCACCGCGTTTGAGAACAACGAGATTTTGTCTTGACAGTGTGTATGCAAGGAAAGATCCTCCTCGAGGAAAAGAACGTTTCTTTTACGACGAGATCCTCGGTCGTGTGTTCGAGGCCTGAGAGGTAACGTCACATGTATTTGTTTGTTCCATAGTTCCTGGCAATGCTGAACCACAAAGTGCTCAATATGCATATGTTAGATTTGAATTCAGCTGAATTCTGGCACACATCCTTTGCCATGCAATCCTCTCTATTGCCTGGAGATGGATGTGGGAGGAGGTTTGCATGGCTAAGCTCTAATTTCAGAGCTGGAACCTAACATTTGTAAATCAAGCCCCCTAGATTACTGATGAGCTCAGTGTCTGCTTTTGACTGGTAAGCTCAACTTTAGGACAGTGTCAGATAAGCGTCGCCAGTGACACTTCACCACTTGGCAGAATTACTGTAATCTATTTTCCATTATCACTAATGCAAGATGCTCCATCACTGCATAAAAATCCTGTAGAAATTCAGTCACTAGCAAGAAGAGACATTGCTTGGCCAGTGAGGGAACACCAGTCACGCATTCCCTTACCCTCTCTGCTGCTGCTGTACCCCCCATCTGCCCATTCATTACCTGCACCTCTACAAAAAAAATCAAGGTTGCCAGGGGGCTTTTTGCCTAGTGACTTGGCAGCTTGGAATTTTCCATTCTGCCATAGAATTATCAAAGTTGAATTTTGGTAATAAAATCCAGAACGGGAATCAGATTTTGGTTCACCATAATTAGATCAGTGAAAGTTTTATTCTGATTGTTTGCTATGGGGCACCACTAAGTCTATTTTTTCCTGACTGAATTTACTATAAAATGAATAAGCTTGCAAGGGCATTTTCCCTAAGCCTGGCGAATGAGGTGAAGCTCTGCTGACTGCCATCATTCAATCATGTGCAAACAAAAATACCCAAGTATTCTTGGCAAAGTGATTTTTTCACTGCATTTACTAAACAAAGGGGATATTCCCTTGCAAAGTGAACATCCTATGTGCCTTTAGTAAATCAACCCCAATAAGTGCAACTGTAAGGTAGTTTGCATATTCTATATTAACCACTTGCCGACCAGCTCCTATAGTTATACGGCGGAAATGTGGCTCCATCCCACGAATCCCGTACCCGTACAGCGGCTCCTTTAAGAGCCATAGCAGGCACACGCACACTACACAGGGGAGGACCCGATGCGTGTGGCCGGCGACCGCGATCCCCGCCTGCCACCCGTGATCGTGGGCACAAGAGCCAGAGCGGGGATTTGTATATGTAAACAAACAAATCCTCATTCTGACAGGAGAAGAAGAGACATATCTGCTGTTCGTAGTAATAACGAACAACGATATGTCTCCTCCCCCAGTAAGGCCCCGTACACATGCCAGAAACTCGATGGGAGCCGTATTCTGCCGAGGAAACCGGCCGTGTGTACACTTTTGGCCTAGGAAACCGACGAGGAACTCGTCGAGCCAAATAGAGAACATGTTCTTTATTTCCTCGTTAGTCAATGGGGAAACTTGGCTCGTCGAGATCCTCGGCGGCTTCACAAGGAACATCGTTTTGCTCGTCGAGTTTCTCAGACGTGTGTACGGGGCCTCAGTCTCATCCTCCTACAGTTAGAATCATTCCCTAGGGAACACATTTAACCCCTTGATCGCCCCTAGTGTTAACCCCTTCCCTGCCGGTGACATTTATACAGTAATCAGTGCATTTTTATAGCACTGATCGCTGTATAAATGTCAATGGTCCCAAAAAAGTGTCAAAAGGGTCCGATCTGTCCGCCGCAATGTCGCAGTCTCTCTAAAAACTGCTGATTACTGCCATTACTAGTAAAACAATTATAATAAAAATGCCATAAATCTATCCCCTATTTTGTAGACACTATAACTTTTGCACAAACCAATCTATATAAGCGTATTGCATTTTTTTACCAAGAAATATGTAGAAGAATATATATTGGCCTAAACTGATGAAGAAATTTGTTTAAAAAAAAAAAAAATTGGGACATTTTTGTTTATTTTTCAAAAGTGTTTGTCTTTTTTTGTTTATAGCGCAAAAAATAAAAACCGCAGAGGTGATCAAAAACAACCAAGAGAAAGCTCTAATTGTGGGGAAAAAAATATGTCAATTTAGTTTGGGTACAGCGTCGCACGACCACGCAATTGTCAGTTAAAGCAAAGCAGTGCCGTATCGCAAAAAATGGCCTGATCATTAACCTCCCTGGCGGTATGATTCTGTCTGAAAAAACATGCTGAAAGCGGTACAATTATTGGCAAGGAAATTTGGTGATTTATACTGTAGGCCTGTGATTTTTAGGAATAACTCACTTAAATCTGACCAAACAAGAATCTAATAGGCATCCCGGGTATGACATTTTTTTAAAAACAAAATTTTAAATTATAATATAATAAATAATTATAAATAATTATAGCAAGTAATAATATAATTAAAATAAAAATTATTCAATAATGTAATCAAATCAAAATCACTGAAATTTTCTCAGTTGCAGAATTGTTGCTGTCATTATTTTTTTTTTTTTTATGACGAATTTCCCCGCAAATCCCCTATCGCACATTTCTGCAAGTGATTATAATTTACTATCGCTGTTTTCTAGCTGATCTAAAACCATTTTTGACACTTTTGGTTGCTATGGACAATCTACAGTTTTCAGGCAGAAAGAAAGGTTTTTATTATATAAAATGACATGTAGGACACTGGGCAGACCACTAGGGACAAGGGGGGTGTGTTTTTTGTACATACAGTACTGTAATCTATAAGATTACAGTATACTGTATGTATAGTGTTTGTTTACGTTTTTGAATTTGGCGCCGATCTCCGCTCCCGTGCGTCGTAACGTCGCAAGGAACGGAGATCGGCGGCACAGGAGGACGCTGTGTGAATCGAGCGAGGTCCCGCTCGCTCACACAGCGCGGTGACATCGCTGGATCCAGGACAAGGTAAGCCAGCGCACGCTGCAGGCTCTGCATGTCTACCCCGAGCGTGACTCGGGGATACCGATCGCAGCAAGAAAAACCCACCCCGAGTCACGCTCTGGGATACCGCCAGGGGGGTTAAGGGGCACATTCTTCCGGGTTGTAAAGGTTTGTTTTTTATTTTCTAAATAGGTTCCTTTAAGCCAGTGCATTGTTGGTTCACTTACCTTTTCCTTCGATTTCCCTTCTAAATGTTTTTTTTGTCTTTGTTTCCTTTGTCTGAATTTCTCACTTCCTGTTCCTCCTCAGTAAGCTGTTGAGTAAGCTGTTCTGGCTGACTAACCACCGCTCGGATGATGGTGGCAAGTTTACTGAGGAGAAACAGGAAGTGAGAAATTCAGACAAAGAAAAAAAATATTTAGAAGGGAAATTGAAGGAAAAGGTAAGTGAACCAACAATGCACTAGCTTAAAGGAACCCATTTATCAAATACAAAATGAACCTTTACAGCCGCCTCTCTCCTCTTTTATACTCTGGAGCTCCTGCTGGATTTTGCTTCTAATCCCCTTGTGGAGGCTTCCATTTGTGGATGGACATTTTTTGGTTACACAACCAATCATATTTCTATAATCTTTTTATATGGACTTTAAACTGAAGGACTTGTGAATAAATGGTTGTGGAACGAATCATTCGAGTTTCCATTATTTCTTATGGGAAAATTTGCTTTGATATGCAAGTGCTTTGGATTACAAGCATGCTTCCTGGAACAAATTATGCTCACAATCCAAGGTTTTACTGTAAACACCTTTAATTCCAGTAAATGAAAGAATAATAATGTCCCTTTGTTTACTTTTATAAATGTTGTGGAAAGATAAAACCCCTAGTACAGGGGTGCCCAACCTATTGAAGAGCGAAGGCCAACTAAGCGACTTGGTAACCGGTCACGGGCCACAATGAGCGGAGTGGGTGCATGGCAGCCCACTCGGCTCTATAGAGCTCACTCTCACTTTTTTCTTCTTTTTTTTTTGTGTGGATCGGATTGGAGGTAGGACACAAGTCCATTTACATCTGATACGCCTTAAAGGTGAATGGAGGGTCCATTTGGTTCGGACTGACTGTGTGAAAGGGGCCTATGGCTCAGTGCAGGTAACCATCAGGTCCATTGCTCTGCAACTGCGGATCAGTTTGAAAGCAGCCCAGTAACCTATGCAGAACAGATATGGCCATATATACACTGTGATTTTAGTACCGTATATACTCAAGTATAAGCCGACCCGAATATAAGCCGAGGCACCTAATTTTACCACAAAAAAATGGGAAAACTTATTGACTCGAGTATAAGCCTAGGGTGTCCATCTGCATGCCTCACTTTGCCTCACTATGCCCATGCCTCACTGTGTCCATGTGCATGCCTCACTGTGCCCATACCTCACTGTGTCCATGCCTCACTGTGCCCATACCTCACTGTGCCCATGCCTCACTGTGCCCATGCCTCACTGTGTCCATGCCTCACTGTGCCCATGCCTCATTGTGTCCATGCCTCATAATAATAATAATGCTTACACTTATATAGCGCCAATTACACCGTTGCCGATGTGTCTAAGCGCTGATAATGGTTGTCATTATTACCCAACTCAATGGTTTCTCATTTTACCGACCTCGGAAGGATGAAAGGCTGAGTGGACCCCGCCGGGATCGAACCTGCAACCCCTGGGACACAGGCAATCACAGACTGCTGCAAAGGAGCACTGTGCCCATGCCTCACTGTGTCCATGACTAGACTTATGTTTAACATGAGAGTATATAGAAGGGGTGCCCAGCTTTGAAAAATCGGTGCTCCCCGGCCGTAGGTCTCCCAGACAGCAAACTTTGCACACTTGTAGAGGAGAACTGGGGCTACATGTGTGCCAAGTTTACCGGTACCGGGTCTCCCCAAAGGAGATTAGGCGCAAAAAGATGACTCAAGGATAAGCCGAGGGGGGCATTTTCAGCACAAAAAAATTTGCTGAAAAACTTGGCCTATACTCGAGTATATATGGTAATAAACGTACCTTTAATAACAGTATTCTATTCTATTCCATCCCTGAGCCCGAGGTCGTGGGCCACAACAGAGGATGGCCCCCGGGCCACTGGTTGGGCACCCCTGCCCTAGTAGTTAATTTTAGACCCTCCGGATTGGCATCAGACATGACAAAGGTCCTCATTCATTAGAGGTAGTAAAAGCTGCACTGTGTCACATTACTTCGAGATCCAGAGCTAGCCCTGCATGACTAACAAGCAGGGCTGTCTTAATGAGAGGGCACAGGGCCCCAGCTGCATGGGGGGCCCCTGATCTTTCCCCAAAGCAGCTGGTCCTTGAGCCCACACTGCCCTGAAATTGGGGGTCTCATGATGGCACTGAGAGTGATAAATGCAAAGGGGGGGGCAGTCTGCCTCCTACCTACTTAAAGGAGTTCTCCAAGCTAAAACTTTTAACCCCCGCTGTGCCCGGGCTGTAAAACCAGGGCTGTGGAGTCGGATTTGGAGTCGAGGAGTCAGAGTCGGGGGAAATTTTGGGTACCTGGAGTCGGAGTCGGCAAACAATGCACCGACTCTGACTCCGACTCCTACTAAATTTAGATTGGAATAAAAAATAAAAAAAAGCAAGTTTAAATGTCCCAATTGACAAAAAGTTATAATTAATGACTTCTCTACTGTAAGAATAAAGACCAATGCATGCAGTGCCTCACGTAACCGCAAAACGAACACGTTAAGTGACCGTGAAGAAGCATGCTTTTCATGTGCTTCACTATATGGCACGCAACACACAATTAGGAGCTGCAATACTTATACTTTCCATATTGTTGTGTTCTGCTTTTACAGGGAACGCATGTTAGAGAACCAGTAAGTGTCCAAATAAAAAAATTCCAACAGGAGTTTTATAAAGCACTAAAAGAAGTTGAAAAGTATGATCGCTCATCAAAACTTACTGTTGAAGAAGCCATCCTTGTTTATCCAGAGATCGTTAGTGATGTGGCCAGAATAGTTACTGCAATGCCACCCACCCAAGTCCGTGTCGAAAGATTATTTTCAGCCCTAAAAATAATAAAGCCCTGGTTCACACTGGGTACGATTTGGAACGATTTGAGATGCGATTTGACATGTCAAATCGCATCTCAAATTGGCGGCAATTATCGGCAATGGCACCGTCCTAATCAGTGCGACGCCGCATCTGCGATTTCAAAAAGTAGTTCCTGTACTCCTTTTTGCGATTTCGGGCCGCGATTTACATTAAATTGTGGCCGAAATCGCGGCAAAATCGCAGCCCCGAAGTTTTGAATTCGCAGCAGTGTGAACCTAGGCTCAGTCTGACTTAAGAGCTTCTATGAAAGAGGATCTGGCAGAGGCAATTCTCTTCCTTAGAACTCTACATTGAATTGATTTGCATTTGCTAAGCCTATAACTACATTTCAAGATTAATATAAACCATTTCTAGGTTTTACAGATTTTGTTTTTGGTTCATTATAGATAAGCTTTGTTTTTGTTCTAAAACAACCAAATAATGTGGTTTGTATTTTTGAACTGGTAAAGATCCTGTTCCTGATGTTTATGCCTGCTGCTACTATCCAGCCACTTGATTGTTTTCATTGTGTTTGTCTTTTGCTTAAACTGTGCAATACAGTAGACTGTTGGCTT
Source organism: Rana temporaria (assembly GCF_905171775.1). NCBI lineage: Eukaryota > Metazoa > Chordata > Amphibia > Anura > Ranidae > Rana > Rana temporaria. The sequence continues at coordinate 59,643,681 of NC_053490.1, forward strand.
CCCAGCCAGTAGTCCTGTGGTAGGTTGCGTTTCTTTCCCTCAAGGAATGTATAAAATACATTCGCATATTAATACAGAGGAGTCGGAGTCGGGGAGTCGGAGTCGGAGTCGGAAGTACATAAAACTGAGGAGTCGGAGTGGGAGTCGGAACATTTATCTACCGACTCCACAGCCCTGTGTAAAACTGAGTCGGTGACTCACAGTGCGCTCAGCCTATCAGCGGCCGCGACGGGACATTGCTGCGGCCGCTGATAGGCTGAGTGCACTGTGAGTCACCGACCCGCAGGAAGTGGAAGAGACCGGGACCGGAGAACGGGACGGCGATATCGGAACAACGGGGGATCGTAGGCAGGTAAGTGAAAGTTTATTTTGTATAGTTTTACAGCCCGGGCACAGCGGGGGTTAAAAGTTTTAGCTTGGAGAACTCCTTTAATGTCTGTTTACCTTCACTGTCATCATTTTAGGGGCCCCAGAGCATTACTTTGCCCAGGGGCCCATGATGCTATTAAGACGGCCCTGCTAACAAGCAGTGTTGTGTACAGTGTAACGTACTTGTAAACACACACATCATTATACAAAATGATTATTGAAGGCTAGCATCTGAAAACACCAATCCTATTCAGACCATAAACCCCCGATGCATAGACGTTCATGTCATACTGACACATCAGACATGTCTGTGGTGTAAAGGACCATTTTTAGCACAGCACAGAGCAATGTGGAAGGCCCCGTACACACGACCAGTTTCCTCGGCAGAATTCAGCTTCCGACCGAGTTTCTGGCTGAATTCTGCCGAGGAAACTGGTCGTGTGTACACTTTCGGCCGAGGAAGCCGACGAGGAGCTCGACGAGGAAATAGAGAACATGTTCTCTATTTCCTCGTTGTTCTATGGGAGAACTCGGCCCGCCGAACTCCTCGGTGGCTTCAGGGCTGAACTGGCCGAGGAACTCGATGTGTTTGGCACGTCGAGTTCCTCGGCCGTGTGTACGAGGCCTCAGACGCAATGATCTCCTAAGGCACCAAATCAGAAATCAGCTCCCATTGCAAGAACTTCCCTAACACTGCTGGTGGACATCGTTTTTCTTGACATTATTATTAAATAATATTATATGAAAGCAGAGAGCAAACCCTGAATCTGAGGGGAACAGCAGTCATATGTGATCTGCAACACTGTTCACCTGCTGACCACCTATATGTCATCGGAGAAGTAGTAAAAATCTATATTGTGTAGAATTGTCTCATCTCCATAAAGAACACGCTCTGCATGGAAATGAACCAGCTTGGGCAAAATGACAGCTAAATTACTACGCAGTGGTTCTTCTAAATACTGCTTGAAAAATCATTGCATACATCTTACAAGAAAGACGAAATCTAAATATAGATATTTGTATAAATAGAAAAACATACTTTTTTTTTTAATAGTTGAAAGATCAATGCAATAGCTCACAGCCATCAGATAACACCCGATGCGGGTTCCCAGCAATAGTAGAGATGTCTGTCGTCTATGGGTTACTAACGTCTCTCACACACCATGAGATTATCGGACGAATGGCCGTCTGTTTTTGGTTTTTGCATGCTAGTCTCCAATTAGAAAATGAAGAGGTTACTAAAGTTACGAAAATTCTGGTATGACAGAATAAAAATTCACAAGTGATGTCATGTATTGTATTTTCAGGATGAAGACTGCACTGATTAAAGGAAAATTGTACAATCTGGTATCGTAGGAGAACGTTTTTTGGGTTTCTCCCTTCTAATAATGTCAAATGAATTGTGATGATCGGCTCTCGAAAGCTCTGTACTAACCATCAAATTATCGTACGATCGCTTTGAAAGCTGTATTTTTCCGATCGTGTGTACAGGCCTTCAGTGTTGCTATGGGCTACTGTGTGTTTCTACGCGTTACTAAGTGTTACTATGGACTATTATGTATTGTTATGGGTTACTGTGTGTTTCTGTGGGCTACCATGTGTTGCTATGGGTTACTAAGCATTACTATGGACTACTATGTATTGTTGTGGGCTACCATGTGTTGCTATGGGTTACTATGGACTACTTTATATTGCTATGGGTTACTATGTGTTGCTGTAGGCTACCATGTATTACTATAGACTATTATGTATTGCTGTGGTCTACCATGTGCTGCTACGAGTTACTATGGACTACTATATATTTCTATGGGCTACCATGTGTTGCTATGAGCTATTAGGTCTTAAAGGGTCACTAAAGGAATTTTTTTTTTTTGCTGAAATGACTGTTTACAGAGTATAGAGACATAAAAGTAGACTGATTCCTTTTAAAAATGATTACAAATAGATTAAATTCTATCATATAATGTGCCTCTAGTTTCACTTTCGGTTTTAAACTGGTTTCATGTTTATGTGAAGTAAAGAGACACACAGAACAAAAACAAACAAATCCAGGGCAGTGTTTTGTTTTTAAAATGAATCTGATTGGTTCTGAGGAGTTTTAGACACACAGCTTAGACCACAGTGAGAAGCTCCCATAAGTTTTTTCATAAGGAGCCACACAAGCAGGAAGTGTGGAGATCACAGCAGAATTACAGCAACTTCAAAGCAAAAACAAACAATGAGGACATGAAACCAGTACTGCAGTAAGGTAAAGGAAGCAATTTAGCTAAAAAAAATGTTTCCTTTAGTGATCCTTTAATATGGACTACTATGTATTGCTACAGCTTATTATGCATTGCTGTGGGCTACAATGTGTTTCTATGGGTTACTAGGTGTTACTATGGACTACTATGTATTATGGGTTACAATGTGTTGCTGTGGGCTACCATGTGTTGCTATGGGTAATTAAGCATTACTATGGATGGACTACTGTGCATTGCTATGGGTTACCATGTGTTGCTATGGGTTACTAGGTGTTGCTATGGACTAATTTGTATTGCTATGGGTTACTATGGGCTACCATATGTTGCTATGGGTTATTAAGCATTACTATGGACTACTGTGCATTGCTATGGGTTACAATGTGTTGCTATGAACTATTTTGTATTGCTATGGACTAGTATGTGTTGTTGTGGGCTACCATGTGTTGCTATGGGTTTCTATGTGTTGCTGTGGGCTACCATGTGTTGCTATGGGTTACTATAAACTACTATGTATTGCTATTGGCTATTATGTGTTGCAGTGGACTACCGTTACCATGAACTAATATGCATTGCTATGGGCTACCATGTGTTACTATGGGTTACTACGAGGGGGGGGGGGATTTCCTAAAACTGGAGCACTCAGCATCTGATGCCGCTGTCCATGGTAGTCATTCAGCTTCTAACTTCAGCTGGCTCAATTAAGCCCTGACAAAAAAAATGGAAGTCGATTGGTTTCTATGCAGAACTGCACCAGATTTTGCACACTCCAGGTTTAGTAAATCTTCCCTAAGGGTCCTTTCACACCAGCGGATCGTTCGTCCGTTCATTACAAGTCCGTTAACGCACTTGTAATGAATCCCTATGGGAACGCGTCCGTTAGCGGATGGAGCATCCGCTAGCGTCCGCGTCAGTCGGGATCTGCTTTTCCGAACTGAAGAAACCCTATTTTTCTTCCGTTCGGCGTAACGGACCGGATGCAGACGGACAGACGGTCCGTCTGCATCCGGTCCCCCATAGGGGACAGCGGAGCAGAGACAGGGCGGTCCCTGCACTGTGTGGACACATGGAGCGGACCCAGAAACGGTCCGCTCCGTGTGAAAGAGCCCTTAGTGTTGCTATGGTTTACTGCGCTTTGCTTTATGGGCAATGGGTCCAGGTGAAAATTTTAAAAGCACAATTAGGAGCCAATACAACCTGCAGACTTCAAAGCATTGCATGTGATCTGCGACATTGTGTAACGCAATATGTGTGGGGTTATGCAAGCTACAGGGTGTAAACTGAAGTGTTCATGCAAAAATGTAAATCAGTGTGCAGCCCTCCGATTGCCTTCTACATGGGGATGTGGTAACGCATGTTCTGCACAGCTCTGCATCTAAGTTCTGTATGTTGCTATGGGTTACTTAGTGTTGCTAACAGTAATTAACTTGCTATAGGTTACTATGTGTTGCTATGGGTTACTGCTCTTTGCTTTATAGGCAATACATCCAGCAAGGAGTCAATACAACCTGCAGCCTGCATGTGATCTGCAACATTGTGTAAATAATATGTATGAGATAATGTAATGTAAAGCTCCAAGGTGCAGACTGAGTTGTGCATGCGATATAAAGCAGTGTGCAATCCTCTGATGATTGACCTCTACATAGGGGTGTCAGGCATAGCTGTGTATTTTCTGCTGTGTGTTGCTATGGGTTACTAGAGCTTACTATGTGCTGTAATGGGTTACTGCTCTTTGCTTTATGGGCAATATATCCAGCAAGGAGTCAATACAACCTGCAGACTGCATGTGATGTTGTGTAAAGGCCCGTACACATTCAGAAAATCGCACAAAAAATACCTCTTTCCAAGCGATCGTACAATAATCTGATTGTTAGTACGCAGCTTTCGTCCGAAATTTTCCAAAGGGACAAGATCGTACAATGTTCGTTTAATCAGCCCAGTTCTCATCAGAAAATACAATACAAATCACTTCCGAATTTTTATTCTGTCATACAAGAATTTTCGTACTTCAGTAACCTATTTGTTTTCGATATGGAGACAAGCATGCAAAAAAATACGAGCGATCATTTGTTCGATAATCTCAGTGAGTGTAATAAGCTTCAAGCAACATGTATGGGGCAGTGCAATGTAAAGCTACAGGGTGCAGACGGAGTTGTACATGCAATGTGTAGCCTTTTGATGGTTGCCTTCTACATGGGGTGTGGTAAAGCTATGTCAAATATAGTTGTGCATGTTCTGTTGGGTTACAGTGTGTGTTGCTATGGGTTAATAATTGTCCCCTATGGGTAATATGTGCAGCAATGGGTTACTAAGTGCTACTAGGGCTTACTATGTGTTGCTATGGGTTACTGCTCTTTGCCTTATAGGCAATACATCCATCCAGGAGCAGTGCATGTTCTGCTAAGTTACTATGTGTTGCTATGGCTTGCTATAAGTTACTATATATCGCTTTGGGTTACTGCTCTTTGCCTTATAGGCAATACATCCAGCCAGGAGCAGTGCATGTTCTGCTAAGTTACTATGTGTTGCTATGGCTTGCTATAGGTTTCTATATATCGCTATGGGTTACTGCTCTTTGCCTTATGGGCAATACATCCAGCCAGGAGCTGTGCATGTTCTGCTGGGTTACTATGTGTTGCTATGGCTTGCTATAAGTTACTATATATCGCTATGGGTTACTGCTCGTTGCCTTGTAGGCAATACACCCAGCCAGGAGCAGTGCATGTTCTGCTGGGTTACTATGTGTTGCTATGGCTTGTTAAAGGTTACTATATATCGTTATGGGTTACTGTTCTTTGCCTTATAGGCAATACATCCAGCCAGGAGCTGTGCATGTTCTGCTAAGTTACTATGTGTTGCTATGGCTTGCTATAGGTTACTATATATTGCTATGGGTTACTACTCTTTGCCTTATAGGCAATACATCCAGCCAGGAGCTGTGCATGTTCTGCTGGGTTACTATGTGTTGCTATGGGTTACTAAATGTTGCTATGGCTTGCTATAGCTTACTATATATCGCTATGGGTTACTGCTCTTTGCCTTATGGGCAATACATCCAGCCAGGAGCCAATACAACCTGCAGACTGCAAGTGATCAGCAACATTGTGTACAGCAACATGTATGGGACAATGCAATGTACAGCTAGAGGGTGCAGACTGGGTTGTGCATGCAACGTAAAGCAATGTGATGATTGTCTTCTACATGGGGGTGTAGTAATGCATGTCAGGCATAGCTTTGCATGTTCTGCTGGGTTACTATGGGTTAAGTGTTCCTATAGGGTACAATGTGTTGCTATGGGTTACTGCTCTTTGCCTTATGGGTACTACATCCAGGTGAAAATAGTAAGATGCACAGCTAAGAGTCAATACAACTGGCAGACTGTAAATCAACAGTATGCAAATGTCTGCACCTGAATGTGATCTGCAACATTGTGTAAAGCCGGGTGTATGGCATAATGCAATGTAAAGGTGCATGATGTAGTCTGAATTGTGCATGCAATGTAATGCAGAGTGCACTCCTCTGATTGCCCTCTATATGGGGGTGTAGTAATGCATGTCTGGCACAGCTGTGTAGATTCTGCTGGGTTACTATGAGTTGTGTTCCTATAGGTTAGCATGTGTTGCTTTGGGTTACTAAAGGTTAGCATGTGTTGCTATGGGTCACTGCTCTCTGCCTTATGGGCACTACATCCAGGTGCAAATAATAAAAGGCAGAGCCAGGAGCCAATACAGCCTGCAGAGTGTACATATGTCTGCACCAGTGTGTAAAGACAGGTGTATGGACAATGCAATGTGTGGTACATGGTCCATGCAGTGTGTGTTCCTCCTCTCCATGGCAGTGCAGTGTAACATGTTGTGCTGTGCTCAGCCCTCCCTACACTCACTTGTAGCCCAGACATGATCACTTTGCAGGGCAGGCAAGATGGCGGTATGGAGCTGAGGGAGAGCCAGGCCGGGCTGTGTGAGGGGAGCCCGGGCACAGGAGCTCCCTGCAGCTTGCAGCGTGCAGTAGACGAGGGTGGCTCTTACCTGCTGCAGTGGCTGCACGGCCCCCCTGGAGACCGCAGTGCGCTGAGTACAGACAGTCCCTCGGGCATCCAGGGATGCCCAACCCCAGAGAATGGCACAGGGAAGGGGGGGCACACTGCTAGCTAGGCACCGGAGCTGGCAGACACAAGAAGGAGGAGGCTGCAGCAGCAACACTGGGGAGAGGAGAGGGGAGGGAGGGAGACTGGCTGCACTGACATACAGGAGGAGGAGGAAGGGCAGACCTCTACTACAAGGAGGGAGAGAAGAGAAGCAGCCTGTGTGTAGAGGAGACACAAAGGAGGCGGCTCTGTGTGTACTGAGGATGCTGAATGCTGATGGCTCTGACAGGAACACTGCTACTCTGTGCCAGCCTGCCAGGACACACTCCGTTCCTACACCGTGCCCAGCATGAAGCCCTACTACCTCATTGTACACCCTCTGTGCCAGCCTGCACAGTATACACTCCATTCCTACACAGTGCCCAGCATGAAGCCCTACTACCTCATTCATTGTACACCCTCTGTGCCAGCCTGCCCAGAATACACACCATTCCTACACAGTGCCCAGCATGAAGCCCTACTACCTCATTGTACACCCTCTGTGCCAGCCTGCCCAGTACACACTCCATTCCTACACAGTGCCCAGCATGAAGCCCTACTACCTCATTGTACACCCTCTGTGCCAGCCTGCCCAGAATACACTCCATTCCTACACAGTGCCCAGCATGAAGCCCTACTACCTCATTGTACACCCTCTGTGCCAGCCTGCCCAGTACACACTCCATTCCTGCACAGTGCCCAGCATGAAGCCTTACTACCTCATTCATTGTACACCCCTCTGTGCCAGCCTGCCCAGAATACACTCCATTCCTACACAGTGCCCAGCATGAAGCCCTACTACCTCATTGTACACCCTCTGTGCCAGCCTGCCCAGTACACACTCCATTCCTGCACAGTGCCCAGCATGAAGCCCTACTACCTCATTGTACACCCTCTGTGCCAGCCTGCCCAGTACACACTCCATTCCTGCACAGTGCCCAGCATGAAGCCCTACTACCTCATTCATTGTACACCCTCTGTGCCAGCCTGCCCAGAATACACTCCATTCCTACACAGTACCCAGCATGAAGCCCTACTACCTCATTCATTGTACACCCTCTGTGCCAGCCTGCCCAGTACACACTCCATTCCTACACAGTGCCCAGCATGAAGCCCTACTACCTCACTGTACACCCTCTGTGCCAGCATGCCCAGTACACGCTCCATTCCTACACAGTGCCCAGCATGAAGCCCTACTACCTCACTGTACACCCTCTGTGCCAGCATGCCCAGTACACACTCCATTCCTGCACAGTGCCCAGCATGAAGCCCTACTACCTCATTGTACACCCTCTGTGCCAGCCTGCCCAGTATACACTCCATTCCTACACAGTGCCCAGCATGAAGCCCTACTACAACCTCATTGTACACCCTCTGTGCCAGCCTGCCCAGTACACACTCCATTCCTACACAGTGCCCAGCATGAAGCCCTACTACCTCATTGTACACCCTATGTGCCAGCCTGCCCAGTACACGCTCCATTCCTACACAGTGCCCAGAATGAAGCCCTACTACCTCATTGTACATCCTCTGTGCCAGCCTTCCCAGTATACACTCCATTCCTACACAGTGCCCAGCATGAAGCCCTATTGCCTCATTGTACACCCTCTGTGCCAGTCTGCCCAGTAGGAATGAGCCGAACACCACCCCCGTTCGATTCGCACCAGAACCTTCGAACGGACCGATCGTTCGTGCAAACTTTAGAACCCCATTGAAGTCTATGGGACTCGAACGTTCGAAATCAAAAGTGCTAATTTTAAAGGCTAATATACCAATTTATTGTTGTAAAACAGGTTTGAGGACCGGGTCTTGCCCCAGGGAACATGTATCAATGGAAAAAAAAGTTTTAAAAACTGACTTTTTTCGGGAGCAGTGATTTTCATGATGCTAAAAGTGAAAAAAAAATTGAAAAATTCCTTTAAAGCGGAGCTCCACCCTAAAGTGGAACTCCCGCTGATCGGAACCCTCCCCCCTCCGGTGTCACATTTGACACCTTTCAGGGGGAGGGGGGTGCAGATACCTGTCTAAAGACAGGTATTTGCACCCACTTCCGGGCACACAGTCTCGGGCAGACTGCGGGCAGGACGTCACCTCCCGTCCTCCCCCTGTTGTGCTCTGGGAACCCTCGGCTGCCAGAGCACAGCGGGAGCCAATCAGCAGGCGCAGCGCAACTTGTGCATGCGCCGTAGGGAACCGGGTAGTGAAGCCGGGGCGCTTCACTTCCTGGTTCCCTCACTGAGGATGGCGGGGGGGCGGCAGAGTGACGAGCGATCTGTCGTCCTCTGCTGCGGACGGCGCTGGACTCCAGGACAGGTAAGTGTCCTAATATTAAAAGTCAGCAGCTGCAGTATTTGTAGCTGCTGGCATTTATTTTTTTCATGGCACATCCGCTTTAAATATCGTACCTGCTGGGTGTCTATCATATGTCTGTGAGGTGGCACGTGTTTAGAATTGTTCCTGTACAGAATTACATTACTATAAGAAAAAAGTCATTTAAAACTGCTTGTGGCTTTAATGTAATGTCTGGTCCCTGCAATATGGATGAAAATCATTGAGAAAAATAGCATGGGTCCCCTCCCCCCAGGTCATTACCAGCCTCTTTGGCCCTATATACTTTGAACAGCCGTATACAGGCGGTGCACACAAGACAGGGACTGTAGGTTTGTTGTTAAGTAGAATCTGTTTGTAATTTTGAACTAGTACTTTTTTAAAGTGTAGCTTCAGCCATAAAATCTATTTTTAAGCTTTTTGGAAAACATAGAGACAGTACACCAAGTGAAAATACTTGCTGATACCACTGCCTGTGGTATTAATATGACAGCAACAGCAATTGTATTCACGTGGCTTTAGGTGCACACTGTGCAGAGGACGCAGTACACCATGTGAAAATACTTGCTGATCAGCCACTGCCTGTGGAATTAATACAACAACAACAGCAATTGTATTCACATGGCTTTAGGTGCACACTGTGCAGAGGAAACAGTACACCAAGTGAAAATACTTGCAGATCCCTGCCTGTGGTATTACTATGAGAACACCATCAAATGTATTGACGTAGCTTTAGGTGCACACTGTGCAGAGGACAAAGTACACCAAGTGAAAATACTTGCTGATCAGCCACTGCCTGTGGTATTAATATGACAACAACAGTAATTGTATTCACGTGGCTTTAGGTGCACACCGTGCAGAGGACACAGTACACCAAGTGAAAATACTTGCTGATCAGCCACTGCCTGTGGAATTAATACGACAACAACAGCAATTGTATTCACGTGGCTTTAGGTGCACACTGTGCAGAAGACACAGTACACCAAGTGAAAATACTTGCTGATCAGCCACTGCCTGTGGTATAAATATAACAACAACAGCAATTGTATTCACGTGGCTTTAGATGCACACTGTGCAGAGGACACAGTACACCAAGTGAAAATACTTGCTGATCAGCCACTGCCTGTGGTATTAATATGACAACAACAGCAATTGTATTCACGTAGCTTTAGGTGCACACTGTGCAGAGGACGCAGTACACCAAGTGAAAATACTTGCTGATCAGCCACTGCCTGTGGTATTAATATGAAAACAACAGAAATTGTATTCATGTGGCTTTAGGCGCACACTGTGCAGAGGACACAGTACACCAAGTGAAAATACTTGCTGATCAGCCACTGCCTGTGGTATTAATATGACAACAACAGCAATTGTCTTCACGTTGCTTTAGGTGCACACTGTGCAGAGGACACAGTACACCAAGTGAAAATACTTGCTGATCAGCCACTGCCTGTGGAATTAATACGACAACAGCAATTGTATTCACGTGGCTTTAGGTGCACACTGTGCAGAAGACACAGTACACCAAGTGAAAATACTTGCTGATCATCCACTGCCTGTGGTATTAATATGAGAACACCAGCAATTGTATTCACGTGGCTTTAGATGCACACTGTGCAGAGGACACAGTACACTATAAGAAAAAAGTCATTTAAAACTGCTTGTGGCTTTAATGTAATGTCTGGTCCCTGCAATATGGATGAAAATCATTGAGAAAAATAGCATGGGTCCCCCCCCCCGCCCCCCAGGTCATTACCAGCCTCTTTGGCCCTATATACTTTGAACAGCTGTATACAGGCGGTGCAAACAAGACAGGGACTGTAGGTTTGTTGTTAAGTAGAATCTGTTTGTAATTTTGAACTAGTACTTTTTTAAAGTGTAGCTTCAGCCATAAAATCTATTTTTAAGCTTTTTGGAAAACATAGAGACAGTACACCAAGTGAAAATACTTGCTGATCAGCCACTGCCTGTGGTATTAATATGACAGCAACAGCAATTGTATTCACGTGGCTTTAGGTGCACACTGTGCAGAGGACGCAGTACACCATGTGAAAATACTTGCTGATCAGCCACTGCCTGTGGAATTAATACGACAACAACAGCAATTGTATTCACATGGCTTTAGGTGCACACTGTGCAGAGGAAACAGTACACCAAGTGAAAATACTTGCAGATCCCTGCCTATGGTATTACTATGAGAACACCATCAAATGTATTGACGTAGCTTTAGGTGCACACTGTGCAGAGGACAAAGTACACCAAGTGAAAATACTTGCTGATCAGCCACTGCCTGTGGTATTAATATGACAACAACAGTAATTGTATTCACGTGGCTTTAGGTGCACACCGTGCAGAGGACACAGTACACCAAGTGAAAATACTTGCTGATCAGCCACTGCCTGTGGAATTAATACGACAACAACAGCAATTGTATTCACGTGGCTTTAGGTGCACACTGTGCAGAAGACACAGTACACCAAGTGAAAATACTTGCTGATCAGCCACTGCCTGTGGTATAAATATAACAACAACAGCAATTGTATTCACGTGGCTTTAGATGCACACTGTGCAGAGGACACAGTACACCAAGTGAAAATACTTGCTGATCAGTCACTGCCTGTGGTATTAATATGAGCACACCAGCAAATGTATTGACGTAGCTTTAGGTGCACACTGTGCAGAGGACACAGTACACCAAGTGAAAATACTTGCTGAACAGCCACTGCCTGTGGTATTAATATGACAACAACAGCAATTGTATTCACGTAGCTTTAGGTGCACACTGTGCAGAGGATGCAGTACACCAAGTGAAAATACTTGCTGATCAGCCACTGCCTGTGGTATTAATATGAAAACAACAGAAATTGTATTCATGTGGCTTTAGGCGCACACTGTGCAGAGGACACAGTACACCAAGTGAAAATACTTGCTGATCAGCCACTGCCTGTGGTATTAATATGACAACAACAGCAATTGTCTTCACGTTGCTTTAGGTGCACACTGTGCAGAGGACACAGTACACCAAGTGAAAATACTTGCTGATCAGCCACTGCCTGTGGAATTAATACGACAACAGCAATTGTATTCACGTGGCTTTAGGTGCACACTGTGCAGAAGACACAGTACACCAAGTGAAAATACTTGCTGATCATCCACTGCCTGTGGTATTAATATGAGAACACCAGCAATTGTTTTCACGTGGCTTTAGATGCACACTGTGCAGAGGACACAGTACACTATAAGAAAAAAGTCATTTAAAACTGCTTGTGGCTTTAATGTAATGTCTGGTCCCTGCAATATGGATGAAAATCATTGAGAAAAATAGCATGGGTCCCCCCCCCCGCCCCCCAGGTCATTACCAGCCTCTTTGGCCCTATATACTTTGAACAGCTGTATACAGGCGGTGCAAACAAGACAGGGACTGTAGGTTTGTTGTTAAGTAGAATCTGTTTGTAATTTTGAACTAGTACTTTTTTAAAGTGTAGCTTCAGCCATAAAATCTATTTTTAAGCTTTTTGGAAAACATAGAGACAGTACACCAAGTGAAAATACTTGCTGATCAGCCACTGCCTATGGTATTAATATGACAGCAACAGCAATTGTATTCACGTGGCTTTAGGTGCACACTGTGCAGAGGACGCAGTACACCATGTGAAAATACTTGCTGATCAGCCACTGCCTGTGGAATTAATACGACAACAACAGCAATTGTATTCACATGGCTTTAGGTGCACACTGTGCAGAGGAAACAGTACACCAAGTGAAAATACTTGCAGATCCCTGCCTGTGGTATTACTATGAGAACACCATCAAATGTATTGACGTAGCTTTAGGTGCACACTGTGCAGAGGACAAAGTACACCAAGTGAAAATACTTGCTGATCAGCCACTGCCTGTGGTATTAATATGACAACAACAGTAATTGTATTCACGTGGCTTTAGGTGCACACCATGCAGAGGACACAGTACACCAAGTGAAAATACTTGCTGATCAGCCACTGCCTGTGGAATTAATACGACAACAACAGCAATTGTATTCACGTGGCTTTAGGTGCACACTGTGCAGAAGACACAGTACACCAAGTGAAAATACTTGCTGATCAGCCACTGCCTGTGGTATAGATATAACAACAACAGCAATTGTATTCACGTGGCTTTAGATGCACACTGTGCAGAGGACACAGTACACCAAGTGAAAATACTTGCTGATCAGTCACTGCCTGTGGTATTAATATGAGCACACCAACAAATGTATTGACGTAGCTTTAGGTGCACACTGTGCAGAGGACACAGTACACCAAGTGAAAATACTTGCTGAACAGCCACTGCCTGTGGTATTAATATGACAACAACAGCAATTGTATTCACGTAGCTTTAGGTGCACACTGTGCAGAGGACGCAGTACACCAAGTGAAAATACTTGCTGATCAGCCACTGCCTGTGGTATTAACATGAAAACAACAGCAATTGTATTCACGTGGCTTTAGGCGCACACTGTGCAGAGGACACAGTACACCAATTGAAAATACTTGCTGATCAGCCACTGCCTGTGGTATTAATATGACAACAACAGCAATTGTATTCACGTTGCTTTAGGTGCACACTGTGCAGAGGACACAGTACACCAAGTGAAAATACTTGCTGATCAGCCACTGCCTGTGGAATTAATACGACAACAGCAATTGTATTCACGTGGCTTTAGGTGCACACTGTGCAGAAGACACAGTACACCAAGTGAAAATACTTGCTGATCATCCACTGCCTGTGGTATTAATATGAGAACACCAGCAATTGTATTCACGTGGCTTTAGATGCACACTGTGCAGAGGACACAGTACACTATAAGAAAAAAGTCATTTAAAACTGCTTGTGGCTTTAATGTAATGTCTGGTCCCTGCAATATGGATGAAAATCATTGAGAAAAATAGCATGGGTCCCCCCCCCGCCCCCCAGGTCATTACCAGCCTCTTTGGCCCTATATACTTTGAACAGCTGTATACAGGTGGTGCAAACAAGACAGGGACTGTAGGTTTGTTGTTAAGTAGAATCTGTTTGTAATTTTGAACTAGTACTTTTTTAAAGTGTAGCTTCAGCCATAAAATCTATTTTTAAGCTTTTTGGAAAACATAGAGACAGTACACCAAGTGAAAATACTTGCTGATAACACTGCCTGTGGTATTAATATGACAGCAACAGCAATTTTATTCACGTGGCTTTAGGTGCACACTGTGCAGAGGACGCAGTACACCATGTGAAAATACTTGCTGATCAGCCACTGCCTGTGGAATTAATACGACAACAACAGCAATTGTATTCACATGGCTTTAGGTGCACACTGTGCAGAGGAAACAGTACACCAAGTGAAAATACTTGCAGATCCCTGCCTGTGGTATTACTATGAGAACACCATCAAATGTATTGACGTAGCTTTAGGTGCACACTGTGCAGAGGACAAAGTACACCAAGTGAAAATACTTGCTGATCAGCCACTGCCTGTGGTATTAATATGACAACAACAGTAATTGTATTCACGTGGCTTTAGGTGCACACCGTGCAGAGGACACAGTACACCAAGTGAAAATACTTGCTGATCAGCCACTGCCTGTGGAATTAATACGACAACAACAGCAATTGTATTCACGTGGCTTTAGCTGCACACTGTGCAGAAGACACAGTACACCAAGTGAAAATACTTGCTGATCAGCCACTGCCTGTGGTATAAATATAACAACAACAGCAATTGTATTCACGTGGCTTTAGATGCACACTGTGCAGAGGACACAGTACACCAAGTGAAAATACTTGCTGATCAGTCACTGCCTGTGGTATTAATATGACAACAACAGCAAATGTATTGACGTAGCTTTAGGTGCACACTGTGCAGAGGACACAGTACACCAAGTGAAAATACTTGCTGATCAGCCACTGCCTGTGGTATTAATATGAAAACAACAGCAATTGTATTCACGTGGCTTTAGGCGCACACTGTGCAGAGGACACAGTACACCAAGTGAAAATACTTGCTGATCAGCCACTGCCTGTGGTATTAATATGACAACAACAGCAATTGTATTCACGTGGCTTTAGGTGCACACTGTGCAGAGGACACAGTACACCAAGTGAAAATACTTGCTGATCAGCCACTGCCTGTGGTATTAATATGAAAACAACAGCAATTGTATTCACGTGGCTTTAGGCGCACACTGTGCAGAGGACACAGTACACCAAGTGAAAATACTTGCTGATCAGCCACTGCCTGTGGAATTAATACGACAACAGCAATTGTATTCACGTGGCTTTAGGTGCACACTGTGCAGAAGACACAGTACACCAAGTGAAAATACTTGCTGATCAGCCATTGCCTGTGGTATTAATATGACAACAACAGCAATTGTATTCACGTAGCTTTAGGTGCACACTGTGCAGAGGACACAGTACACCAAGTGAAAATACTTGCTGATCAGCCACTGCCTGTGGTATTAATATGAAAACAACAGCAATTGTATTCACGTGGCTTTAGGCGCACACTGTGCAGAGGACACAGTACACCAAGTGAAAATACTTGCTGATCAACCACTGCCTGTGGTATTAATATGACAACAACAGCAATTGTATTCACGTAGCTTTAGGTGCACACTGTGCAGAGGACACAGTACACCAAGTGAAAATACTTGCTGATCGGCCACTGCCTGTGGAATTAATACAACAACAGCAATTGTATTCACGTGGCTTTAGGTGCACACTGTGCAGAAGACACAGTACACCAAGTGAAAATACTTGCTGATCACCCACTGCCTGTGGTATTAATATGAGAACACCAGCAATTGTATTCACGTGGCTTTAGGTGCACACTGTGCAGAGGACACAGTACACGAAGTCAAAATACTTGCTGATCAGCCACTGCCTGTGGTATTAATATGAGAACACCAGAAAATGTATTGACATAGCTTTAGGTGCACACTGTGCAGAGGACACAGTACACCAAGTGAAAATACTTGCTGATCAGCCACTGCCTGTGGTATTAATATGACAACAGCAATTGTATTCACGTGGCTTTAGGTGAACACTGTGCAGAGGACACAGTACACCAAGTGAAAATACTTGCTGATCAGCCACTGCATGTGGTATTAATATGACAACAACAGCAAATGTATTTGAGTAGCTTTAAGACCCCAAATCCCTCCTTTTCACTTTGTAAAGCAAGTTTGGCTGTTTTGAATACTGTAATTTTTTTTTTCATTTTGTGCCTTCAAGCCTTCTGTAAAATGGAAGTGATGTCATGGCATCGCTCAAGTTACTAGATCCTAGACCCGATCGAAGCAAATTCCGGCTTCGTTCACATCTCCGGACAGCCAGTGGATGTGTCGGCTGGTCGTTCGGGCTTCCGGGTGGGATGGGAGAGCCCGGGCGAGTCGTGGAAGGCAGCAGGGGGGGGGGGCTTGGGGGAGACCCTCCCGCTGCTTGGAATAACAGCTGAGCGTCTTTTTACCTGCAGTGGTTGTTATTCCAAGAAAGCAAACCGCCATCTCTAAAAAATGATATCAGGGTAATGCGTCCAGCTGCAGGGGTCATAGGTTTCCTGCTTTAACAGGAAGTCTGATCACAGCAGCAAAAAAAAAGGGAATTTGATGCAGAATGCAACAGAGATGATTATTTTGCATTAAGAATATATACTTACATTGGATTTGCCATCTTAAAAGCTAATTCCACCTTTTACAAAAAAGAAAAAATATTCTCACCTTAATTTAAAAAAAGAAATATGCATTTATTTTTTTATTTTTTTGCATTGGAGCCTGCAAAACTTTTCACCTGTGATGTACAGGCTCCTGCTGACTCTTCCTTCAACCATAAGTCCATACTGAGGAACAGACCTTCGTTTGTGGAGATGGAGGAAGCAATTAATGGACTACAAGTAGGGTGACATCACCACACTGGTGCTACACTGAGATCTAGGAGTCCCTCTGCCATGGTGAAAGATGGGACTTGTAGTCTTCTCATGTACATATTCCTGTAACTTTTTTGGTGAATAGAGTGTTTTTGGTGAATGTGTGTTTTTGGCTATATAGACTTCAAAACCCCCAAAAAAACACATAAAGAAAAGTATGAAACAAATAAGGCCTCATGCACACATGCCATCCTTTCCCTCCTCTGGACGCCTTTGCTTCTGGCAAGAAAAAAAGCAGCATTAAAAATGCATGTTTTTTCTTTTCTCACATCTGTATCTATAATTGTATCTTGTGTATGTGCACTTTATAAATTGTAAATGCTTTTTGATCAGGCGGCAGCTTTCTCCTTAGACACCTTTTCACCCCGGGCTTTTTTTTGTGTAGGCACCTGTCCTCCGACACTTTTCACCTTTTTCCAACATGGCGGCCACAAACTTTCCTGTTCCTGGCTGTGACGTCATTGGCGCGTGTCCACGCACCCCAAAATGATGTCACATGCAGCCATTTTCCGCATTCAAAGGCCATGGCAGGAGATGTGCGAGTCGCTGCCCCTGATGCCACATCAGGCGGCTCTCTCCCCTCACATTATTTTTATTTTTCATTTTTTATGGTTGAACTGGATGGACTTGTGTCTTTTTTCAACCTGACTAACTATGTAACTATGGGCCAGATCCACAAACGAGATACGACGGCGTATCTCTGTTTCTAACTATACGACTGATTCATAGAATCAGTTACGCATAGCTAACCCTAAGATCCGACAGGTGTAATTGAATTACACTGTCGGATCTTAAGGATGCAATTCTAGGCCGGCCGCTAGGTGGCGAGGCCATTGCGGCCGGCGTAGAATATGCAAATGAAGACTTACGGCGATCCCCGAACGTCCCGAACGGCCCTAGTTCTCTTAAGCCATGGTAAGTATGGCCGTCGTTCCCGCGTCAAAATTTAAACCTCAACGTCGTTTGCGTAAGACGTCCGTGAATGGCGCTGGACGTTGGTGCGACGTCAGTTAGCGCAATGCACGTCGGGTAATTTACCCGACGGAGCATGCGCAGTACGTCCGGCGCGGGAGCGCGCCTAATTTAAATGGGACTCGCCCCATTCGATTGGGCCCGCCTTGCGCCGGACGGATTTAAGTTACACCGCTGCAAATTTCCAGGTAAGTGCTTTGTGGATCGGGCACTAACTTGGAAAAATTGCGGCGGTGTAACTTAAATCGGGGAAAGTTAAGTTGCGCCCGGGCTACGTGGATCTGGCCCTATGTAACTTGTGCTTCATCTTCTAATATAGCATTTTTATTGGATGGACTGCACACATGTGAATTGGTTTTTGGCTATATGAAGGCATGGCCTCAGACCTCGAATCTGCATTTGGCTTTTTACCTTGACCATCCACATGTCTGCTTTCCATCTATACACGTGAGAACAGTTCCCTCATAGGTAAGATTTTTATCCGATGCCCCCTAGTTTATTATTTCCTAGACCATTCATTACTTACAGTATATGGTTCTCATTCAAATTCCTTTTTTGTCATTTATTTCTAGATTTCTTTCACTTACACTATTTGGCAACAAGCTTCATTTTGCTTTGGGGGGTCTTTTACTATTTTGGGTCTATTGATAATACACCACCCTAGGTAAGACTACTAATAATTCAGTATATAAGGATTTTTGACACTGGTTTGTTCAATACCAGTGTATTTTAATTATATAGTTATTTCTCCAGTATTTTCTTTTTCCATTTACATTTTAGGATTTCACATGGTTGTGAAGACCCAGTGATATCCCTTGTGCTCCTACAGGGACTAGTTGAGGGGTGTTTTTCTGTCTTATCCACCTGCTCCAAAAGCATCTTACATGACGTCCCTCCAAAATTGATGAAAAGACGAGAAGAAAACTGGTCAGGTAGGCTGCCAAGAGGCCTACAGCAACATTAACCTGCCTGACGGTATTCCCGAGTCTGACTCGAGGTTAGATTTTCCTGCTGCGAGCGGTAACCCTGAGTCAGACTCGGGCTCGCCTCGCTAGATCCACAGGCACTGTTTACTTACCTTGTCCCTGGATCCAGCGATGCCACCGCGCTGTGTGAGCGAGCGGGACCTCGCTCGATTCACACAGCGTCCTCCTGTGCCGCCGATCTCCGTTCCCTGCGACGTTATGACGCACGGGGACGGAGAACGGCGCCAAATTCAAAAACGTAAACAAACACTTTACATACAGTATACTGTAATCTTATAGATTACAGTACTGTATGTAAAAAAAACACATCCCCCTTGTCCCTAGTGGTCTGACCAGTGCCCTACATGTACTTTTATATAATAAAAACCTTTCTTTCTTTCTGCAAAATGTAGATTGTCCATGGCAAACAAAAGTGTCCCTTTATGTCAAAAATAGTTTTAGATCAGCTAAAAAACAGTGATAATAAATTATAATCACTTGCAGAATTGTGCGATAGCGATTTGTGGGGAAATTCGTCATAAAAAAAAATTAATAATGACAGCGACAATTCTGTAACTGAGCAAATTTCAGTGATTTTGATTTGATTACATTATTGAATAATTTTTATTATAATTATATTATTATTTGTTATAATTATTTATTATATTATAATTTTGTTTTTAAAAAAATGTCATACCCGGAAGGCCTATTAGAATCTTGTTTGGTCAGATTTAAGTGAGTTATTTCTAAAAATTACAGACCTACAATATAAAACGCCAAATTTCCTTGCAAATAATGGTACCGCTTTCAGCATTTTTTTTCTGAAAGAATCATACCGCCAGGGAGGTTAAAGGAGCTGCTGGAATATCTGGCAAGTACTGGCTGTATGGTACATGTGACAACAATCTCCTGTATTCTTCATATGTCTGGGCTATGAGGTAGAGTGGCAAGATGGAAACCTTTTCTTACCAAGAAAAACATCCAAGCCCGGCTAAATTATGTGGGGAAAATGTGTTGTGGTCTGATGAAACCAAGGTTGAACCTTTTGGCCATAATTCCAAAAGATATGTTTGGCACAAAAACGACACTGCCCATCAGCAAAAGAACACCATACCCACAGTAAATCATGGTGGTGGCAGCATCATGCTGTGGGGCTGTTTTTCTTCAGCTAGAACAGGGGCCTTAGTCAAGATTTATGAACAGTTCCAGATACCGGGTCAATATTGGCACAAAACCTTCAGGATTCTGCTAGAAAGCTTAACATGAAGAGGAACTTTTTCTTTCAGCATGACAACAACCCAAATCCAAATCAACAGAAATGGCTTTACCAGAATAAGATTGAAGTTTTGATATGGCCCAACCTGAATCCGATTGAAAATCTGTGGGGTGATCTCTTCACAGGCTGTGCACAGGAGATGCCTTTGCAATCTGACAGATTTGGAGTGTTTTTGCAAAGAACAGTGGGCAAATATTGCCAAGTCAAGATGTGCCATGCTGGTAGACTCATACCCAAAAAGACTGAGTGCTGTAATAAAATAAAAAGGTGCTTCAACAAAGTTGTACAGTTTATAGGTCACATTAAAGGTGGAAAACGTTCTGAAATGATTTATCTTTGTCTCATTTTAACAGGGGTATGTAGACTTTTATACCCACTATATGTATTTTTTGCAGAAATTCTTTTGAACCATCAACCAATGTCAACCCCCTGAGGAAGAGTGCAAACAGTTGAAATGTGTTGTTTTTTTTTGCTGATGGTGTACCTGTTTATTATCTATTTGTGTGGATTGAAGCCTGCATGCTTTATACAGTAATAATATTTTTATCTTCTACACCTTTCTGTATTTGTTTTGTTTTGCTGTACTATATGGTATCTGCTGTTTCAGGGCTCATTTTAATGTTGTCCAATAAAATTATGCAATTTTAGATTTTTTTTGTACATTGTTCATTTTCATACTTTTTTCTTGGTATTGGAAAGTCCCAAATCCTTGCCTTTCTCCACTGATGTGGGTTTGCCCAGGAATATGGTTTACCTTTTGTATCTCTTGACCCTCCCTCTTAGATTGTAAGCTCTAATGAGCAGGGCCCTCTGATTCCTACTGTATCAAATTGTATTGAAATTGTACTGTCTGCCCTCATGTTAAACAAAATGTGGCGTAAAATGTTGGCGCTATATAATCCTGTATAATAGTAATAATACTAGATACTGTGTACGCAGTATTTCAACAATCTCATGTTGGTCTCGTTGACTACACCACATCGCTTATTTAGTTTTTGATAAAATAAAAAACATTTTAAAGTGTATATTTTCATAGTAAAATAATAATAAATATAGAAGTAATATGCACATGCAGTATTCAACATTCTCGATGGGTTTTATTGTTTATATCACACCCCTTATTTAGATTTGGAGGACAAAAAATTTGGTATACATAAGCATAAATTCAACAATTTCTTGTAGGCCTTTTTGGCTAAACCACATCCTTCATTTAGCTTTGGAGGACATAAAACAATTTAAACTTTCTTTTCTCAATTAAAAACTTAAGTTAAACCCATATTTATATGTAAACCCAATCTCTAAAATCGAATATAATCTCAAACATGGTAATGTAAATATGGAAGTCAGTGGAAGTCTCTGTGTGTTGATAGATGAAAAAATAGACCTGAACTATTTTTTGCAATGCAACAAATATGTGTGAACCAGACCTATTGAAAAAATGGGACGCTAAGCAACATGCGTTTTAATGCATCATAATGTGCAAACATTAAAGTGAAAACAAAGATTTTATTAAAAAACAAAACAGAAATTGTTCATAATACAGTTGTGCTCAGCTTTTGAGCAAATTATGTAATTTGGCTAAGGTTTACATCTACTTTACCTATCTGAGACTACAAAAATGGGTCTAATGAATAGTTTTTAAGATTAGTAAATTGTTATTTGTGTTTAAGGATTAAAAACTTATAATTTTGTAAAGACCTATTAACAATATTAAAGAACTTCCAGTTCAGGTTGACCATGAGTTTGTCCCAAACTCTAGCTGTGCGTAGGTCTGAAAAATAATGCAAGTGTAATAGTGTAATGCGAGCTCTATAGCAACCAATTCACAATCATACAATTTCTGGCCTATGAAATGTGGTCAGGTAACTTCAATCATGGGGCTTTTCAAACGTTCCAGTGTCCTACGTAGAAAGATCAGCTTTCTCAGAAGCCTTTTGTCAGTGAGTGTGGAGACATGCAGTAGGGACAGCCGACAATGTTGAGGGACAGCCTAGACACCTTGGGAAAACTCTAATGTCTTTTTAAAATCATATTCCCACACTATCTTTTTCTTTCTAAACACAGTGGGCCAGATCCACGTAGCGTGGCGTAATTTTAGGCAGGCGTAGCGTATCGTAGTTACGCTACGCCGCAGCTACTTTGAGAGGCAAGTGCTGTATTTACAAAGCACTTGCCTCTAAAGTTACGGCGGCGTAGCGTAAATTTCCGGGCGTAAGGGCGCGGAATTCAAATGATGAACAGGGGGGCGTGTTTTATGTAAAATAAGCTTGACCCCACGTAAATTACGCTTTTTTTGTACGGCGCATGCTCAGTATCACATCGAATTTTCAAATTAAATTAAGCCCGCTCAATGCCTAGACTACGCAAAGCCCTATTCGTGAACGTTTTAAGCAAACAACGTAAACGACGGAAAATGTGACGCTGGCCCTACGTCCATACTTAACATTGTGTACGCCTCATAGAGCAGGGGTAACGTTACGCCGAAAAAAGCCTTACGTAAACGACGTAAAAAAATGCGCCGGGCAGACGTACGTTTGTGGATTGGCGTATCTAGCTAATTTGCATACTCGACGCGGAAATCAACGGAAGCGCCACCTAGCGGCCAGCGTAAATATGCACCTTAGATCCGACGGCGTACTAAGACATACGTCAGTCGGATCTAGCCCAGCTTCAGGCGTATCTTGTTTTGTGGATACAAAACAAAGATACGCCAGAGCATCCTAGAAGTTACGCGGCGTATCAATAGATACGCCGACGTAACTTCTTCGTGGATCTGGGCCAAAGTATTTTAAGTAAAAATACTGAAAATGTAAAGGTCCAGTCCTCCCAAAAGTTACATTTTAATCTTAGATACTCTAGAAGAGTTACTATGATTTCCACAATAGCTGCCAACTTGGTAATTTTTGGGTTTTCTTCAAATCTTCTGGTGTTCTGGCACTTGCTGTTGATTTCTTGATAATATAAAATACATTTATTAGCTACCATATACAATATATGAATTGGTACAATTTTGAAAAATAATCTGCCACTTTTCAGGTAGCGCTCCAATACTACATACGGATTTGTGCAAGTCTACCTCCATGTCAGTTAATAGTAGGTAAAGTGTCCTTATTATACAACTTTTAGTTCCTCCACAAAGTGATCCCGGTATACACTCAACAATCTCCATCCCCACCAGTGCGAACTGGTGACCACCACTCCCCTTAGTACACCACACTCACCAAATGTAATGATCAGCATATTACGCTTTGTTTACTCCACTTTTGTAGGAAGATCTTCCAGTCTGGGATGATCACTTCTGATTGGAAATCAAAATTACCTCTAAGGCCCCGTACACACGGTCGGACAAAACCGATGAGAATGGACCGAGGTTCAGTTTCATCGGTCCAAACCGACCGTGTGTATAGCCCATCGGTCTGTTTTCCTTCGGTCCAAAATTTTAAAACATGCTTTAAAACCGAACCGATGGACCGCTGCCCGATCAGTCCAAACTGATGGTTGGTACAGAAAAGCATCGGTTCAAAACCCGCGCATGCTCAGAATCAAGTCGACACATGCTTGAAAGCATTGAACTTTGTTTTATTCAGCACATCGTGTGTTTGACGTCACCGCGTTCTGACCCGATCGGTTTTTGGAATGATGGTGTGTACGCACATCAGACCATCAGGCCACTTCAGCGGTGAACCGATGGAAATGGCCCGTCGGACCATTCTCATCGGTTTGGAACGACCGTGTGTACGCGGCCTAAGGAATCAATTCACTAACGTTTACCGCATGTGATAACGCAGTCACGTGAAGAGAATTTTTTTAGCTAGGCTACCAAAAATCAAAATAGCACCACATCCCTAGATACGTAATAGCAAGAAGAAAGATTTTATGGGGCTTTTAAGGTGCAAGAAATTCAAAAAGTATAGAAAAATATAGACATTTAATAGATTAAAAGTTAATATAAAATGAATACATAGAATACATTCGACATTTGATCTTTATATGTAAACAGAAGGTGCAAACTGATTAGATCTCGACATGTTTTGCCATTTCAATGGCTTCTTTAAGAGAACTGTAATATCAGGCACTGTATATAAGATCACTATAAGAAGAAATATAAACACATCGATAGTTTTTATATAAAAAAAATCCAAATTAATTTCAATCTTCCAAATTTGACAGAAAACATATAGCACACTACAATGGTTGAAGTTCAGACCTGTGTATTTGGTAGATGGATGAACATCAAAATATGAATGGATAAAATTGGATCAACTGGTAGTACCATATAGAGCAGAGGTGGGCAAACTACGGCCCGCGGGCCGTATACGGCCTGGCGGACCTTTTAATCCGGCCCCCGGGCGGATCGCTAGAAATAGCATTGTAGTGGATGGCCGTGGCGGAACTACCGCCATAGCGGCCCACGCGGGCGCTATGGGGCCCGCAGCTGAGTGAGGTTCGGGGGGGCCCGCAGTCCGATATTTGTTTATGACCGGGCCGCACAGCGGGAGGTAAGCGGGGACCGCGGCCTGGAGAGGGTTAACACAGGCCGCGGTCACCGCTTACCTCCCTCTATGCGGCTGTGCCTGTGTCTCCTCTAGTCTCCAGGCTCTCCTGCCCAATGTCATCTATCATAAGAGCAGGGCTGGGAGAAGCCGGAGACACTGAACAGCATGAGTGCTGTGCAGGGATCCGTGGTTGCTAGGAAGCAGGTCTGATCCAATCAAAACAGCTATTGCTGTCCCCGCACACGCTCTGCTGCCTGCAGTAGCTAGGCAACGCCGACGCTGCCAGGGCTGGGGCCGCTGATGACGTATGACGTCTGGAGACCCCGCCCACCCAGACAGATTACGTCCATTCAAAAAAAAAACAGGAGGGAGGAAGACACGTGTGAAGTGAAGCCATCAGATCGGGAGACAAGTAAAGGAGACACAGAAGAAGCAAAACAGGTAAACGAGAAAGGGGGTAATGGAGGAGGAGACAGGAAAGTGTAAATCGATAAAGATGAATGGTGGCACTGGCAAAAAGGAGATAAGAAAGGGGGAAGAAGAGGGAAGAACAGATAGAAAAAAAAGGGGACTATATAAAGAGAAAAATAAGGAAAACAGAAAAGCAGAGGAAAATAAGAGAAAAAATACGAGTGAAAAATAAAAAGATGATAGAGAAATGAGAATAGGAAAAAAGGAAGAAATGAGTGGGAAAAGGAGACAAATTAAGAAGATAAGGTACAACTGAGAAAAATGTATGAAAATAAACTTAAAAAAATTGGTGGCACACTGGCAGCAATTGATGGCAAACTGGCAGCAATTGATGGCACACTGGTGGCACACTGGCAGCAATTGATGGCACACTGGCAGCAATTGATGGCACACTGGTGGCACACTGGCAGCAATTGATGGCACACTGGTGGCACACTGGCAGCAATTGATGGCACACTGGCAGCAATTGATGGCACACTGGTGGCACACTGACAGCAATTGATGGCACACTGGCAGCAATTGATGGCACACTGGCAGCAATTGATGGCACACTGGTTTATGTATGTCTTAGTGATTGATTAACATCACAACATTGATTTGAAATTGAAACCCTTATTTTTTGTATGATTTTTGCTTTTGCTCATCCCTGCCACACACATGCAGCCATGCATTGCACGTGTGTGGCAGTAATGAGCAAAACTAAAAATCATACAAAAAATCATACAAAAAAAAGCTATCAATGAAGTTGTGATGTGAATCAATCACTAAGACAATAAGACATTCATAAACCATAATTTTCACTAATATGAGTCACAAATAGTGAAAAATGTTCATTGTTTTGGGAAATTTTGTTTAATAAAACATTTTTTCTTGTAAGGCAACCTCACTTTTTCATTGTTTAACTATAACAAGTACTCGTACCAGTTGTCCAACAATGATATTTACTGCTTTTTATAAAGAAATACAATTGATTTTATGCAGTATTGAGTTTAGCCTTTTGGCCCGGCCCTCCAAAATATTTTTAGTTTCTCATGTGGCCCCATCGAAAAAATAATTGCCCACCCCTGATATAGAGGGATATTGAAATGGTTTGGAATGCCCATTATAGGTCCATCTATTAATCAGAGATATGATTAAAAATGGTTTTAACAAATAACCCGCAAGATCATGCGGCTAGAACACTACATAGCAGCTACCTACGTCATGTGACAAATTTGCATAAATTATTGCATGCGGTAAGTTAAGTCCAATTCATAAAAAAATAAAAATAACGATTATGCCGTATTTACTGCAAAAAAAATGTGGCGGTAAATATTGCTTTAAAAACTCCAATTCACAAACAGACCAGAGAGTAAAAAAGCATGCAATATATACCACCCCCACACTGTTTTTTGACAAATAGCTGGGAAGGAGCAAGCTGGGAATTTGGCCGCCACGTCCTTAACAACAGGTGAGTCATGAGCTGTCAGTAGGTTCCCGCTGACAGCTGGATGTAAAAAAAAGCAGACAATTCAAAATGATGAAAAAAAACAGTGTGCCCCCCCCCCCCCAATGCTTACCAGGTCCATTGGTGGAGTGGAGTCCCCCCCCCAAATTTATACCAGACCCTTATCCGAGCATGCAACATGCCCTCATCATGGGGACGTGGGTTCTTTGGGGCAGGGAAGGGCTCGGCCCCACCTCCCCAAAGATCTTTGTCCCCATGTTGATGGGGACAAGGGCCTCATCCCCACAACTGTGGCCTGTGGTTGTGGGGGTCTGCGGGCAGGGGGCTTATCAGAATCTAAGATCCCACCCCATCCTTTGTGAATGAGTATGGGGTACATTGTACCCCTACCAATTCACCTAAAAAGTGTCAAAAAGTATTAAAACCACAGAGACAATTTTTGACAATTCCTTCATTTAAAAACAGTATCCCCTGATATAAATCCATTGTCAATCACGCTGTTCGTACACCACCGAAACCCGAAAAAACAAAAACAAAACACTCCTGCTATACATGAAGGCTGGCCGCCTACTGCAGGCTCTGCCATTTGACATTTCTTATATGGGTAAGGGGAAGGCCCACCTGGATACGTCACTTGGTGGTCCCACCCCCTTGTGATATCACTGACCCAGCATGCACCGGCCCATGATTCACATAATCATTTTTTTTTCAAGAATTGGACTTAATTTACAGCATGTGATAATTTATGCAAAAGAGTCATGTGACTGCGTTATCGCATGCGGTAAACATTAGTTAATTGACCCCTTAGAGGTAATGTGTTGTCCATTCAGAAGTGATCATCCCGGACTGGAAGATCTTCCTACAAAAGTGGTGTAAACAAAGCGTGGTATGCTGATCAGTAAAATGAGAGGTAACTTAATTTGGTAAATGTAGTGTACTAAAGGGAGTGGCGGTCACCATTTCATACTGAGGTGGATATTTTTGAGTGTACAGTATACTTGTAGAGGCACTTAAGTTGTATAATAAAGACACTTTACCTACTATTTACTGACATGGAGGTGGACTTGCATATATCTATATGTAGTAGTGGAGCGCTACCTGAAAAGTGACGGACTATTTTTCTAAATTGTACCAAGGATTAAAAGATGAAGAAGCTGCATGCTCAGTAAGAGATTAAATCAGCTGCTGAAAGTGCTTAAAAATTTTGAATTTAATATCACTTTAGCCTAAATGTCAGTTTTGAGTGGACTGACCCATTAACCTCCCTAGCGGTATGATTCTTTCTGGTTTTAGGTGCTGAAAACGGTACAATTATTTTACATGAAAATTTGGGCCCGGATCCACAAAGAGCTGCCTATCTTTAAGGCAGGCATAGCATATCTCAGATACACTACGCCGCCGTTACTTACAGCGTATTTTCCGTATCCACAAATAATTTTTTGCCGTAAGTTACGGCAGCGTAGTGTGACTGTGTCGGCGGAAGGGCACGCAATTCAAATGGATAAGATGTGGGCGTGTTTTATGGTAATTCCTATTGACCCCACGTAATTGACGTTATTTTTGAACGGCGCATGCGCCGTCCGTGGGGGTATCCCAGTGTGCATGCTCGAAATTAACCCGCAACAAGCCAATGCTTTTGACGTGAACGTAATTCTACGCAAAGCCCTATCCGCGAACGTTTTACGCAAACGACATACACAACGGAAAATTCTACGCTGGCCCGACGTCCATACTTAACATTACGTACGCCTCATAGAGCAGGGGTAACGTTACGCCAAAAAAAGCCTTACGTAAACGACGTAAAAAAATGTGTCGGGCGGACATACGTTTGTGGATTGGCGTATCTAGCTAATTTGCATACTCAACGCGGAAATCAATGGAAGCGCCACCTAGCGGCCAGCGTAAATATGCCCCTTAGATCCGACGGCGTACTAAGACGTACGTCAGTCGGATCTAGCCCAGCTTCAGGCGTATCTTGTTTTGTGGATACAAAACAAAGATACGCCGGAGCATCCTAGAAGTTATGCGGCGTATCAATAGATACGCCGACGCAACTTCTTCGTGGATCTGGGCCTAGGCGTTTTATATTGTAGGTCTGTAATTCTTAGGAATAACTCCCTTAAATCTGACCAAACAGGAGTCTAGTAGACATCCCGGGGTATGATAAAGTTTGAAACACAAAATCATAAATTATAATTTAATAAATAAAAAACTATAAATAATTATAACAAATAATAATATAATAATAATAAAAATTATTCAATGATGTAATCAAATCAAAAACAGTGAAATTTGCTCAGTTGCAGAATTGTCGCTGTCATTACTTTTATTGTTTGATGACGAATTTCCCCACAAATCGCTATCGCTCAATTCTGCAAGTGATTCTAATTTATTATTGCTGTTTTCTAGCTGGTCTAAAACCACTTTTGACATACAGGGACACTTTGCCAGTTTCCAGGCAGAAAGAACAGTATTTATTATATAAAAGTGCATGCGGGACACTGGGCAGACCACTGGGGACAAAGGGGGTGTTATGTACGAAAAACGTACCTGGTGATTAGAGCCTAGTTTGGAGGAGGAGGCCTCTCTTACAGCCCTGGCTCAAGAGCCGCTGGAGTGGGAACAGCGAGCTTGGGAGCGCAGTGAGGTAGGAGTGCCTGGGTGATGACAGTGGTCCGGCACAGGATGATGATCCTTCAGGAAAGGCTGGTACAGGAGACGGCTGTTGCCGAAGTAGAAGGTCAGCGACTCTGGAGCTGGCACAGGTACTGGAACAGCGGTAGCAAGAGCTGGGTAATGCAAGCCGGGTTAGGTACAGAGCAATCAGATAGTAGCGGGGTCAGACAGGCCGGGTCAAGCAGATAATCAGACAGAAGATCTTGTAGGCTAAGAGCATGGTCAAGGTTCAGGCAGGAGGTCTGGCATCGGTAGGCACAAGAGCAGAGCGGGGTCAGAGCAAGCCAAGGGTCAGACTAGAGAGGTTCGGGTGGTCAGGCACTGGTAACAGGGTCGGTACTGGTAACAGGTTCAAACAGGGTCACAGAATACTGGTACAATGCTGCAGATCAGACAGCAAAGTGTCACTGCAGCTGCTGACCTTTTAAAGGCAAATTGGCGCCAATCGAGCGTTAACGCATGTGCAAGCGTATTTGGCGCACACGCCGTCACACAGGCAGCTGCTGCTGTTGATTCTGTGCAACCGTGTGCGCGCGCACGTCAGACTCTACTGGCAGGTCCCTGCCAGGGGGTTTGTATTTATTTCTTACAGTACTGTAATCTATAAGATTACAGTATACTGTATATGTACTGTGTATTTACTTTTTTGAATTTGGCGCCGATCTCCGCCCCGTGCGTCGTAACGTTGCAGGGAACGGAGCTCGGCGGGACACAGGCACTGTGTGAATCGAGCGAGGCGGCAGCTCGATCACACAGCAGAGACACATCGCAGGATCCAGGGACAAGGTAAGTAAATCTGCCTGCATGGATACTGCGAGCGATCCCGAGTCTGGCTCGGGGATACCGCTAATGGTAAAGGATTTCCACCCCGAGCCAGACTCGGGAATACCGCCAGGGGGGTTAAGAAAATTTGAACTAGTAAAATAGTGATTTCAAAGATGAATACATTTAGGCTAGAACCGACTAATTGAAAAAATGAAAAGATTTAAAGAAGTATGGGTTTGTTTTTTTCCCCCTAATCATACTTACCTCGTTGGATGCAGCATCTGTCCAATCCTGGATCTGTCCTCTGGCGTCTCTGCTTTCAGAACCAAGCCATCGAACATCACAGATGGCTCGGTTCTCTTGGCTCCCTGAGAGGAGAGCTGCTGACAGTTAATCAGCAGCTCTCCTGCTCTGCTCCTCCACGTTCATTGGAGCACTGAGCTGTGGAGGGGTGGGGAATGCCTGGCAGGGCATCTCAGAGGTCCCAGATACTGTAGAGGCGACCACCAGCTAGAAGGAGGATCTGAACAGCAGACAGAATGGAGGCTGGAACACCCAATATCCACACTCACACACACCCAGATGTCGAGTCTTGCAGTTCATTCGGCGCGGGGACTCGCTTCATTTAAATGAAACACACCCCCTAATCGCCGATTTGAATACCGCCGCCAGAAATACACTACGCCGCCGTAACTTACGGAGCAAAATCTTTGAGGATTTTTAAAGAACGCCAGGTAAGGTACGGCGGCGTAGCGTATCTTTGATACGCTGCGCGGGTGCAGATCTATGTGGATCTGCCCCAGTGTATTTAAAAATATATTCTTATATATATTTTTTCACTTTATTTTCACATTTCAAAGTGTATATGATATTTACCACAGTTATACATACATGTTTGGTTTATAGCGCAGTTTTTTCTTTTTCAATATTGAGTTGGCCCACCCTTTGTAGCTATAACAGCTTCAACTCTTCGGGGGAAGGCTGTCCACAAGGTTTAGGAGTGTGCCTATGGGAATATTTGACCATTCTTCCAGAAACACATTTGTGAGGTCAGGCACTGAAGTCTCTGCTCTAATTCATCCCAAAGGTGTTCTATCAGGTTGAGGTCAGGACTCTGTGCAGGCCAACCAAGTTCCCCCCACCTTGCAGAAAGCCTTTTCAGAAGACTTGAAGCTGTTATAACTGCAAATAATGGGCCAACTCAATATTGAACCCTACAGACTAAGACTGGGATTCCATTAAAATCCACGTGCATGTAAAGGTAGGTGTCCCAATACTTTTGGTACTATAGTGTGTGTGTATATATATCTATAGATATATATATATATGGAGTATGGAGGAATAATGGACAACCAAAAATTAAAGGGGACTGTCAGTGTTTACAGCACAGAGTAGATACCGCTTTCCACTGGACTCTGCAATGTTACTCCATACCATGGCCTGCATTTTCTGTCCTATTCATGAAATTCAGGACATGGTGTGAAGCCTGCAGTGTGTCACAGGGTTTGGTATGCTGAACACTCCCGAGAGAACTTCAAAATTGAAGGAGAGGTCGGTCACATGAATTTTAACAGAACATGTGACTGCTTTTTTTTTACTCATTCTTTTGAAAAGCATTTCAGTTGCTTTGGAGTGCAATGCCCATTTAAAGCACAGTGCAGTGCTGTGTAGGTATTTCTACAAGTTACATAACAGTACAGTAAAACCGAGCATAATTCGTTCCAGAAACATGCTTGTAATCCAAAGCACTTGTATATCAAAGCATTTTTTTTACAGGGTATAAAAGAGAAGAGAGGCACCTCTAAGTGTAGCAATAAGTTGCTAAATATTGCTAATTATTGTACCGTCATTAAATGTAACCATATTGCTACACTTAAGCCCTGTACACACGATTGGTCCATCCGATGAAAACAGTCTGATGGACCGTTGTCATAGGTTAACCGATGAAGCTGACTGATGGTCCGTCGCGCCTACACACCATTGGTTAAAAAAACGATCGTGTCAGAACGCGGTGACGTAAAACACAACGACGTGCTGAAAAAAACGAAGTTCAATGCTTCCAAGCATGCATCGACTTGATTCTGAGCATGCGTGGATTTTTAACCGATGGACGTGCCTACAAACGATCATTTTTTTTCTATCGGTTAGGATACCATCGGTTAAATTTAAAAAAAGTTGGCTTTTTTTTAACCGATGGATAAATAACCAATGGCGCCCACACACGATCGGTTTGGACCGATGAAAACGGTCCATCAGACCTTTCTCATCGGTCTAACCGATCGTGTATACACGGCCTTAGGCCCCGTACACACAAGGGGATATCCGCTGGAAACGGTCCACCGGACCGTTTTCAGCGGACATTCCTCCTCCGGATTTTGATCCGATGGCTTGTACACACCAGCGGATCAAAATCCGCGCGGAAAACATCCGCGGTGACGTGTCCGCTTGAAATCGATCAGCCGGACTAATCTCCGCGAAAAAATATCCGCTAGGCCGTACAGATGACCGGATTTGTCCGTTGGAACTGATCCGCGGATCAATCCCAGCGGGTAGATCCAACCGTCGTCTGACGAGGCCTTAGAGGCGCCGCTCTTCTTTTTTTTATTCGGTTGTGACATGACACATGACACTACTCTTATATCAAGACATTGCTTGTATATAGGGTTGTCCCGATACCGATACTAGTATCGGTATCGGGACCGATTCCGAGTTTTTTCGGCGGTACTCAGACGCCGATACCCTGCCCCGATACACAAATAGAATACTTAACCCCCCCCGCCGCCGCCGACCGCCGCCACCGGAGCCGCAAACCACCGCCGCGATCCGCCGCCGTTACGCCGCATCCCCGCTACCGCCGACTGTGTAATACGGGCGGGAACATTACAGCTTTGAATAGCTGTAATGATTGGCGCCGCGCATAGACACTCCCCCTTGCTCGGGTGAACTGTCCAATCCCAAGCGAGGGGGAGTGTCTATACACGCAGCGCGGCTCCAATCATTAAAGCTATTCAAAGCTGTAATGTTCCTGGCCGTAGTACTGTACACAGTCGGCGGTAGCAGGTAAGCGGGCCATGGCTGCATATGGGGGGGAAACATGGCTGGATGGGAGGGAGACACAAGGCTGGATGGGGGGGAGACACATGGGGGGGAGACACATGGCTGGATGGGGGGGAGACAGATGGCTGGATGGTGGGGAGACACATGGCTGGATGGGGGGGAGACACAAGGCTGGATGGGGGGAGACAGATGGCTGGATGGGGGGGAGACAGATGGCTGGATGGGGGGGAGACAGATGGCTGGATGGGGGGGAGACAGATGGCTGGATGGGGGGGAGACAGATGGCTGGATGGGGGGGGAGACACATGGCTGGATGGGGGGGGAGACACATGGCTGGATGGGGGGGGGAGACACATGGCTGGATGGGGGGGAGACACAAGGCTGGATGGGGGGGAGACACATGGCTGGATGGGGGGGAGACACATGGCTGGATGGGGGGAGACAGATGGCTGGATGGGGGGGAGACACATGGGGGGGAGACACATGGCTGGATGGGGGGGAGACACATGGCTGGATGGGGGGGAGACACAAGGCTGGATGGGGGGAGACAGATGGCTGGATGGGGGGGAGACAGATGGCTGGATGGGGGGGAGACAGATGGCTGGATGGGGGGGAGACAGATGGCTGGATGGGGGGGGGAGACACATGGCTGGATGGGGGGGAGACACATGGCTGGATGGGGGGGGAGACACATGGCTGGATGGGGGGGAGACACAAGGCTGGATGGGGGGGAGACACATGGCTGGATGGGGGGGAGACACATGGCTGGATGGGGGGAGACAGATGGCTGGATGGGGGGGAGACAGATGGCTGGATGGGGGGGAGACAGATGGCTGGATGGGGGGGGAGACAGATGGCTGGATGGGGGGGAGACAGATGGCTGGATGGGGGGAGACAGATAGCTGGATGGGGGGGAGACAGATGGCTGGATGGGGGGGAGACACAAGGCTGGATGGGGGGAGACAGATGGCTGGATGGGGGGGAGGCACAAGGCTGGATGGGGGGGAGACACAAGGCTGGATGGGGGGGAGACACAAGGCTGGATGGGGGGGGAGACACATGGCTGGATGGGGGGAGACACATGTCTGGATGGGGGGAGACACATGGCTGGATGGGGGGGAGACACAAGGCTGGATGGGGGGGAGACACAAGGCTGGATGGGGGGGAGACACAAGGCTGGATGGGGGGGAGACACATGGCTGGATGGGGGGAGACACATGTCTGGATGGGGGGAGACACATGGCTGGATGGGGGGGAGACACATGGCTGGATGGGGGGAGACAGATGGCTGGATGGGGGGAGACAGATGGCTGGATGGGGGGGAGACAGATGGCTGGATGGGGGGGAGACAGATGGCTGGATAATGGGGGGACATGGCTGCATATGGGGGGGACATGGCTGGATATGGGGGGGGACATGGCTGCATATATGGGGGGGACATGGCTGGATATGGGGGGGACATGGCTGCATCTGTGGGGGGACATGGCTGCATTTGTGGGGAGACATGGCTGCATTTGGGGACACATTAAAAAAAAGTATCGGTATTCGGTATCGGCGACTACTTGAAAAAAAGTATCGGTACTTGTACTCAGTCCTAAAAAAGTGGTATCGGGACAACCCTACGCCAAGGCAAAATGTATTAAAAAATGTAGCTTGTCTTGCAAAATGCTCTCAAACCAAGGTTTTGCTGTATTACTGAAAGGCCTTTTGTATTACTCTTCACCTAAGTTATTTGATGAAAAAAAATATGAGCATTATGGCCTTATCCAATTACAAGTATTATCACAAATTATAAAAATAACAAAATATTTTGAAAATTAACCAATTTTTATATACACTACAGCGACTTGGGATACGACTTGTGTCGCCCCAAGTCGCGCGACATGGGAAATTCCATTGAAGTGAATGGGAGCCGTCTTAGGCCCCGTACACAAGGTCGGTTTGGTCCGATGAGAATGAACCGAAGTTCATTTTCATCGGACCAAACCGACCGTGTGTATAGGCTATCGGTCTGTTTTCCTTCGGTCCAAAATTTTAAAATATGCTTCAAAACCGAACCGATGGACCGCTGCCCCATCGGACCAAACCGATGGTTAGTACAGAAAAGCATCGGATCAAAACCCGCGCATGCTCAGAATCAAGTCGACGCATGCTTGGAAGCATTGAACTTCGTTTTTTTTCAGCATGTCGTGTGTTTTACGTCACCGCGTTCTGACCCGATCGGATTTTGAACTGATGGTGTGTACACACATCAGACCATTAGGCCACTTCAGAGGTGAACCGATAAAAATGGTCCGTCGGACCATTCTCATCGGTTTTGTCAGACAGTGTGTACGGGGCCTAAATGTACACTACTGAAGTCGCTCTGACTTCAGAAAAGGTTCCTGTACTATTTGTAGGCAACTTGTACACATTTAGCTAGATTCAGGTAGAGTTAGGTCGGCGTATCAGTAGATACGCCGACCTAACTCGGAATCTACGCCCACCTAAGTTTAAGTGTATTCTCAAACAGAGATACACTTAAACCTATCGGCGTAGAATATGTAAATCACTAGATACGCCTATTCACGAACGTACGCCCGGCCGACGCAGTACAGATACGCCGTTTACGTAACGCTTTATCAGGCCTAAAGTTATTCCATCTAATAGATGGAATAGTATAGCTAGATTCAGGTAGAGTTAGGTTGGCGTATCAGTAGATACGCTGACCTAACTCGGAGACTACGCCCACCTAAATTTAAGTGTATTCTCAAACAGAGATACACTTAAACCTATCTAAGATAGAACGGCTTGCGCCGTCCTATCTTAGGGCGCAATATTTAGGCTGGCCGCTAGGTGGCGCTTCCATTGCGGTCAGCGTAGAATATGTAAATCACTAGATACTCCTATTCACGAACGTACGCCCGGCCGACGCAGTACAGATACGCCGTTTACGTAACGCTTTATCAGGCCTAAAGTTATTCCATCTAATAGATGGAATAGTAATGTTAAAGTATGGCCGCCGTTCCCGCTCCGAAATTCGAAAATTTTACGTCGTTTACGTAAGTCGTCCGTAAATAGGGCTTTACGTCGTTTACGTCCACGTCGAAATCAATAGGCCCGTGTGGCGGACTTAGCCGCAATGCACACTGGGAAATGTAGGCGCCCGGCGCATGCGCAGTTAAAAAAAAACATCAATCACGTCGGGTCAAGCCTCATTATCATAAAACACGCCCCCTCAGACAAATTTGAATTAGGCGCCCTTACGCCCGCCCGCTTTAGGCTACGCCGCCGTAACTTAGCAGGCAAGTACTTTGAGAATCAAGTACTTGTCTCGCTAACTTACGGCAGCTTAGCCTAAACACGCTAAGCTACGGCCAGCTCTCTGAATCCAGCTAATTGATTTCAATGGAAGTCGCCTCCAAAGTCGGATCACTGTCTAAAACTGAAGTAACTTTACAGGAAGAGAAAATAGTTTTCTCAGGCAAACCCCTCCCTCCCACAGAGCAGAAGGGGGGAAAGTGGACATCTTGGTACACCCACCGGAGCTTTGCATTATACACTTATTTTTAACAGTTAACTGAGTTTATATAGTGAAATACAGTACTTAGAAGTTTGTGTGAATGTTTAGATGTTGAATTTTAAAAGCAGTAAACTTCTGTCAGATTAGCAAACCTGTGAGATGAACAGGCTTGCCGCTGCTTTTAAATTTCAACATCTAACCAGTCAGACGGAGTCAGGACTGGATTTCAATAAATAACCTCAGTTTACTGTTAAAAAAGTGTAGAATGTAAAACTCCGGTGGGTGTAACAA
Source organism: Rana temporaria (assembly GCF_905171775.1). Classification (NCBI taxonomy): domain Eukaryota; kingdom Metazoa; phylum Chordata; class Amphibia; order Anura; family Ranidae; genus Rana; species Rana temporaria. The sequence continues at coordinate 59,680,607 of NC_053490.1, forward strand.
GATGTCTGCTTTCCCCCTTCTTAGTGTATCCTTACTATGGAGGAGTGAGGTGTGTAGCAAGATGGCGGCTGATGGAACGTCACTTCCGTTACACATTCTGACAGATCGCCTAATCTGACGAAACACCGGAGGAAGAGCGGGCGGGGACTCACAAATCCTATCCACCAATAAGCTAATCCCCCTTAGTGCAGCTATTTAGAAAACAAACATCTCCGGGCTCCCTGTGTTCAGTAGGTGTCGGGGGACAATAAGCGGACTATTTCTTTATTTTCGGGGTTAGGCGGATTAATCTCCTGCAGAGCACTACACAGTTGAAGCCCGCCCTCTTCAATATGAATACACCGTGGCCAGCCAGGACCGCTGCGGCAGATTAATCCGCCTAAAGTCAAAAATGAAGAAATAGTCCGCTCCCTGTTCTTCGTGCGAAGTGAAGGACTGAACATGTGCCGTGTAGGTGGGGGTGTTCTGTCAAGTTCCCCAACCTGTCAGAAACTCCAACCACTTAACTTAAGGTTTATTTAAAACCAGCAGTAATTTGAGTTTTTGATAAATTGGTGGTTGGACACAACACTGGCAAACGAATAGAGTCCGGTGCAGGATATTATGAGCGGAGATTCTTACTCCGCTCCGATACTAGCCAACAAAATGGCCAGCTCCGAGGCGGCGACAACTTTGTCTTTCAAAACAGCTCAGTCTCCTGTACTGGACTCTATTCGGTTGTCAGTGTTGTGTCCAACCACCAATTCGTCGAAATCTCTGATTACTAAGGTTTTAAATAAACCGGAAGTGACGTGGTTGGAGTTTCTAATGGGTTGGAGATATTGACAGAACAGGTGCTGCGGGCAAGCACATGGGAGAATGCATGCACATAGAGGATGCTTGTGTTCGTCTGAGAGTGGCACACACAGCAGGGAGCTCCGGTGTACAGGCAGCATACACCTGACTCACAGCCTGAGCGGGTTACTGCTGAACCAGAACCAAAGCAACCTGGGGAGAGGCAGACACCTGCAGGATTCTCGGCTCTGTCTTATCACAGCCGATCTGGAGACACAGAGCGGCCAGTATGGAGCGAAGGAGAGCGTTGTGATACCCTGACACCGTGCAGCACACTAGACTACACTTGCTGAACGCCTTTTGAAAACCAGACCTACCTGAAAACTTTGCAGTTGGATCGCCTTCTGTGGATATCCTGTGATCATTACATGTGGCTCATTTTCCCAATGGTTCCCAACGAGGGAATCTGGTAAGAAGATAATTTTGCCTCAGTTATCTAATCACTGGGTGTTGCACTGAATTCAAGGATTTTGCACTTTTTATTATATGGACTTTGGGGTCTTATATATTTATATATTATATAATTTGTATATCATGTGATATATTATATATTCAAATTTTTGCTCTTATTTTTATTGATTTTCACTAGACAGCGCAACACTTTTTTTTATTATGTTTTTGGATGTTGTTGTGTACATTGTTGTGAGTGCTGCTGTCAATTGATCATTACATTTTATTCAATTCACATACACACTAAGCGCATTATTTTTCTTTGTATTATCATACAAATGAATGGCAACTACCACAACCTATACAGTAACTGGCCTTTGCAGAAAGGAGCAAATGAAAGGGCTACGCATGTTAAAAAACAAAAATTCTCAGCTCACTTACCAGCCAGCCTACAACAAACCGAATTGGCCCTGTCTAACGGTTCACTTTAAAATCAGGGGTTTAGTTTGCACACATTTGCAAATATAAATGCGTAAGCTGCAGCGGCCACGTCACGGCACCCCATTGTGCTGCAGTCCTAACGCTATCATTTTGAGAGTCTCCTGAGTTGGAGCACATATACAGTGTCTTGAAAAAGTATTTATACCCCTTAACATTTTCCACATTTTGTCATGTTACAACCAAAAACATAAATGTATTTTATTGGGATTGTATGTGATAGACCAACACAAAGTGGCACATGCGGTAATTGTGAAGTGGAAGGAAAATTATAAATGGTTTTAATTTTTTTTTACAAATAAATATGTGAAAAGTGTGGAGTGCATTTGTATTCAGCCTCCCGAGACAATACTTTGTAGAACCTCCTTTCACTGCAATTACAGCTGCAAATCTTTTTGGGTATGTCTCTACCAGCTTTGCACATCTAGAGAGTGACATTTTTCTCATTCTTCTTTGCAAAATAGCTCAAGCTCTGTCAGATTGGATGGAGAGCGTCTGTGAACAGCAATTTTCAAGTCTTACCACAGATTCTCAATTAGATTTAGGTCTGGACTTTGACTGGACCGTTCTAACACATGAATATGCTTTGATCTAAACCATTCCATTGTAGCTCTGGCTGTACTTTAGGGTCACTGTCCTGCTGGAAGGTGAACCTCTGCCCCAGTCTTAAGTCTTTTTCAGACTTTTAAGCCCTGTACACAAGATCGGATATCTGATGGAATCTAATCCGATAGATTTTTTCGTCGGATATCCAATGAAGCTGACTTTCATCAGTCGTGCCTACACACTATCAGACTAAATTCCGACCGTGCCAAAATGCGGTGACGTACAACACTACGACAAGCCGAAAAAAATTAAGTTCAATGCTTCCGAGCATGCGTCGACTCGATTCTGAACATGCGTCAATTTTTGACCGATGGAGTTCCACACAGACAATCAGATTTTTCTATTGTTTTTTTTATCCCTAGGAAAAATGTTCTTTTTTTTTTCACCGATGGAAAAAAAAAACGATGGGGCCCACACGATCGGTTTGTCCGATGAAAACAGTCTATCGGTCTGTTTTCATAGGACAAACCGATCGTGTGTACACAGCTTAACAGGTTTCTTCTAAGATTGCCCTGTATTTGGCTCCATCCATCTTCCCATCAACTCTGACTAGCTTCCCTGCCCCTGCTTAAAAAAAGCATCCCCACAACATGATGCTGCCACCACCATGTTTCACGGTGGGGATGTTTTTTTTTCAGGGTGATTTTCAGTGTTAGTTTTCCGCTACACATAGTGTTTGGCTTTTAGGCCTAAATGTTAAATTTTGGTCTGACCAGGGCACCTTCTCCCACATGTTTGCTGTGTCCCCCACATGGCTTCTCGCAATCTGCAAACGGGACTTCTTATGGCTTTCTTTCACCAGTTTCTTCTTCCATAAAGGCCAGATTTGTAGAGTGCACGACTAATAGTTGTCCTGTGGACAGATTCTCCCACCTGAGCTGTGGATCTCTGCAACTCCTCCAGAGTTACCATGGGCCTCTTGGCTGCTTCTCTGATTAATGCTCTCCTTGCCCGGCCTGTCAGTTTAGGCGGACGGCCATGTCTTGATAGATTTGCAGTTGTGCCATACTCTTTCCATTTTCGCATGATGGATTGAACAGTGCTCCGTGAGATGTTCAAAACTTGGGATATTTTTTTTATAACCAACCCTGCTTTAAGCTTCTCCACAACTTTATTTCTGACCTGTCTGGTGTGTTCCTTGGGCTTCATGATGCTTTTTTTTTTTCACTAAGGTTCTCTAACAAACCTCTGAGGGCTTCATAGAACAGCTGCATTTATACTGAGATTAAATTACACACAGGTGAACTCTATTTACTTTACTAATTCTGAAGGCAATTGCTTAAAATTTTTAGTTAGGGGTATCAGAGTAAAGGGAGCTGAATACAAACGCACGCCACACTTTTCAGATATTTACTTGTAAAAAAATGTTGAAAACCATTTATTATTTTCCTTCCACTTCACAATTATGTGCCACTTTGTGTTTATCTATCACATAAAATACATTTACGTTTTTGGTTGCAACATTTCAAGGGGTATGAATACTTTTTCGAGGGACTGTACAATAATGAATAGATTAAGGGCAGGTATGCCTGGAGGGAAAAAGCAAATAGCAAACATTGGGGATTACCTATCACTTTAACTGAAGGAATCACTTCTTGTAGTCAGTAAAGGCAAGACATTGGAAGCAATAATACACACCAACATAGGATTATACAACAGTGTTTATTACATGGGACATTGTGGTCAGACTTTCAAAATCCAGCAGAACAACAAATTGATGATATTTCAGTCTTGGTACATTACATTGCCTTAATAGTGTTTGTGGGGGGGTGTAAGGTGGTTTTGCATATATTTCTTTATGTTTTTATTTTTTATAGTTTAGGGATAAAAATTAATTAAAATGTTGCCAATGTCACATATTTTTACATGTTACATATACATTTCAGTGTTTTAGGATGCCTGTGTAAAATGGCTTGATACATTTTACCTATCCAATGCATACTGCCCATGTCCTTACAGAATATACTCATTAACCACTTAAGCCCCGGACCAATATGCTGCTAAATGCCCAAAGGCGTTTTTACAATTCGGCACTGCGTCACTTTAACAGACAATTGCGCGGTCGTGCGACGTGGCTCCCAAACAAAATTGGCGTCCTTTTTTCCCCACAAATAGAGCTTTCTTTTGGTGGTATTTGATCACCTCTGCGGTTTTTATTTTTTGCGCTATAAACAAAAATAGAGCGACAGTTTTGAAAAAAATGCAATATTTTTTACTTTTTGCTGTAATAAATATCCCCCAAAAACATATATATATAAAAAATAGATACGTATTCTTCTACCTATTTTTGGTAAAAAAATTGCAATAAGCGTTTATCGATTGGTTTGCGCAAAATTTATAGCGTTTACAAAATAGGGGATAGTTTTATTTATTTTTATTTTTTTTACTACTAATGGCAGCGATCAGCGATTTTTTTTCGTGACTGCGGCATTATGGCAGACACTTCGGACAATTTTGACACATTTTTGGGACCACTGTCATTTTCACAGCAAAAAATGCATTTAAATTGCATTGTTTATTGTGAAAATGACAGTTGCAGTTTGGGAGTTAACCACAGGGGGCGCTGTAGGAGTTAGGGTTCACCTAGTGTGTGTTTACAACTGTAGGGGGGTGTGGCTGTAGGTCTGACGTCATCGATCGAGTCTCCCTATAAAAGGGATCACTCGATCGTTGCATCGCCACAGTGAAGCACGGGGAAGCCGTGTTTACATACGGCTCTCCCTGTTCTTCAGCTCCGGGGAGCGATCTCGACGGAGCGGCTATAAACGAATAGCCGCGCCGTCGTCCCGGATCGCTCCCCGCGGGAATCCGACCGCCGCATGTCGAGGGGGGGTCCCGATCGGACCCCCCACCCGCGGAAAGGCAAGGACGTACCTGTACGCCCATTTGCCTGTACATGCCATTCTGTGGACGTACATGTACATGCGGCGGTCGGGAAGTGGTTAATATGTCTTTCTTGTTATACACTTCATAGAGATTTAACGATACTAAAGTGGCATTTCAAAAGCAAAACAAAACGGTTTTGCACACTGAATGGTAGGTGTGGCCAGCAGTTGGAGGATCCTAAAGGGGCATGGTGCGGTATTAAACCCAAAACTAAAAATATAATATATTGCAGCTTACCAATCATTAGATGTGGTGGCTGCATTAGATTTGTTATTTTAGACTTCCCCCCTCTGTTTTCACCTGGTGATCGGCCAGTAACACACCTCCTATATTAGAGTGCCTCCACTCTGGATGAAGGAGAACAGGGGCACAACAGACAGCAGCATCGTCAGTCTGGGGGGACAGGAGTTAGATAAAATACCAAATTTAGATGCACTAACAAATTAGACCAAAACTCCAGCTAACAAGCTAAGCAGTTACAGCATATTTTTTTTTCTTTTGGGATAAAGGTTTTACATAATAAATACAAGCTGATCATTGTAAGCACCCCTGACAATGTTAAATAGTTTGTCACATCCGTCTAACTGCTATATCTGCAGGAGAGCTTGTGCTTTTGAAAAACAACAGACTTAGGGCTCTTTCACGCGGGCGGACCGTTCAGATTTTTAGGTGGACCTGAACGGGCGCTTCGTGCTCCTCTATGGAGCCACGGATGTCAGCGGTGACATGCCCGCTGACATCCAACCCGCTCCGATCCGCCAAAGTGTGACGGAAGAAAAATCTACTCATCCGTCTGATGGATCGGATCGGGTGAACACGGACAGACGGTCCGTGTTCATCTGATCCCCCCATAAAGGAGAGCGGAGAAAAGACATGGGTTGTCCCTGCACCGCCCTGTCATCCGCCGGCTCAGCGGGGATCAACAGAGCGATCCCCGCTGAGCAAGCGGAGGTTCACTAGGTGGATCATTACTGATCCGCCCCGTGTGAAAGGGGCCTTACCAGGTAAAAATAAGGGAATTAAGACCAAAAAGAAAAGAAGAAACTAATACAAACACCACATCTAAATAATATAATTATTGTTTGCTTTTGGGTTTAATATTGCTTCAAACTCCATTTTAAGGACTTTAATCACAGATTACTACTGCACCCCAGTAAGGTGTATTTATAGGCAAAACTTTTTGTATTGTAGTTTTGGGTAGAGTAGGAAAAGATTAGAATATCAATCAAGTTTTATTGCTGTCTATGTCCCCCTTGGGGTATTTTTTGTTGTTGTAGAGACTGCAGTTAAATCACCCCACCTAGATGAACCAACACCATTTTTTTAAGAAGGTTATCATTTACTTAGTACAAAAGTAAAAATACATATATTTATTCACATAGGGTATAATTTTCATAGATCATAAAAACAATTGGTTCTATGATTATGTTTACATGCTGGAATTTAAAGTCCCAGTACTGCGTTACTAATTAGCCGCATTTATACTCCAATCCAACACTAAACAAAAAAGTTTGGCTATACATATGCTTTATTAAAATAATGGTAATGGTAACTTGATATTTAATAGGCTCCCAACCTTTCCAACCTGAGAGCCTAATTAGCCATGTGCATACCGCCCAACTTTTTGAGATGGGAATGAGGGACACCTATCAGCAAAGGTATGTAGGCATAGGACACACCCCTTGCCACACCCCCTTAAAGGAGAATTTTACAAAAAAACAAGATGAGTTAAACCCACAAGTCCTTTTTTTACCACTACTATTGGCTTTTGGCTTTTGGAATTTACAAATGCAGCAATTTAGAAGTCAGATGAAAGGTTTAGCGCTAGGAAATACGTTTTGATAGATAAAAAGTGCATTTTATATAGATCAGACCAAAATGAGGGACAAATGAGGAGGAATGAGGGACAGAGGGACATTGCTCCAAATCAGGGACAGTCCCTCGAAATCAGGGACAGTTGGGAGCTATGCATGTGTGTACCACGTGTTTTAAGGCAGCTACTACTAGTACCTGGAACCTTTGTCATGTTAACATCCTGTAATGCCCTTTATAGTTGGACGTAGATTGGGCGACATGCATAGCACAATTTGGTTTGCGCAATTGCAGCACAATTTGTCGCGTGACAATCGTGACAGAATCACACAACGTTTAGGGTGCCATTAAGAAAAAATGACATTGCAAACGTATCCCGTGTTTTGCCACGATTCTGGAATAGTGAGCAGCCTCCAGGACCGCATACTTCATATTACATCCCAACAAACCACCACCACAAGGTTAGGTGCTCCTATATTATTATTACTATTATTATTATTATTTATTAGGGCTGGGGAAATTAAAGATTAATTCCTCGATTAATCTTAAATTTTTTTGATCGATCAAAATTCTTGACGTCACCGGACAGCCTGGACAGTGAGACTTACCCTGCTGGATGCGAGCAAACTGCACCCATTGGATTGAGGTACCTTTGCATCTGTTGAGCAGGAGGATGCATCAGGCTCCATCAGGGGAAGGGGGCAAAAATAACCATAGTTTTCCTGTCCTAAGCAGTTTTGTGTAGACAATTCTTTGTGTATCAACAACATCTGTTCCGTTCGAAAGACTGTTCAGTTCTTCAGGACCGCATACTTCATATTACATCCCAACAAACCACCACCATCATCGTCGTCGTGTTGTACGTCACCGTGTTCTTGACGGTCGAAAGTTCAGAGAACTTTTGTGTGACTGCGTATGCAAGCCAAGCTTGAGCGGAACTCCCTCCTCATTGTATTAGCTTTACATTGGTTATCCCACCCTTCAGTCCATCATGAGTGCTGCTTCCAGACTCATCCACTTTGCCAGCCGCTCAGTGTCTGCCACACCTCTCTGCCAATCCCTCCACAGGCTCACCCAACAAATACAATTTAAAGTACTAACAACAACTTACAAAGCCATCCAAAACTCTGCCCCCAGCTACATCACTAAGTTGGTCTCAAAATAGCAACCAAACTGCTCTTTTCAGTCCTCCCAAAATCTCCTGCTCTATAGCTCCATTGTCACCTCCTCCCATGCTCGCCTCCAGGACTTCTCCCGAGCTTCTTCCATCCTTTGAAACTCCCTACCCCAATCCGTCCGACTACTGTATCTCCTCCACTATCCATCTTTAGACGATCCCTGAAAACCCTTCCTTAAAGAAGCCTATCCTGCTTCTAACTAATACATTGTATTTTTACTTCCTCCATCAGCACATCTCTCACAGTTATTATCTTTTGTATCACTTGACCCTCCCTCTTAATTGGATTTTCCGTCGGACTGACTAATGATAGGTTTATTTTAACAGTGAGAGACAGAATAACAACAAAAATATGCAGAAAAATGCATTTCAAAAAAGTTATAAATTGATTTGCCTTTTAATGAGTGAAATAGGTATTTGATCCCCAATCAATCAGCAAGATTTTTGGCTCTCAGGTGTCTTCTATACAGGTAACAAGATGAGATTAGGAGCACTCTCTTAAAGGTAGTGCTCCTAATCTTAGCTTGTTACTTGTATTCATGGCCAAGAGCAAAGAGCTGTGCAAGGATGTCAGGGAAAATATTGTAGACCTACACAAGGCTGGAATGGGCTACAAGACCATCGCCAGGCATCTTGGTGAGAGGGTGACAATAGTTGGTACGATTATTAGAAGTTTTTTTTTATTTTTTATTTTAATTTTTTTATATACATCGTTAATAATACATGTTAATATTACATGTAGTAATTTGACAGATGTCCCAACCGGAACATAAGGTTAAATTCAACTTGTGTAACATATTTAGAACAAGTAGCAAATTAATAATTAAGTTCAAACTAGGCTGTAGGGATAGATTACACCTGGAGGTATTAATGGAAATGACTCCAGAAGGGTTAGGCCGCGTACACACGGTCGTTCCAAACCGATGAGAATGGACCGAAGTTCAGTTTCATCGGTCCAAACCGACCGTGTGTATAGCCCATCAGTCTGTTGTCCTTTCGGTCCAAAATTTTAAAACATGCTTTAAAATCGAACCGATGGACCGCTGCCCGATCGGTCCAAACCGATGGTTAGTACAGAAAAGCATCAGTTCAAAAACCGCGCATGCTCAGAATCAAGTCGACGCATGCTTGGAAGCATTGAACTTTGTTTTTTTTAGCACGTCGTGTGTTTTACGTCACCGCGTTCTGACCCGATCGGTTTTTGGAACGATGGTGTGTACGCACATCAGACCATCAGGCCACTTCAGCGGTGAACCGATGGAAACGGCCCGTCGGACCATTCTCATCGGTTTGGAACGACCGTGTGTACGCGGCCTTATAGGAGGAATTTGAGGAGGGGGGAATACCAGATTATCAATCACAACACAGTCAAATTTAACAAGAAAAATTATACTTTAACAGTGCATGCAGAATGGAATGACCAAGAGGACCATTTGAAGAGAAACTTGTCCATGGTCAAGTTCTTTCTGGCTACCAGTTTCTCAATCCCACATTGGACAGTTGGTACGATTATTCACAAATGGAAGAAACACAAAATAACTGTCAATCTCCCTCAATCTGGGGCTCCATGCAAGATCTCACCTCGTGGAGTTTCATTGATCATGAGAACGGTGAGGAATCAGCCCAGAACTACACAGGAGAATCTTGTCAATGATCTCAAGGCAGCTGGTTTGTGGATATGTATTCCAGCATGACAATGACCCAAAACACTCGGCCAAGGCTAGAGTGGCGCAAGAGAAAGCACATTAAGGTCCTGGAGTGGCCAAGCCAGTCTCCAGACCTTAATCCTCTGGAAAATATGTGGAGGAGCTGAAGGTTCGAGTTACCAAACGTCAGCCTCAAAACCTTAATGACTTGGAGAGGAGTGGGACAAAATCCCTCCTGAGATGTGTGCAAACCTGGTGGCCAACTACAAGAAACGTCTGATCTCTGTGATTGCCAAGGGTTTTGCATGCAAGTACACAATCATGTTTTGCAAAGGGGTCAAATACTTATTTCACTTAATAAAATGCAAATCAATTTATAACTTTTTTGAAATGCATATTTCTGGATTTTTTACAGAAATTTTGATACAAAATCAGCAGGGGATCAAATACTTTTTTCCCTCACTGCATCTGTCCGGTTTCTATTTCTCTCTGTGTTGCTGCTAGGAAGATTGACCCTCTCTATCTGTCCTGGTAACAATTTTCAATGTGGCAAAATCAAATAAAACTTTTGAGTTGTCACTAGAATAGGAACAGAGAGGAAATCTTCCCATGGTGACAAATTCCAGTGACAACTGGAACTCTAGGGGATTTCCATTTGCTTGAATTGATTTTCTCTGAATTAAAAATAATAATAATGATAGTGGTATAAAAAAAAATCTTGCCCATGACTCCAAAGTGTTCTGACTTTAGAAGAGTAGCCCCAGATATTAGACTTCTAGATTCCAGCTCTTAACAAGATATGGCTCGTATTAAAGCGGATGTGCCATGGGAACAAAATATTAAAAGCTAGCAGCTACAAATACTGCAGCTGCTGACTTTTAATATTAGGACACTTACCTGTCCTGGAGTCCAGCGCCGATCGCAGCAGAGCACGAGCGATCGCTCGTCACTCTGCTGCTCCCCCCGCCATCCACGCTGAGGGAACCAGGAAGTGAAGCGCTGCGGCTTCACTGCCCGGTTCCCTACGGCGCATGCGCGAGTCGCGCTGCGCCCGCCGATTGGCTCACACGCTGTGTGCTGGGAGCCGAGTGTTCCCAGCACACAACGGGCGACAGACGGGATGTGACGGAATGCCCGTCTTTCGCCCGTAGCGTGTGGCCGGAAGTGGGTGCAAATACCTGTCTTTAGACAGGTGTCTGCACCCCCCTCCCCCCTGAAAGGTGTCAAATGTGACACCGGAGGGGGGGAGGGTTCCGATCAGCGGGACTCCACTTTAGGGTGGAGGACCGCTTTAACAATTGCCAGGTCTTTGCATGTTTTTTTAGTTTGTACATTGGCTCAGAAAGTATGAACAAATACTTTAGGTCTTTTTAGACAGTTTTCACCTCGGCACACCTGATTCTTTACTAAAGCTACTGCCAGTCACTGTTATCTTCATCACCTTCAATAGTGAATGTTTTTTTATATAAGGTATTGAGTACTGGTGTAACTCCTAGGCAGTGCCGGGACAAGGTTCTCTGGAGCCCAGGGCGATCATGCCAAATTGCGCCCCCCCGAGATGTATGATTATGTGCCAGCAAAAATCCCCCCTCCCAATACAAAATTGAGCACTAATCAGCATTCTCCCCCTAAACATAAATCCCCCCTTCCTCCCAGTACAAAGCCAGACCCCTGCTAAAATCCCCTCTCCTGGCAAAAATGTTTGCCCCACCCCCAGCTCAAATCCTCTCTCTTCCCATATGCCCTCAGCACATATCCCCCCCCCAAAAAAAAACTCTCCCCCCCCCCAGCACAAGTCCTCTACCATTCAAATTTCCCCTCCAAGCACAAAACTTCTCCCCCATTCCAAATCCCCTCGCCCTAGCACAAAAACCCAAATTGTCCCTACTAGCATAAATCCCACCCCCACAATCCAAATTTTGTTTTCTGATCTTAGCACAAATCCCTCCTCAGAACCATATTGCCTTTTCTAGCACAACCACCCCCCCCCAAATCACTCCCTCCTAACACAAATTCCCCCAAATTACCGCTCCCAGCACACCTACCCAAAATTCCCCTCCTAGAACAATTCTTACCCCATACCACCCTCCCCCAAATTCCCCCATCCAACACAATTTCCCTCCCCCCAAATCTGCTTGTGGTGCCCCCCTACCCCACATGATACCACAGTGCCCAGTGCCCCCTCCTGCCCACCCCTTGTCCCGGCCCTGCTCCTAGGTAAGATTTGATCTCAGCTTAGCTATAGCCATTCCTTTATATATAATGTCCTAACTTTAAAACTCCCATACCAGCATTGGACTACGCTTACATAGTTAATATAAGGGTGCTGGCTGGCTTCCCAATATACAAACATATTTGTATGCACTGTGTCTTCTGTTTTTATTAAGACTTAAAAAGCAGGTATCAAATAATGTCCTTTTAAATGGCTAGAAAAACGGAGTGATGAAGAAATTACCTTCTTTGTAAAGCTGAATGTGCATCTTTTTTTGCTTCTCCCTCCAACACTGGAAATATTATTCAAGGAAAGATTATCTCTTTTCATACCCAACTAGTCATCTCATTGGAATTTGTTCTGTACCTTGGGAAGCTTGAAATGATGGAGTTTCTTTGGCTAAGAAGAAAATCAACAGCTACTGTCTTAGATATCCACTGACTTTACTTGAATTCGAAATTGGTGCTAAAAGGCTGTGTGATAAAGAAATTGCATACTTCAATTTGCATCTTTTGTTGCTTTTTTAGTTGGTGCAACTTCCTATGAGTCTTTTTCATATAGAATACCTTACATTTTAGGTTGAAGAATCGTTTTAAGAACATATGAACTTCTAGAAAAAGGGGGAGAGAAAGCTTCCCTGTTATGGGAAGCATGACCCAGGGAAGGGAGGTCGGATAGAAGAGAAAGGATCCTCCTTGTCTTTTGGACTCTCATCTTGTTTCTTTCCCTGGCCTTGCTAATGTTATCGCTTTACCTACCTTCTTCTCTAATAACCCTCAAAACATTTCATACAGTGGTGAATAACGTTGCACCGTGCCAATACTAATCAATTGCATGAGTACTTGTACCCGTGCAAATTCTCTGATACTAGAAACTGATACCTTTAAGTCCGCAGAGTAGACCAGGTTCAGATATGTGTGCGGCCGGTTTTTGTAAAAAGGGACAGGTGCGATTTCGTTCAGCGGTTCAGGTGTGAATTTTTAAAGTGTATAACACTGGAAATTGCACCAGAACCAGACTGAAAATCGTACCTGACTTTTTTTCGCACTGTGACAGGTCCGCACATATGTGAACAGGCTCCAAAGAAATCTGGTTCACATATGTGCGGGTCTTTATGGACCTTGCTTTGTGCACTGGTGCGTAATCATGTTGGAACAGGAAACTCCCAAAAAATTGGGAGCATTAAAACTGTCCAAAATGTCTTGGTATGCTGACGCCTTAAGAGTTCCCTTACTGGAACTAAGGGGCCAAGCACAACCCCTGAAAAACAACCCCACACAATCTCCCCTCCAACAAATTATTTGTACCAGTGCACAAAGCAAGGTCCATAAAGACATGGATGAGCTAGTTTGGGGTGGAGGAACTTGACTGGCCTGCACAGAAATCTGACCTCAACCCGAAAGAACACCTTTAGGATGAATTAGAGCGGAGACTGTGAGCCAGGCCTTCTCGTCCATATAAGGGCCTAACCTCACAAATGCACTTCTGGAAAAATGGTCAAACATTCCCATAGACACACTCCTAAACCTTGTGGACAGCCTTCCCAGAAGAGTTAAAGCTGTTATAGCTACAAAGGGGGGCCAACTCAGTATTGAACCCCACGGTTCTAGTAAAAAAAAAGTGGTACGCCCCTCCAAAATTGGGAACGATATTCCAGGGAAGATTATTACTCCTCACAATTAACTGGTCTTGGCCTTGAAAAGCTTGAACGAGTTTTTGGTTATGAAGAAATCAGCTACTAGTGTGAAGTCCATTGACTTCACAGAAATTTAAAATTTGTGGTTAAAAGCTATTTGGTAGGTTTTCAAGTCACCAGCCCTGTCAGCTTTCTTTTTAACAGAAAAATCTTGACTAATTTCAAGCTTTCTAGATTAGTGGTGGCCAACCTTTCGGACCTCATGGACCACTAAACTCACAATTATGAATCCTGCGGACCACTAACATGAACTCTACATGCCTTATATGCACAAGGCTCTGGCTCTCTAAATTTCAGCGTGTATTGAGAATAACACTGGAAATAGCATTGGGTGGTATACATCCGCCACAATGTTGATTTGCAGCCTAACCCCTGGGGATTACCGACATTTTCTGGTGGACCATCAGTGGTCCATGGCGACCGTTGTTCTAGAGTCATCAGACCAGACCCACTCAGCTGGCCCAAGAAGTAAAAACAAAATCCCCAGTAATAAAACCCCTTTAAAATTGGCCTGAAAACATTACAAGTGACTTATCCCCCATGGATCCCTGCACTTATTGAATTGAATACCTTCACAGAAAAACTCTGTTAAAGCCAGTGGCATGGGAGAGACCTCCTCCCACTCTGACCTGTTGCTGTGGTAGACTTGCACTTCATCTGTGATTTCATCAGGAGCATAGTCACCTCCCAGGATGTAAATTTTATCCTCAATACCCACAGCCCCAGCGTTAAAACCAGCACACTCAAAAGATCCCTCTCCCTTCCACACACATGTATCTGGACAAAAGCTATAGACTTTATACGTGGAGAGGTCGCAGATATACAGCGTGTTATTGACAGGCACTGCTTTGATTAATGTTGCATGGAAAAACTGGCCAAATTCTGCTACGAGTTCACTCCATTGATCCGTTTCTGCGTTATATTTAAAAAAGCAATCTAAAGAAGGGTTAAAAGCATCTGTTATTTCAACTTCAGACCCAAGTACGTAAATAATAGATTTGCATGCACTGGCTTCTGGGTAGTAGATCCCTCTGGGTAATGAGCCAACTGTCTTCCAGTCTTTAGTGAGAGGATTGTAAGCTTCAACATCTAGTAGACTCCTAACGTTTTGTGCTCCTTTGGTTTTACCACCAATGACAAATAACTGATTAAGGGCCATGACAGATGCATGCATCGTTCTTGGTTTCCCCATGGGTGGTACTAAAAAAGAATTATTGCTTACTGGACAATAGCACCAGATTTGGTCAGTAGCTTCATGGTAAGGTTCAGCAATATGAAGCCTCACTGCTCGACAACAGCTACCGGTACATCCCCCCGTTATAAATATCTTCTCCCCAAAGCTGGATAAGCTGGAACCTGGGAGATCTATGATATGAACCTGTGGAATTTCCATCCATTTGTCAGTTTTAATACTGTAGCAAAAAGTGTATTGAGTGTCACTTTCCTCCACAGTTTTGTGAACGAAGATGTATTTCTCTGTTGTAGATATCCGAGCATCTGGAAACAGCCCCCCGGAATGTTCAATGCATTTTATAGCAGAATTGATTCTTGATAAACAGTTTGTGCTTTTTAATAGTTGCTCTTCAGTGACCAGCAGACTTTGCAGTGTGGACGGAGACAGCTGATGTAATCTAACTTTGCTCATTAACTCTGGAAAAAACCTCATTCGCTTCTCCAAGCAATGCTTAGTCCAGGCTAGGAGAGCCATCAGCACAGACTCTTCATCTGGGACATTTAACTCATCTGATTGGAGACATTGTTCTAGGACTCCCACATTCAGTTCTAAGAAGTCCAAAGATTGTATTAGCAATGGAAAGTGCTGAAGGGCAAACTGTAAGGCACGGTGAAAGAGACGAGTGGAGCCGTAGCTGTCAGATATCGACAAGAGTTGCAAACAATTGTGAACATCAATCATTTTGATTAAAAAATCACTGCATGCCTTTGCAAGAAGAGGCACCTGAAGAAATGATGACATCTGAAAGAACATGTCCACATTGCTGTCGGTAATCTCCGCTTTGCCCGTGTATGCGTAATCAAGGAATGCTTTCACAGTTTCTGGGGACAAATTGCTAATGGTGACACTTCCATCTCTTTCTTTCATGTTGACTTCAAACATAGCCCTGCCAAGGCAAATTTGGATCTGTTTATTTGTTTCTCTAAAGGGGATTTCAATAAAAGTTCATCATTCTATAGTTATTAAAAGAAAAAGTAAGAGGGACAGCTCTCAAACAAACCTCTGGGGGCTTCACAGAACAGCTGTATTTATACTGAGATTAAATCACACATAGGTGGACTTCAAAGCAGACCTTTATTTGAATAAAACTGTCATCCTTGCCTTCCTGCCCCTGCATACTTATAAATGGCAAAACAGCAATTGTAGGACTGTACACACTGTTATTCACGAAAGGCAGATCAACTTTGCACTACAAGTGCAAAGTGCACTTGAAATTGCACTGAAAGTGCACTTTGAAGTGCAGTCGCTGTAGATCTGAAGGGAAGATCTGAAATGAGGGGAGGCTCTTATGATTTTATCATCCAATCATGTGCAAGCTAAAATGCAGTTTTTCTTTTCCTTGCATGTCCCCCTCAAATCTACTTGTAGTGCAAAGTGAGCAATTGCAGCCTCCATATTCTACTCAGCATAGGCTTTCTTTTAAGTGGAACTAAAATCTCCCAAGTAACATTAACTGCTTTTAATAATGGGGTTTTTATAGTGTGAGTGAGTTAGAGCAGCACAATTAATCACGAATTGATCGCGATCTTGATCCCCCCCCCCCCCGCGATCTCCAGGCCGGATGACCCGCGATTTTCGGGTGCGACCATAGGAAAGTCCCCGGCTTTGGCCTAGCTCCGGAGCAGTGGACATCTTGTTACACCCAACAGAGTTTTAAATTTCACAGTTATTTTCAACACAAAATGGAGCTTATGTGCCTAAATACAGTATTTGTAAATCGGACAGACTGTTTACATGTTAAATTTTAAAAGCAGCAGCAAACCTTACATGCTTGCTAATGTGACAGAACACCTCTGATTTTCACATTTAGTTAAATGTGAAAATCAGGTGTTCTGTCACATTAGCAAGCATGTAAGGTCAGCAGGTTTGCTGCTGCTTTTAAAATGTACCATGTAAACAGTCTTTTAGATTTACAAATACTGTATTTAAGCACATAAGCTCCGTTTTGTGTTGAAAATAACTTGAAAATTTTTTTTTTTGAGAATCGTGATCTTCACTTTATGCAAAAGAATCACAATTCTCATTTTTCCCAGAATCGTGCAGCTCTAGAGTGAGTGACACATTTCTTTATAGCACCACATCCCTTAAGTAAATATTCAAACTAAAGGATAAATGAATGGGAATTTTGAAGGGTTCTGAGATATACATTGTATACAGTGCCTTGAAAAAGTATTCATACCCCTTGAAATTTTCCACATTTTGTCATGCTACAGCCAAAAACATAAATGTATTTTTTTGGGGATTCTTGGTGATAGACCAACATAAAGTGGGACATAATTGTAGAGTAGAAGAAAAATGATAAATGGTTTTCAATTTTTATTTACAAATAAATATGTGAAAACTGTGGGGTACATTTGTATTCGGCCCCCCTGAGTCAATACTTTGTAGAACCACCTTTCACTGCAATTACAGCCACTTCTTTTTGGGAATGTCTCTACCAGCTTTGCACATCTAGAGAGTGAAATGTTTGCCCATTCTTTCATTGCACAATAGCTCAAGCTCTGTCAGATTGGATGGAGAGCGTCTGTGAACAGCAATTTTCAAGTCTTGCCACAGATTCTTTATTGGATATTTGACTGGCTGATTCTAACACATGAATATGCTTTGATCTAAACCATTCCATTGTGGCTCTGGCTGTATGTTTAGGGTCATTGTCCTGCTGGAAGGTGAACCTCCATCACAGTCTCAAGTCTTTTGCAGACTCTAACAGGTTTTCTTCGAAGATTGCCCTGTATTTGGCTCCATCCATCTTCCCATCAACTCTGACCAGCTTCCCTGTGCCTGCTTAAAAAAAAATAATCCCTACATCATGATGATGCCACCACCATGTTTCACAGTGAGCATGGTGTGTTCAGGGTGATGTGCAGTGTTAGTTTACTGCCACACATAGCGTTTTGCTTTTAGGCCAAAAAGTTTAATTTTGGTCTCATCTGACCAGAGCAACTTCTTCCACATATTTGCTGTGTCCCCCACATGGCTTCTCACTAACTGCAAACAGGACCTCTTATGGCTTTCTTTCAACAATGTCTTTCTTCTTGCCACTCTTTCATAAAGGCCAGATTTGTGGAGTGCACAACTGAGGCCCCGTACACACGACCGAGTTTCTCGGCAGAATTCAGCCAGAAACTCGGTCGGAGCTGGATTCTGCCGAGAAACTCGGTCGTGTGTACACTTTTCAGCGAGGAAGCCGACGAGGAACTCGTCGGGCCGAAAAGAGAACATGTTCTCTATTTCCTCGTTGTTCAATGAGGAAAGTCGGCCCGCCGAGCTCCTCGGCGGCTTCCACACTGAACTCGACAAGGAACTCGATGTGTTTGGCACGTCGAGTTCCTCGGACGTGTGTACGGGGCCTGATAGTTGTCTTGTGGACAGTTTCTTGCACCTGAGCTGTGGATCACTGCAACTCCTCCAGAGT
Organism: Rana temporaria; assembly: GCF_905171775.1. Lineage (NCBI taxonomy): Eukaryota > Metazoa > Chordata > Amphibia > Anura > Ranidae > Rana > Rana temporaria. The sequence goes on from NC_053490.1 coordinate 59,699,013, forward strand.
TACCATGGGCCTCTTGGCTGCTTCTCTGATTAATGATCTCCTTGCCCCATCTGTCATTTTAGGTGGGCGGCCATGTCTTGGTAGGTTTGCAGTTGTGCCATACTCTTTCTATTTTTGGATGATGAATTGAACAGTGCTCCATGAGATGTTCAAATCTTGGGATTTTTTTTTATAACCTAACCCTGCTTTAAACTTCACTGCTTTATCACTGACCTGTCTGGTGTGTTTCTTGGCCTTCATGATGCCGTTTGTTCACTAAGGTTCTCCAACAAACCTCTGGTGGCTTCACCACCATTTATTTATAGTGAGATTAAAATACACTCAGATGGACTCCATTTACTAATTAGGTGACTTCTGAAGGCAATTGGTTCTACACATTTTAGTTAGGGATATCAGAGTAAAGGGGGCTGAATCCAAAATGCATGCCACACTTTTCTGATATTATTTTGTTAAAATTAATTTTGGAAACCATTTATAATTTTCCTTCCACTTCACAATTATGTGCCACTTTGTGTTGGTCTATCATATAAAATTCCAATAAAATACATTTACGTTTTTGGTTGTAACATGACAAAATGTGGAAAATTTCAAGGGATATGAATACTTTTTCAAGGTATTGTGCACTTATACACGGTATATTTGCAGATTAAAAAATTGCAACATTTTATTGATTTACAATGTTAAAAGCCATTTGGGCTATGTACACATGTGTTACATGGATGTTGATATATTCTCTGGTGTGGCGATATGACAGTGTAAACTCCCAAAATGTTTCGCCCACTGCAGCTTCTTCAGGGACTTTTGATAGCCGCTACTATTCTAATACTATTACACTTATTGTTAACCAAGAACATGCTTTTCCTCTCTGTGTCAAGAAGTGGAGTTCTATGTGACCACATAAGGTCCAACGGGACCAAAAATGTGTAATGTCCTGAATGATCACACGGGACACCTAATCCTTAAAGAAAGAGCAATACCCAGCCTTACACAGACTGAACAGCTGTCTATATGCATGTGGGTCCCCATGTGGCTCCAGCAGGCACGCCGCACCAGTGAATATATTAACGACCATGTAACAAATGTGTACATATTTAATCCCCAAATGGCTTTTAAAATTGTAAATCAATAAAATGTTGGAAATTTTTACTCTGTGAATGCTGCACGTATATATAAGTGTATATATCTCAGCACCCTTCAAAAATCTCATTAATCTATTCTTTCGTTCAACTGTTTGTAATCTTTATGCTGTTAGCATTAGTAAATAGATAGGAATCAAAATGATGTCATACATCCCATGGCCTTTTTTTCTTTCTTTCATCTGGAGGAGGGACGGAGGGACTTTCTTAGCTAAGTGCACCCTCCTGCCTGCATGCCTGACCTAAGGGTAGATAGAATTCAGTAAGTACTGGTAAATGTTACATGAATCACCTGCCCTTACTTAAGATGGCTGCAGCTAGAAATGCTAGGGGGTTGTTTTTCAAAAGTGATTTCTCAACAAAATAAAGCATGGGGACATGGAGATGGATGGGTGCATTTGCTTTGACTATTAAAAATGTATGAAATAGCATTTTCAGTTTGTGGTGCTCAGATACAGTTTATTTCCACTTTAAAGAGAACCAATGAAGAAAAAACATGTTCACCAAAATGTCCCTCACCCAAGTAGCTCATACTCACCTTGTTTTTTCTTAAAAATGTTATCACAACAGAAAGGAAGTTCTGTGCAAGCTCCAATTGGAGCCTAATAACGGGTGAGATAACCCGAAAAACATTTTAAAAAGTATCCCAGGAGCTGCCCAATGTCACCTACCTCACGGAGGTGCATTTCTTGGAGGTTTTTGGGGCAGTTCTTGAGCCGAAAATCGACGGGAGGGAGTCCCCTCACAGCCACACAGAGCTCCGGTCATGGCACTGAAGTCGTTGTATGCAATGATAACAGGGAGGGAGCTGAAACAGAAGACAGCCCCTCCTGTTACATCACACAGTGAAGCTCCTGCCCCATTAAAGGAACAAAGTCAGCCTAATTTCCTCTTAGGGAATACTATGGGAGAAAAATAGAATTTTGAAAAAACACTGCAGAGGGAATTAACACCACAAATAACATTGGAACAAATAGAGCTGCTGCTCCAAAAATCATTAAAGGCTACCTCTGATTATATCACTACCAGCCTCACCAAGGAGATTAGGGAACTAGGGCAGCGTACTTCAGAACTTGAATTAAGAACTAATGATTTGGAAAAATGTACAGCAGATTTCTCTTCAGAAATTGATAATCTTAAAGAGGAAATTTTGACCCTACAAACGAGATTAGAAGACTACGAAAATCGCGATAGACGATCGAATATTCGCATTAGAGGTATCCCCGAAACAGTGATTGATTTACAGGCCACAATGACAGCTCTTTTCCAGGAACTGCAACTGGGAATACCGGTGGAGCGACATGAAATGGATAGGGTGCATAGAGCCCTTACTCAAAAAAAACGGATGGCCCGCCACGCGATATTATTGCTAAATTTCATTACTACCGGACCAAAGAACTACTACTGAATGCAGCAAGACATAAAAGTGTGTTGCAATTTCAAGGGTATAATTACCAACTTTTTGCCGATTTATCGCAGCTAACTATTAACAAAAGAAGGGCTTTGAAACCACTCCTCCAAATGTTGCAACACAATGCCATCATCTACCAGTGGGGTTTCCCCTTCTCTGTGAGATTCTCCTACCAAAATCGCAAATATACCTGCCGTAGCGCAATGGATCTGCAAACTACTCTGAAGAATATAGGACTGATGAACGCCGTCAATGTTGCCTCTGATGCTTACCGAAGATATTCCTCGCCTCCCGATAAATATACTTCCTCTTCTGCCTCCGGAGACAATGGGAACCATAGTCCCAACAAAAGACTTCGCAAGTCGTCACCTGTTCCAGATCCATGTGACTCTATGGACTGAATAGGGTCACATAATGTGCTTATTCCCCTTATTCCCCCTTTTTGGGAATCTGCTTGACCTTGTTGGTCTTGTTCTGGCCCTTTTATGACTACCTGATGACTTTCCCATTTCAGTTACGCATAAGTTATTGTTGCAGTGATTATTCTCAAGTTTCCCTCTTTTCTTTTGTTATTTTTTATTTTTACCAGGCCTAACCTGTTATTCTTTGCAATACAGAATATATAGTAATTAGTACACTGTTAATAACCAATATCTTATTTCCAGGTTTTGGTCGGGTCTAATTTTAAATTTTGGGTGTAATTAATTATTTATTATTAATCCTAATGGATGACAAGTGGACATCCTTAACCCTCCAGGCTCGCCTTTTCCCGATTTTGTGTCTCAAGAGTATGGTATGTACTCCACTAACCCCCAGTAAGTAAGCGATCATTACTGTCTGGTATATGGTTTATGTTTTCAATTTTGCTTAAAGTTTGTAAAAATGTAATTTAATTGGTTGGCTCCCCGAGTTCCGCGGGACTGTTCTCTTGTGCCTCCCTTTGCTACCCTCGACTGCCCAGTAACCCAGTGGATGGTTGACAGTAGCTCTTGTGCCCTTGGAGGGAGATGTTTTCTCCCCTCAACGGAAATGTCATGAACTTATATTTATTCTGCTTTCTTTTGAGAAAATATTTAAATTGTACTTTCTCCCTTTTTTTCCTTTTTCCCCCTCAACTTATTTTTCTCCTTATGACTCGAAGGTGGTTTTCTCTTTAGTTACTCAATGTCTGGGCAACATTAGATCTAACATTTTCTTATTATCATGGCCCCGGTAAACATACTCTCCCTTTACCACTTAAGACCCGGACCTTTAGGCAGCTAAAGGACCCGGACAGTTTTTGCAATTCGGCACTGCGTCGCTTTAACTGACAATTGCGCGGTCGTGCGACGTGGCTCCCCAAAAAAATTGGTGTCCTTTTTTTCCCACAGCTTTCTTTTGGTGGTATTTGATCACCTCTGCGGTTTAATTTTTTGCGCTATAAACAAAAATATAGAGACAATTTTGAAAAAAATGCAATATTTTTTACTTTTTGCTATAATAAATATCCCCCAAAAATATATATACATTTTTTTCCTCAGTTTAGGCTGATACGTATTCTTCTACCTATCTTTGGTAAAAAAAATCGCAATAAGCGTTTATCGGTTGGTTTGCGCAAAATTTATAGCGTTTACAAAATAGGGGATAGTTTGTATTTTTATTAATTATTTTTTTTACTACTAATGGCGGCGATTAGCGATTTTTTTCGTGACTGCGACATTATGGCGGACACTTCGGACAATTTTGACACATTTTTGGGACCATTGTAATTTTCACAGCAAAAAATGCATTTAAAATGCATTGTTTACTGTAAAAATGTCAATTGCATTTTTGGAGTTAACCACAAGGGGGCGCTGAAGGGGTTTTGCATGACCTCATTTGTGTTTCGAACTGTAGGGGGGTGTGGCTGTAGGTGTGACGTCATCCATTGCGTTTCCCTATAAAAGGGAACACACGATCGATGACAGCGCCACAGTGAAGAACGGGGAAACTGTGTTTACGCACAGCTCTCCCCATTCTTCAGCTCCGGGGACCGATCGCGGGACTCCAGCGGCGATCGGGTCCGCGTGTGCCGCGGTCACGGAGCTTCGGACCGGGTCGCGGGAGTGCGCCCCGACCCACGGCTGGGCACTTAAAGAGGACGTACATGTAAGTGCTTGTGCCCAGCCGTGCCATTCTGCCAACGTAAATGTGCAGGCCTCGGCCTCTACAAAGAAAAAACTCAGATTGCCTAAAAAAACATGAATTCTACCCAAATTGATGGGATTTCCAGATTTTGCAACATACTACAAAGCAGCACAATTGGCGCAACTATCAAAGTACCACTCAACCACAGAAATCCCATTGTGGGTACTTATTGAGGCAATAGACTTTGACCCTCTCTCCACTAACAATATCTTTTGGCTGAGCTCTCAAGACCGTAGAAAATTTAAAAATCCAATCTCTAAACACTCGTTGTCATTATGAGATAGGTACAAAACCTCTCATGGATTGCAATCCCCACAGATTCCACTTCTTTCCTTTTATAAAAACCCGTCCTTTTATCCAGCATGGGTATTTCCAAGAAGCTGTATTCGGAGCTGTATTCTGCCAAGAAACCCGGCCGTGTCTACACTTTCGGCCGAGGAAGCCGACGAGGATCTCGGCGAGGAAATAGAGAACATGTTCTCTATTTCCTCGTTGTTCAATGGGAAATTTCGGCTCGCCGAGATCCTCGGCGGCTTCACAAGGAACTCGACGAGCAAAACGATGTGTTTTGCCCGTCGAGTTCCTCGGACGTGTGTATGGGGCCTAAGGCTTGGATCAGGGCTGGTATTACGTGTTTATATCACATAGCATCAACAACTACAATTCGACCTTTTACAGACCTATGAGAGGCATCCGGCCTCCCCACTACAGAAATGTTCAGATACCTTCAAATCAAGAACTTTTATGGACCTTCCCTTAGCCTTAGTGATAATCTAAATAATATTACCCAATTTGATAGGATATGTCTCAAAGATCCACATGCCAAATGTCGTGTTTCAATAATTTATTCCCAACTGATCACTAAATCAAAATACTATAATACCCCCTTACATTGCTAAATGGGAATTAGACTTAGAATGTAAAATTAATAATGAAACCTGGGCAAGCATTTGGTCTAATACTAGCTCTTAATCTATAAATGTAGCGGCAATGGAAACATCATATAAAGTGCTTTCCCGTTGGTACTTGGGGCCAGATTCACAAAGCACTTACGCCGACGTATCTAGAGAAGCGCGGCGTAATTCAAAAATGCGCCGCGCGTATCTTTGCGCCGTATCCTCAAAACGAAATACGCCTGTAAACCAGATTTTTCCGTCCGACGTGAAACGATTACACCGGCGCATCTTGAAGCGCAAAATACGCTAGACACACCATTGATTTTCTATGCTAATATGCAAATGAGGGAGATACGGCGATCCACAAAAGTAATCTTGTGCGGCGTTGGCTACGCCCTGTGCGCATCTGCTAGTTTCACGGCGGAAATTTACACCATATAAAAGCTGCTCTAACTTTACACCAGCCGTGTAAATGTCAGCTAAAGCAACACCGTTAGGGAAGAGCTGAGCACACACACTTGCAGGACAACATGCCAGGGGCATCCATGCTCATAGCTATACTAGTGACTTTAGTAACCGAGGGTACCCCCTCTTCTGAGGGAACAGCAGCCAGGAGACGCCTCGCAGAATGCATCTTTGCACAGTAAACACACACATTAATCATGTCACAATGAGAATGCATGCATGCACACCCACTGTGGTCCCTAGCACAGACACATCACATCCTCATCGAATTGGATTAGACCCAAGTACCCCCCCCCCCACGGTACTAGGGAGCAGCAACGCCCCGCCACGGCTCCAATTATGTTACTGTGCATTCATACACCATTCACATGGACCTGGGATCACTTCTCCCTGGTCCTGGGGATCCCTAATCCACCAAAACTGAGGGTGACACCCTTTTTTCATCAGGAATGTCACCCCCACATTCATACATCATTCACACACATAAAACAAATCATAATCACAGTATAATTAAAGAAATAAAAAAAAAAAGTACATCCAATATTAATGGCGGCGGCGTGAGCTACGCCTGGGCCGGCCACGGCCAACCAGGGGAGACTCCTGGGGGGGGAAGCGGGGGTAGGAGGAGCCTCCCCTGTGACTGTCCTCCTGCTGGCCTGCCCTCCAAGGCCACTGCAATTCTGTTCAGGCCCAGAGTGAGGGCAGCCGTATTGGCCTGGACAGCCTGGGTGTTTGCGTTGACAGCCTGGGTCAGGGCACTCACCTCCAGGGACACGCCTGCTGTGGCGGTCTGCAGGTCACAAATGCAAGTGATGACCGCCAAGGAGTTTGTGCCCACATCACTGACCGAGTCCTTAATTGAGCCCAGGCTGTCCTCCATCTGGGCCAAAGTCTGGGCGACCTGACCCAGATGGTGTGTCTGTCGGGCCTGGTCCCTCTGCAGATTTGCAGGCAGGAACTCGGCCACCCCCTGGTCTTATGGGTGGCCTTCCTGCCTGCAGCTGAGGCTTGTAGCCTGGGAGGAGGGGAGAGAGAGACCCTTGGGGCGGGAGCCCTGTTGGGGGAGGAGTGGGAGGGGCTACCCCTGATGGAGACCTGACTGGTGCCAGCCTCAGGGGTAGCCTCAGGGGGAGCATCATTCCAAGACAAAAGCATTTCCCTTGCAAGGTCCATCCGATCATCCCCATCCTCCCCCCCCCTCATGATGTGAGGTGTGGCCACTCCCCTCCCCTGAGGACTCCTGCCCTTCTTGGGGATCTTCAACAGCCTGTTGTCCGGGGGTTGGTGCGGACTGGCCTGATGGCCCAGCAATCTCCTGGCCATCTGTGGATGACACAAAACATTCACAGGTTGGAGGATCCACACACTTGGCACATATTCCCTTCCCCCACCCACACGTTACTCACCAGATAGAAAATAAAAAATAAACTTACCTGTCCTCACGCCCTCCTCTGAGTCAAAGCCCGGCAGGCCCACCACCTGCTGGCTATGGAAGCACCGGGCCACCGCACGCTCCTCCTCAGTCCACCTTAGGGTGCAGGGTGGGCCTCCTCCAGTGCCCCTGGCATGGGCAGTTATCTTGGCCAGCTTATTACGGACCAAACTCCTCAGATCATTGATCTTCTTACAGATCCCACTGGTGGTCCTCGTCTCCCCCCCCTCCTCCGCATTGATCTCATCCGTAATTTGTTGGATGATCTCCCTCTTCCTGGCCGGGGGGGGGGGGTATCCCGGCTCTCAGGGCCATGTAAATATCGCCCAAATCGGGTGAGCGCCCTGGCAAGTATTTGCTTTTCTCTCACCGAAAAGTTCAACTTGCGTCTCTTTGGTGCCATCTCACCACACAGCACTCAACACCAAACACACACCAAAAACAAACACAACAAACACACACAAATACACACAGAACAAACACACACAAAAAGACACAGAACAAAAACACCCAAAAATCAAACAGCAAAAACAAGACACCAAAATCAAACAATACAAGCAGACAGCTAATACAAAACCACAAACAAACACAGAAAAAACAAACAGAAAAAAGACTCAGAAAAAACAATCACAAAAAACACTAATAATACTACACTCACCAACAAACACCAACAAACAACAGAGCAAAAGCAACTTGCTTTAGGAAGGGGAACACAGGGATGTACTTTTGCAATGCAAGTGCGTTTGTTTGGGGCTATTTATACACAGGGCGTATCTCACTAAGTAAGCTTGGCCTATTTCCTATCTCACTGATTGCGCCGGGCCGAGTTCTGAGCATGCCCAGTGAGGTGCAGATTCGTGCGCGCATGCGCAGTACGGCCAGCCCTTCATTTGCATGGGGTCACGGCTCATTTCAATGGAGCCCGCCCACTTCCTTCCCACTTGCAATAACCCCGCCTTACGCCTCGGTATTTACGTTACGCTGGCGCACATTTGGGCGCAAATGCTCTGTGGATACGGCACTTACGTCACAAAATTCAGCCGCCTTAGCTTAACTGACATACGTTAGGAAAAACTAAATTTGCGCCGCTCTACGTGAATCTGGCCCTTGGTTCCCAATAGAGTAGCCAAATTTTCAACAAACTGCTCAGATCTCTGTTTCCACTGTTGCCCAGACAAAGGAACATATATCCACATCTGGTGGCAGTGTCCACTTGTAAGGAAATTCTGGGAAGAGATTTTCCGGATCGCTTCTAAAATATTTGACTGTATTTTATTACCAGATCCAATGGCGGCCTTACTTAACATTAAACCAGAAACCCTTTCTCGGAATCAACATAAGTTATTTCTTTTATTTATGATAGCCACGAAACAGGTAATAGCTAGCGCATGGAAATCGCCTGCATTAATGTTATCGGAAGCCGAAAAGAGAATGAATCTTTCATTCGTACATGCTAAACTGGAAGCGCTAGACAAAAATAGGTTGGAAAAATTCGATAGCATATGGAAACCCTGGGCCATATACTATACGTCAGACACTTTTGACTCAAAAGTTCTCATGTCATGGTATTGACACCCTTTCATGGATAATAGTGAAATAAATAAGTGAAATCCACCTTCGGAACACCACAAACCTCTCCCTCCCCTCCATTAGTTCCCATTTCCATTTATTAGTAACTACTTTTATTTATTTATGTTTATTTATATCTGTATAATACTTCAACTCCTACAACAGTACAATTATTATTGCATTAATCTGTACTTCAATACTGTATCTCATTCTTAGTTGTTGTCATCTGACATACTGTAACTGTTATATTACTTCAAAATAAAAACATTATACTAAAAGAAAAAGTATATGTAGCTGGGGAATTAAAATAGGCTTGTTGCCTTGGCCTACAAGGATACATTACCCATTTACTTACTTACTACGACCAATCTATGGCCATTCCTGTATAATAGGGTGTGCTGGTCAGTGTATTCTGACAGCAGAGGAGTTCCCACTGTCAGAGTACAATAGCACAGCAGGGAGGATTCCTCCATTTATGTATTTATATGTGAATGAACCAAAATATGTACCTATAGAGGAACCCAGGGCTGTGGAGTCGGTAGATAAATGTTCCGACTCCGACTCCTCAGTTTTATGTACTTCCGACTCCGACTCCCCGACTCCGACTCCTCTGTATTAATATGCAAATGTATTTTATACATTCCTTGAGGGAAAGAAACGCAACCCACCACAGGACTACTGGCTGGGAAGCCAACAGTCTACTGTATTGCACAGTTTAAGCAAAAGACAAACACAATGAAAACAAAGTTTTTTATTCTAAAACATGATTTTCCTAGGAGAATCCCATAGTCATGTTTAAAGTTTAAGCTAACAATCGTAGTTTTTCAAGTTTTTATAGCCTTAGCTGAATGACAGCAGTTTTTTCCAATGGTTTACAGCTTCAGTCTTGAACTATTGGCCCTCCATTCCCTTCACTTATACAAGTGTCTCACTCTCTAGTCCTGCAAAAAACATATTTATTTAATCCCTTATCAGTGAGAGGCTAGGTTCCCTGTAAAAGCAGAACACAACACTATGGAAAGTATAATGCCGCGTACACACCATCACTTTATGTGATGAAAAAAAATGACGTTTTTAAAAACGTCACTTTAATTGACTGTGTGTGGGGGAAAACGTTGTTTTATGTCTTGTAAAAAACAACCAAAAAAAATTGAAGCATGCTTCAATTTTATGTGTCGTTTTTCAAAAGTGCACTTTTTACTTCACAGAAATTGACCGTGTGTAGCAAAAAACGTTGTTTTCTAAGACGTTTTTTCATCCACGCATGCCCAGAAGCTACTTATGAAGCAAGCTTCAATGGTAAAACGTGATGGAACGTAACCTCGCTTTGCAAGAACATTGTGAGAAAAACGATGGTGTGTAGGCAACTTCGTCTTTGAAAATTGAAGTTTCAAAAACGTCATTTTTTACTTCACAGAAAGTGTCGTTTTTTTTCATCACATAAAGTGATGGTGTGTATGCGGCATTAGTATTGCAGCTCCTAATTGTGCGTTGCGTGCCATATAGTGAAGCACATGAAAAGCATGCTTCTTCACGGTCACTTAACGTGTTCGTTTTGCGGTTACGTGAGGCACTGCATGCATTGGTCTTTATTCTTACAGTAGAGAAGTCATTAATTATAACTTTTTGTGAATTGGGACATTTAAACTTGCTTTTTTTTTTTTTATTCCAATCAAAATTTAGTAGGAATCGGAGTCGGAGTCGGTGCATTGTTTGCCGACTCCGACTCCAGGTACCCAAAATTTCCCCCGACTCCGACTCCTCGACTCCACAGCCCTGGAGGAACCACCCCTATATAGGTCAAGAAAACGTTCTTTCTATTCCTAATACACCCCTGTAGGGGAAAGAAATAGTGGGACTTTAATTCTGCCAAGATAGGACCCATAACTAATAAAATTACAAGCTTTTTTTTACAAACGTTAAAGGACGTTTACAAACGTAAAGCTTGTTTGGCTGTACTTCTCCTGTGGATCACAGGGGTTCAGTTAGTTCCGCACTCCTGTGATCCGTTTTCAGCAGACAGCAGGCTGAAGTCCGCTGACGTCACAGAGCCGATCCAGGCTCAGGAAAGGTTGTGACCGCCCACATGTCTGGACCAGCACCCGGCTCAGGCTCTCAGGGATCCATTGAGAGCCTGAACTGCCTTCACAGCCCAGCACTCCAGTGAGTGTGGGGGGGGGGGGGGGCAAAGCAGAGAGCGGTGACTAACAGTCACCAGCTCTCTGCTCAGGGAGCTGTGAGAACCGAGTGATCTGCGGTGTTTGATTGCTCAGTTCTCAGTGTTAGAGCCGGCGAGGAACAGATGCAGCATCCAGCTAGGTAAGTATGATTCTACAAAAAAACAAAAGCCCATACTCTTAAAAACACATAATAAAATCAATATGTTTTTTCTGGCGGGGTCTTCCGATCCTGACCTGATGGCCCTCCTGGCCTCAGGGATGCACTGACAGTGTGTTTCCGGTCTCTGGGCCTGCTGGCCCGAGGCTCTGCAGCTGAGAGTAGGCCCAGGAGTTTCTGGGGCCTACTGGTCCAGTGGTGGGAAGTAGCTGAAAAAATTAAGTTTGTAACGCTAAATGACATACCTGAAAAAGTCACTGCTGGCTGCCAGCACACATCGGTGGCAAGGAATGACTTCATCTTTTACATTTATGGTGAAGTCGAAGAACATGCCCTGCTCTCTGAAACCCTGCAGCACTGTTAATATCTGCTGTCCGTGGCCCTCGGCCACCATTGAGATGGATTTCTTTTCATTGGAAGGAAACCCATTGCACACCGACCTTCCATATGTGTCTCGTGGGCTGTCCATGGTGAGTTAATGAACACAAGTGAACTAGGAGAAAACAGAAGACAACATTTAACAGAAACTGTTGATTTTAGCATTAGACAGTAATTTGGCAGTTAGTACTCCTGTCTTGCAGTACTAGAATCCTTGGGTCAATACCCAACTATGACACTACCTATATGGATGTTCTCCCTGTGTTGGTGTGGGTTTCTTCCAGGTACTCTGATTTCCTCCCATACTCCACAGACATGCTGGTAGGTTAATTGGCTTCTTTCTCAACTGGTCCTAGTATGGGTGTGGCTCCTGTCTCAATTGGCTCTAGTATGGGTGTGGCTCCTGTCTCAATTGGTCCTAGTATGGGTGCGGCTCCTGTCTCAATTGGCCCTAGTAATGGTGCGGCTCCTGTCTCAATTGGTCCTAGTATGGGTGCAGCTCCTGTGTCAATTGGTCCTAGTATGGGTGTAGCTCCTGTGTCAATTGGTCCTAGTATGGGTGCGGCTCCTGTCTTAATTGGCACTAGTGTGGGTGTGACACCTGTCTCAATTGGCTCTAGTATGGGTGTGGCTCATGTCTCAATTGGTCCTAGTAATGGTGCGGCTCCTGTCTCAATTGGTCCTAGTATGGGTGCAGCTCCTGTGTCAATTGGTCCTAGTATGGGTGCGGCTCCTGTCTCAATTGGCACTAGTATGGGTGTGACTCCTGTCTCAATTGGTCCTAGTATGGGTGTGACTCCTGTCTCAATTGGCACTAGTATGGGTGTGACTCCTGTCTCAATTGGCTCTAGTATGGGTGTGGCTCCTGTCTCAATTGGTCCTAGTATGGGTGTGGCTCCTGTCTCAATTGACCCTAGTAAGGGTGCAGCTCCTGTCTCAATTGGCCCTAGTAATGGTGCGGCTCCTGTCTCAATTGGTCCTAGTATGTGTGCAGCTCCTGTGTCAATTGGTCCTAGTATGGGTGCGACTCCTGTCTCAATTGGCACTAGTATGGGTGTGACTACTGTCTCAATTGGTCCTAGTATGGGTGCGACTCCTGTCTCAATTGGCCCTAGTATGGGTGTGGCTCCTGTCTCAATTGGTCCTAGTATGGGTGCGACTCCTGTCTCAATTGGCCCTAGTAATGGTGCGGCTCCTGTCTCAATTGGTCCTAGTATGGGTGCAGCTCCTGTGTCAATTGGTCCTAGTATGGGTGTAGCTCCTGTGTCAATTGGTCCTAGTATGGGTGCGGCTCCTGTCTTAATTGGCACTAGTGTGGGTGTGACACCTGTCTCAATTGGCTCTAGTATGGGTGTGGCTCATGTCTCAATTGGTCCTAGTAATGGTGCAGCTCCTGTCTCAATTGGTCCTAGTATGGGTGCAGCTCCTGTGTCAATTGGTCCTAGTATGGGTGCGGCTCCTGTCTCAATTGGCACTAGTATGGGTGTGACTCCTGTCTCAATTGGCTCTAGTATGGGTGTGGCTCCTGTCTCAATTGGTCCTAGTATGGGTGTGGCTCCTGTCTCAATTGACCCTAGTAAGGGTGCAGCTCCTGTCTCAATTGGCCCTAGTAATGGTGCGGCTCCTGTCTCAATTGGTCCTAGTATGTGTGCAGCTCCTGTGTCAATTGGTCCTAGTATGGGTGCGACTCCTGTCTCAATTGGCACTAGTATGGGTGTGACTACTGTCTCAATTGGTCCTAGTATGGGTGCGACTCCTGTCTCAATTGGCCCTAGTATGGGTGCTTCTAGAACTACTGCTGGTTTGGGACCCCGCTGTGAGAAAGGGCACTAGGCCACACCACCACCAGCCATTTTTGCTACCAAACTTGTGTCTAAGGCAGGCAATACATTAACCAATTTTCTTTCCTTCAACCACAGGTTTGAGAGAAAATTGCTAGATTACCATCAACACGTTCAGTGTTGATGGTGGATTCCCTCCCGCAGAGCGATTGTATTTTGACAGCAGGAGGTTTCCCAGCTGTCAAAATACACTGATCGCTTAAAAAAAAATCTGACATGCTGGTTTTACTGAAGTTGATTAATGAATCAACTTCCGTACAACTAGCCTGCCCATACACAGATCGAAATTTGGTCGGTTTAGCCCCCCAAAAAAATCAAAGATAAAAGCCAGCAGCTACACATACTGCAGCTGCTGATTTTTAATAGTAGGACACTTACCTATCCTGGAGTCCACCGATGTCGGCACCCACAGCTGATATTTCCATAGCGGGTTAGTTATTGCGGGGAGGAGCCGTGAGAGCCGCCGTGGGACCCCAGAACATGAGGATCGGGCCACTCTGTGCAAAACGAACTGCACAGTGGAGGTAAGCATGACATGTTTGTTATTTAAAAAAAAAATTACTGAACCTTTACAACCCCTTTAAAGAGTTCCCTTCACTGGAACTTAGGGGCCAAGCCCAACCCCTGAAAAACAACCCCACATCATAATCCCCCCTTTACCAAATGATTGGGATTATTGCACAAAGCAAGGTCATCCCAATACTTTTGACGTATACATTTCTGGCTTTCTTACAGGTACACCCCTGCTGACACATGCCCCGATTGGACACCCTTAGGTTTCAGCTAAAATCTGCTGATTGGTTGTGTCCAATCAAAGCACAGAGTTTTGTGTTTAGAAACACAGAACTCGACGTGACAACAGCAGGAACAAATAACAGCCAGCACATATTATACACATTACACTTGTTGGGCACACTGTTAACCTCTTACCTGCCAGTGTCATTAGTACAATATTATATATGATCACTGTATATATGTGTCACTAGCAACATCCGTGTCAAGTTAGTGTCCCTCTCAGCCAATGTCTATTAGTGCCAGATTGCCCGCCACCCTATCACAGTCCCACCATCAGTCACTGATCACCGTCATTACTAGTATAGCATTTATAGCTGCATAAATTCTAGTATATATACACACACACACACACAGTTCGTAGAATCTAATTTCACACAAGCCAATTTTTTTTTTTTTACCAAAGACATCCATTTATTATCCAGTGCAAAAGTGCACCAAGTTTAAGTGCCATTAAAAATGAGTGACACGTGAACACACGTGATGCATTTTGCAACTACTGCAATGCAATTTGGAATCACAGCGATTCTGCCCAAGAACCCAAAACACCAAGGCCCGGATTCACAAAGTATTTACGACGGCGTATCTCCAGATACACCGTCGTAAGTCCGAATGTGAGGCGTCGTATCTCGGCGCCTGATTCAAAGAATCAGATACGCCAGAATTTCTCTAAGATACGACTGACGTAAGTCTCTTACGCCATCGTATCTTAGGTGCATATTTACGCTGGCCACTAGGTGGCGCTTCCGTATATTTCGTTGAATATGTAAATTAATTAGATACGCCGATTCACGAACGTACTTGCGCCCGTTGTATTAAAATACGCTGTTTACGTAAGGCGTCCGACCGGCGTAACTTTACCCCTCATAAAGCAGGGGTAAGTCATGTTAGGTATGGACGTCGGAAAAGTCGGAACAGCGTCGTATTTTACGTCGTTTGCGTAAGTCGTACGTGAATGGGGATGGGCGTAGGTTACGTTCACGTCGACTAAGCATTGAGCCGGCGTAAGTTAGGGAGAAAATTTGACGTAATACTGAGCATGCGCCGTTTGTTAGGCGCGTCATTTACGCAGGGTCACGATTCATTTCAATACAACACGCCCCCTACCAGCCTACTTTGAATTACGCGGGCTTACTCCGGCCCATTTACACTACGCCGCCGCAACTTACGGAGCAAGTGCTTTGTGAATACTGCACTTGCCTGTCTAATTTGCACCTAAAAATTTTATTTAGTAACTTTTGTGAAATGCCAGTAAAAACGTGGCTTTGCCAGTAAATTTCGGGGGTCGTGCCAGCAAATTTCAATCTGTTAGGTTAGCAACACTGCTCCAGTATTGTATCTCACTAATACAGGAGGTGTGTTACTGGCCAGATCAACAGGTGAAAACAGAGGGGGGGGACCCCCCCCAAAAAAAAAGAAAGCTAATGCAGCTACCACATCAAATGATTTATAAGCTACAATATAATACATTTTTGTGTTTGGCTTTAATACTGCTTTAAAGCGGAGGTTCACCGTTAGAGAGCACATTTTCCCCTTAGATTAATGCTCGTTTTGTCTAGGGGAATCGGCTATTGGTTTTAAAATATGATCCGTACTTACCCGTTTACGAGATGCATCCTCTCCGTCGCTTCCGGGTATGGGCTGCGGGAATGGGCGTTCCTTCTTGATTGACAGTCTTCCGAGAGACTTCCGACGGTCGCATCCTTCGCGTCACGATTTTCCGAAAGAGGCCGAACGTCGGTGCGCAGGCGCAGTATAGAGCCGCACCGACGTTCAGCTTCTTTCGGCTACGAGTGACGCGATGGATGCGACCGTCGGAAGCCTGTCAATCAAGAAGGAACGCCCGCTCCCGAAGACCCATACCCGGAAGCGACGGAAGAAGATGCATCTCGTAAACGGTAAGTAATGCTCATATTTTAAAACAAATAGCCGATTCCCCTAGACCAAACGAGCAGGAAGCTAAGGGGAAAAGGGCAACAATTAAATAAATGGGTGAACTCCCGCTTTAGGGGCCAGCAGATTTTTAGGGGGACATTTGATTTTTTGAGGATCTCCATTAGAACCCATACCAGACTCAAAGGGTCTGGTATGCATTTTGTAGGGGGATTCTATGCCAATTTTTTTCTCATTCTTGCTGAAGGAGATGTGCTGCAGCATAAGGGACATTTACAAATAAAAAAAACATACACACGCACTTTAAATTACATTTCATTGCCAGTGTAAAAAAAAAAAACGCACACACATAGGTCCCCCAACTATTTTCATTGGCTTGTGGAGTGATCCATGTGCCTTTTTTTTTTAAATAGAAACTACAGGTGATACTCGAAAAATTTGAATATCATGCAAAAGTTCATTTATTTCACTAATGCAACTTAAAAGGTGAAATAAATGAGAGACTCATTACATGCAAAGCAAGATAGTTCAAGCCGTGATTTGTCATAATTGTGATGATTATGATTTACAGCTCATGAAAACCCCAAATCCACAATCTCAGGAAATTAGAATATTACATGCAATCAATAAAACAAGGATTGTACATAGAACAATATCGGACCTCTGAAAAGTATGAGCATGCATATGTACTCAGTACTTGGTTTGGCCCCTTTTGCAGCAATTACTGCCTCAATACGGAGTGGAATGGAAGCCATCAGCCTGTGGCACTGCGGAGGTGTTACAGAAGACCAGGATGCTTCAATAGAGGCCTTCAGCTCTTCTGCATTGTTCGGTCTCATGTCTCTCATCTTTCTCTTGGCAATGCACCACAGATTCTCTATGGGGTTCATGTCAGGCGAGTTTGCTGGCCAATCAAGTACAGTAATCCCACGGTCATTGAACCCAGGTTTTGGTGCTTTTGGCAGTGTGGGCAGGTGCCAAGTCCTGCTGGAAAATTAAGTCAGCATCCTCATAGAGCTCGTCTGCGGAAGGAAGCATGAAGTGCTCCAAAATCTCCTGGAAGACGGCTGCATTGACCCTGGACTTAATGAAGCACAGTGGACCAACACCAGCAGATGACACGGCTCCCCAAATCATCACTGACTGTGGAAACTTCACACTGGACTTCAAGCATCTTGCAGTGTGTGCCTCTCCATTCTTCCTCCATACTCTGGGTCCTTGGTTCCAAATGAGATGGAAAATGTGCTCTCATCAGAAAATAGGACTTTGGACCCCTGAGCAACCGAGCAGGTCTGTTTTTCTTTAGCCCAGGTAAGACGCTTCTGACGTTTGTTATTCAGGAGTGACTTGACAAGAGGAATACGACATTTGAAGCCCATGTCCAGGATCCGTCTGTGTGTGGTGGCTCTTGATGCACTGACTCCAGCCTCAGTCCACTCTTTCTGAAAGTGGAACACTTTTGAATGGACTTTTCCTGACAATCCTCTCCAGGCTGCGGTCATCCCTGCTGCTTGTGCACCTTTTTCTTCCACTCTTTACCCTTCCACATAACTTTCTATTAATATGCTTCACTTTGGGAACATCCAACTTCTTTTGAAATTATCTTTTGAGGCTCTCCCTCCTTATGGAGGGTGTCAATGATGTTTTTTTGCACAACCGTCAGGTCAGCAGTCTTTCCCATGATTGTGATTTCTACTGAACCAGACTGAGAGACTATTTAAAGGCTCAGGAACCCTTTGCAGGTGTTCTGGATTATTTGCTGATTAGAGTGGGACACTTTGAGCCTAGAATATTGCACCTTTTCACAATATTCTAATTTGGAGATTATGAGCTGCAAGCTATAATCATCACAATGATGACAAATAACGGCTTGAAATATCTTGCTTTGCATGTAATGAGTCCCATCTCATATTAGTTTCACCTTTTACGTTGCATTAGCAAAATAAATGAACTTTTGCACGATATTCTAATTTTTAGAGTATCGCCCATAAAAAAAAGTAAAATTTGCAGTCAATTTAAAACCACTTTCATCTTTCTTATCTTCGTAAAGAGGGGAAAAAAAAAAAAAAAAAAAAAAAAAAAAAAAAAAACACTGCTCCTAGCCCAATAGAACTGTTATTAATATTATTTTTGCTCTGGCACGTTTCCTAGAGCAGTGCCCACACCCCCATGCTATTTTTTTGACAACCCATTGCCTATTAGCCAAAATAAAATGGCCATTTTTGACTTGACAGATTTGGCTCCCATTGATTTCAATGGGGTTTAGGTTGGGCATCCAAGTTCAAACTCAGAGGGTGGGGGGGGGGGGGTAGGGTCAGCTCATCCCTAGTGGTCACCAGAATGTCCAATTGATGATTTCCCTTCTATTCCCAATCAAGTTTGGAATTTCCTTTCACTTTGAGAGTCCGATCACCAGAACAAATAGGATAAATCTTCCTCAGGCCTCGTACACACGACCGTTTTTCTCGACAAAATCCATCAAGAAAAATGCTGGCAGAGCTTTTTTGCCGAGGAAAACGGTCGTGTGTATTTTTTTCGTCAAGAAAACTGTTGTGATCTCCACAAGAAAAAAAGTGAACATGTTCTCTTTTTTCTCTCATCAGGAGTCTCAAGTTCCTCGTTGAGTTTCTCGTCGGGCTGGTTTACGATGAGAAACACGTTTGTGTGTATGCTTAGAAACGCGCGCATGCTCAGAAGTATGAGACGGGAGTGCACCTTCGGTAAAAGTAGCGTTCTTTATGGAGATAGCACATTTGTCACGCTGTAACAGACTGAAAAGCGCAAATCGTCTCTCACCAAACTTTTACTTAACACACAGTAACATGAGATTAGCAAAAGCAGCCCCAAGGGTTGCGCCAGTGAAATTGAACTTCACCTTTATAGTGCCGACGTACGTGTTGTACGTCACCGCGTTTGAGAACGACGAGATTGTCTTAACAGAGTGTATGCAAAGAAAGCTTGACAAGATTCTCGACAAGGCTGACAAGAACCTCGTCGAGGAAAACAACGTTTCATTTACGACGAGATTTTCAGTCATGTTTACGAGGCCTCAGACCTCTTTCACAGAGGGCTTGTCTGAGTCCTGCTCTCTATGGGGAGATCGGATGAAAACAGATACGCCTGTCAATTTTCATCCGATCCACCAGTTGGATGGAAAATAGGGTCTCCATCTGTCTGGATTTGGTGGATAAAAGCGGATAGCGGCAGATGTCAGAGGACATGTCACAGTTGATATCTGTCGCTCCATAGAGGTGAATAGAGCGTCAGATCAGGTCCGCCTGGAAGGCGGACTTGATCGGACAGCATGTGTGAAAGGGGCCTAATGGGCACACCAATGGTAATGAAAACCTGACAAGTGTTCTAATCCCTCTCCAAACAAAACAAAAGTATACAATTCCCACCTTCCTATGAAAATTCTTTGTACATTTGATGACTAGATGAATGTCCTCGGAAAAGCGATTTACAATTTTGTATGAACATTCAATTTTGTAGTGAATGGACCCCACCAATGAGAAAATTCAACGAACGTTATTGAAACTAAAAAATCTCAAATTAAATTTAATGAATCTAATCTGCATTTGGTCAGCAATGGCAGAGCCAAGAAATAACAAACAGAAATGCTCTAATATTTAGAAAGATTAACAATCCCTTCAGTATAGGGAGTAAACAGATAATATTCAGATCAATGTTCCTTCACATTCCCAGAAATAAATAAATATGGATTGGAAACCACTCCTTGTTCTCTTATTATTACATTCACAAAAATTATTAAACATACAGTCTTGTGTGAACAATCAAAATGGGTCTCAAAATGGCCGCACTCTAGCTGTTGCGGAACTACAACTCCCATCATGCCTCTGCCTGTGGGAGTCATGTTTGTAACTGTCAGCCTTGCAACGCCTCATGGGACTTGTAATTCTGCAAAAGCTGGGAGGTCCACCAGTTTGAGACCCCTGCGCTAAGGACTCAAATAGACTGCCTTTAACCACTTAAGGACCCCTTCACGCCGATATACGTCGGCAGAATGGCACTGCTGGGCACATCCACGTACGTGGATCTTTAAGCCCAGCCGTGGGGTCGCGGGCACGTGACCCGGTCCGAAGCTCTGTGACTGCGGGACTCGCGGACCCAATTGCCACTGGAGTCCCGCGATCGGTCCCCGGAGCTGAAGAACGGGGAGAGCTGTGTGTAAACACAGCTTCCCCCGTTCTTCACTGTGGCGCTGTCATCAATCGTGTGTTCCCTTTTATAGATTGATGATGTCACACCTACAGCCACACCCCCCTACAGTTAGAAACAAATGAGGTCACACATAACCCCTTCAGCGCCCCCTTGTGGTTAACTCCCAAACTGCAATTGTCATTTTCACAGTAAACAATGCATTTTTTGCTGTGAAAATGACAATGGTCCCAAAAATGTGTCAAAATTGTCCGCCATAATGTGTCACAAAAAAATAAACGCTGTTCGCCGCCATTAGTAACATATTTTTTTAATAAAAATGCAATAAAACTATCCCTTTTTTGTAAACGCTATAAATTTTGCCAAAACCAATCGATAAACGCTTATTGCGATTTTTACCAAAAATAGGTAGAAGAATAGGTATCGGCCTAAACTGAGGAAAAAAAAAGTTTTATATATTTTTGGGGGATATTTATTATATAAAAAAAAAAGTAAAAAATATTGAATTTTTTTCAAAATTGTCGCTCTATTTTTGTTTATAGCGCAAAAAAAAAAAAAACCGCAGAGGTGATCAAATACCACCAAAAGAAAGCTCTATTTGTGAAAAAAAAAAAAAAAGAAAAAAAAAGTCAATTTGTTTGGGAGCCACGTCGCAATACCGCGCAGTTGTCAGTTAAAGCAATGCAAGGGTTGAATCGCAAAAACTGGCCCGATCCTTTAGCTGCCTAAGGCCCCTTTCAGACGTCCGCTCCGCCTGTCCGTTATTACAAGTCCGTTAACGGACTTGTAATACATCCCTATGGGATCGCGTCCGTTAGCGGAAGGAGCATCCGCTAACGTCCGCGTCCGTCGGGATCCGGTTTTCGGACGGAAGAAAACCCTATTTTTCTTCCGTCCGGCGGAACGGAACTGATGCAGACGGACAGGGCAGAGCGGAGCTGAGACAGGGCGGTCCCTGCACTGTGTGCGGGGACCGCCCTATCCGCCGACAGCTCAGCGGGGATCCCCGCTGAGCCGACGGAGACACACGGAGCGGACCCAGAAACGGTCCGCTCCGTGTGAAAGAGCCCTAAACGTCCGGGTCTTAAGTGGTTAAAGGGGCTGTCCGAGGCCCACCAACTTAGGCTGTTTTGCCAAAGATATTGCTAATCTAAATGAGATTTATTCCTATTCAAAAATGACAAAACACTTCCATCAGCAGGGACCAGTGCCCATAGCATTTAACAAACTGTATACACAGCTGATGGAGAGCTGCAGTAGCTGTGCTGAACATCACTCAATGCATGGGAGACTTGAATGTCCTCTACATGGACCACAAACAATATTCCCAGCCGATGCCTCTTAAAACCAAAAGTTATAAAAAAAAAAAAATTTAAAATAAACTTTAAGGCCTTATTAGATACTGTAAATCTAGAATATTTATTTAAACTTTAATTTTTGTAAGTTGCTAGACCTCTGATGCTCCGTCTGGCGGCTATATTGGCCTACTATGCTCCTGAGTTTCAGTTCAATATTCATGGTGGATGAAAAAAAAAAAAAAAAAACACAATACACATCCAATAATTCGCTATAGAGAACTGGCTTTTGATATTTTTTTCATTTATTCAGTATTCAATTTCTAACAGTTGTGCATTTCTGAACTATTGTACAAGATAAACCTATAGCAAACTGTACACTTTAAATACAGTGCAGAAAGTTCCCAGTTTTCATTTTTCTGTAACTTTTATAAAGGTCTCCTCGTCAGCAGAAGCCAGACTAGTGAGCAGCGCAAGGAAATTCACCCGTTTGGTTCCACCTGGACCTTCGTTCTTGTAGAAGGTCATGTATCAGGACCCGGTCAGTTTGTTGCTGGTTGGCCAACTGCTGGATGCTTTCAGAAAGCCTGTCAATGTTGTTGTTCATCTGAATCAATATGTGATTCCTTTGGGTTTCTACTTGCAGCATTTTCTTAGCAGTATCATAATTCACATTGATATTATCGGTCAACTGGCAGAAATCCACGTGTAGAACGTTCAGTTCATGCATCATGCTCTTGCGGAACAAGTGCTGATTGGCCTTCACGATATTTAGATATGTAGTAGGAGTCAAGGCTCGAGAGAGTGTAGAATGAAGCTTTTTACTTGATGAATACAGAGATCTTTTTTTGGGGGGACCACGCAAATTTTCTTTGGTCTGCAGAATATGAGAATCTGTGACGGTGGGCTCCGACGGGTTTGAATCTTCACTGTATGTTGGAGTGATATCTGCGAGTACAGACGACTGCTCCTGTAAAGAATTGCCACGTATTACTGGAGATTCCTCCGTTTCAGAATCCAAGGAAATTGGGAGTTCAGCATCGGAATATAAAATGTCTTTCTGCCGATCTTGGTCTTGAGAATGCGAAAACCATGAAGGTCCTGAAAATAAGGGAAAAAAAGCATTATATAAAAATTTTTGGCCAAATGACAATGCCACCAAGAACTGAAGCCTTGTACACACGACCGAGTTCCTCGGCAAAAACCATCAAGAAACTTGCTGGGAGATATTTTTTTGCCGAGGAAACCGGTCGTGTGTACATTTTCGGCGAGGAAACTGTCGAGAAACTCGACGAGCCAAAAAGAGAGCATGTTCTCTATTTCCTTGACGGGAATGGAGAAAATTGGCTTGTCGAGTTGCGACGGCTTCACAAGGAACTCGACGAGCAAAACGATGTGTTTCGCCCGTCGAGTTTCTCGGTCGTGTGTACGAGTCCTGACAGTTGTCAGAATCAGTCAGATTTTTGTACATTTCAAGAACTCGGAAAAATTATACTCCAGCCTTTGTTCAATCTTCGTACACCAGAGGAACCCTTGAAATAACTTTCAGGTCCCAGAGAACCCCTCGTAAGTTCATCAGGGATCATTGGTGGTAGGTGGGAAGTAGAGCTGCACGATTAATCGTCAAGAATCGTTATCGCAATCTTTTTCCCGTTGCGATTCTTGACACAGGGTTTCACGATCTTTGACATGAAAAGAATTCTCTCTGCACTTGATATGCAAAGAATTTCCTCTCTACTCTCAGCCAAAAGTCAAAGGGGCAGATCCACAAAGATCTGCCCCGGCGCATCGTATATGAGATGCGCTACGCCGCCGTACCTTACCTGGCTTTAAATTGAATCCATAAAGATTTTGCGCGGTAAGTTACGGCGGCCTAGTGCATCTCAAGCGGCGTAACGGCGCGGAATTCAAATGCGGCGAGTAGGGGGCGTGTTTCATTTAAATGAAGCGCGTCCCCGTGCCGAACGAACTGCGCATGCGCCATCCCTAAATTTCCCGCCGTGCATTGCGCTAAATGACATCGCAAGGACGTAATTTTTTTTTAACATAGACGTGAATTACGTCCATCCCGATTTATGGACGACTTACGCAAAAAAAAAAAAAAAATTCTAATTAAACGCGGGAACGACGGCCATACTTAACATAGCAGGTGTAACTATAAGCCACAGAATAGTAGCTTTAACTATACGCCGAAAAAAGCCGACTAGAGACGACGTAAAGAAATGCGACGGCCGCTCGTACGTTCGTGGATCGTCGGAAGTAGCCAATTTGCATACTCGACGCGGAAAACGACGGGAACGCCACCCAGCGGACGCCGAAGAATTGCATCTTAGATCCGAAGGCGTACGAAGACGTAAGCCTGTCAGATCGAACCCAGATGCCGTCGTATCTTGTTTTGAGGATTCAAAACAGAGATACAACGCGGGTAATTTGAAAGTACGCCGGCGTATCAGTAGATACGCCGGTGTACTCGCTCTGTGGATCTGCCCCAAAGTCTGGGCAATCTGCCAAGTCTGGGCAGCCTGCCAAGTTTTGAAAACATTCTTTATCAGTGGAAAGTTAAGTCTAAACATTGTATCACATTGACTTTTACATCAAAGGAATAAACTTCTGCATGTAAATTAGGAACATTAAACCACTTAATCACCAAACCTTTTTCTGACAGCTCTTTTCAAGTTAAAATCATTTATTTTTTTTGCTAGAAAATTACTTAGAACCCCCAAACATTATATCATTTTTTAGTAGAGACTCTAGAGAATAAAATGGCGGTTGTTGCAATATTTTATGTTGCACTGTATTTGTGCAGCAGTCTTTTTAAATGCAATTTTTTGGGAAAAAATTACTTTAATGAATAATAAAAAATAAAACTAGCCAGTAAAGTAAGCCCCTTTTTTTTTTGTATAAATGTAAAAGATTTTACGCCGCGAGAATCGTGATCTTTATTCTAAGCAAACAAATTGTGATTCTCATTTTGGCCAGAATCGTGCAGCTCTAGTGGGAAGAATGCCTCCCTTACAGGGGTGCTCAGAATGATAACCTTGCAGTCGTACAGTTGACTCTGCCAAGTGGTATTGGAACCAAAATTATGCAGGCAACATCAGATGGAAGATCAGTTAGTTGCAACTCAAGGAACCCCCAGCCACTTCTGAAGGAAGCGGACTGGTTTACCCTATGCAACATGGGTAGCAGTACCGGAAAATTCTCTGGCATACAATATGAAGATGCCCAGTCCCCCTCCAGGCAAAACTGCTGGGACAAGGTCCTTTGGCAATGGGAAAGATGGATAAAGCTTTAATGTACCTATGGCAGGCCACAAGCACCGCCAGCCAAGCCCAAAGATCATTTAAAGATGCCTCTACCATAAAGATTACACATCTTTATTACACAGATTCAACACTCCTGGACTAGAGAGAAAATGTAAGCCTGCCATTGCTGACCTGTTTGAAAATGCTAGTTTGCCTGGCTGTCAAGCACATCTAACGGTTTCAAGACTTCCTGAGTCGCTGATCTAGGTGAATATGCAGATTAACCCCTTCACGCCTAGCTGTCCCTACAATTGGGCTATTATGCCCTGGGGGGGCAGGAAGAACTGTCACATGACCGGGAGTTGGTCGATCAGGCTCCCAAACATTACTAGAGACCAGGAGCAGGCTCTCAGCACAGAAACTTATGTCTCCCATGGATGCAAACAAGCCCACCTTTTTGCTGCTGCATATACGCTTTATGCAGGCAGCAAGAGGTTAAGGCTGCATTCACACCTAGGCGTTTTTACGCCCGACGCCATTGCAGCCTGCAATACGCTGGAGGGGTGATTTAACATTGTCGGCTATGGAGATGGTTCACATCTCCACGCCGAAACTCCGTACGCCTGAAGCTCAAAACAAGTCCCGGACCCTTTTTTTCTGGCGGCTTTCGGCATAGCCGACAATGTTAAATCACCCCTCCGGCGTATTGTAGGCTAAAAAAACGGCGCGTTTTGTCGCGGCAAATCGCGGTACAATATGCCGCGTTCAGGTGTGAATGCAGCCTAAGAGCCCTTTCAGTGGCGTTGCTATGGGGGTGCGGACTGCACCCGGGTCACACCCGCCAGAGGGGTGACACCGCTACACACAGTTGTAACTTGCGGAGCGCTGCCCTTTCACACTGGGGGGGTGTGCGTATCGGTGAAGCGCCGCTAGTTTAAGCAGGGTTTTACCGCTGTTATAGGTGCGATTCGGGTGGGAACGGGACGCTTTTAACCCCCTAGAAGGGGTAAAAAAAAAAAAAAAAAGTGAAAAGCGCCCGTGTAGTGCCGCTGTCCAAAGCGATTTGCAGGCACTTCGCCAGCGCTGCCTGTGCATTCCAATGGGCAGGGGCCGTGGAGGAGAGATGTATACACCGCTTGCAAACCGCCCCAAAGATGCTGCTTGCAGGACTTTTTCAACGTCCTGCACGCTCACCGGTCGAGTGTGAAAGCACGCGGACTCTCACACTGGGACTGCAGATAAAGCGCCTGAAAAAGGTCTCCAGTGTGAAAGGGGTCCAAGAGCTCAGACTTCATATGCAGTATGTTTCAGGTCAATAACAACACACCATGTCTGCAATACATAACATTTCCCCAGAAGTTATCCCTTTAAATAAATACAATACCCATTGACCTGCAATACTCAGAACTTCTTGCCAGACAACTAGCATTTTCAAAACCAGCAATGGCAGCCTCCGTATTTCTCTGGGCACGTCTCTTTTTAGTCTTATACACATGACCTTGTATAAAAGCGTTCGGTACAGCAAGCTTCGAGACAAAGCATTTGAAAAACTTTCAGCAATTTCCTTGAAGCCTTTTAGTAACAGTTGACACCAACTAGATGAAGTAACACACAGCAATGCATGCTGGCATCCCAATTTCCCACCTTCTCAGCGAAATATGCATGATATGCGCGGTGTATTGTGCAGCCCATAAATGCCCCTATAATAATACCGTTCACATGTTGCAGCCACAAAGCTTCACAATTTTGAATTTGGCCGGGGGAGTTTGACAGGCGGCACCAACTATCACACTCTCTGTGAAGTCAATGGGACAGTGATGGAACTTTGAGGCCGAGTTCACACTGAAACGCACAGCTTTCGGAGTGCTTTACCACTCTGGCAGCTGTCCGTTACCGGCTGGGGCAGTGTGGTACACAAAGCAGCCCATCACACTTCTTTTTTGTTTTGTACAAACTTTATTTGAAGAAGTACAAAATGTACACTTCATTCAGGGCACTGCACAGCAGTGCAATGCACTGCAATACCATGCAGCAGGTCGGCATTTGAGCGCAGCCCTAGGCTGTGTTGCACTGTAAATGGAACACATAGGAAACAATTGGTGCAGCAAAAAGTCTGTCACCACACACTGGGGTTGATTTAGGCCCCTTTCAGACTGAGGCAGGAGCTGCGGTGGCGGTATAACGCCGCTAAAAAGAGCGGCGCTATACCGCCGGGATTGCCGCGGGATTCGGCCGCTAGCGGTGCGGTATTAACCCCCGCTAGCGGCCGATAAAGGGTTAATACCGCCCGCAATGCGCCTCTATAGAGGCGCATTGCGGGCGGTATTGCCGCGGTTCCCATTGTTTTCAATAGGAAGGAGCGGTGAAGGAGCGGTATACATGCCGCTCCTCTCACCGCTCCAAAGATGCTGCTGACAGGAGATTTTTTTGTCTCCCGCCAGTGCATCGCCTCAGTGTGAAAGCCCTCGGGCTTTCACATTGAGTCTGCAGTGCAGGAGTTTTTCAGGCGGGATAGCAGCGCTATTTTTAGCGCTTTACCGCCTGAAAAACTCCTCAATGTGAAAGGGGCCTTACTAAAACTGGAGAGTGCAAAATCTGGTGCAGCTGTGCATAGAAACCAATTAGCGGCCAACGTCAGCTTGTTTGGTTAAGCTTTGAGAATTAAAATTGGAAGCCGATTGGTTTCTATGCAGAGATGCACCAGATTTTGCACGGGTTTTATTAAATAAACCCCCACTGTGTAAATTAGCCCCAAAGCACATGTGGCACAATAGTTCAATGCAAAATCCCTGTTCAGGTGACAGTATCTCCTCCCGATCATATGATAGCCTCCGCTTTCTGTGGATCACTTTTCAGAGGGGTGGTGAACCAGGGATGAGTTTAGGTTTGTTCAGATCCTAGTCTAAACCCTCCTGCGCTATCCTGCGAGGAAGCGGTCACTGCAAACCGCCAACCATAAGTGACTGAGGCATCCTGGTGGATATCTTAGGCGAACTTCACACTGGCATTAAAAGCAGTCATTTTAGAGTTGTTAACCACTTAAGACCCGGACCTTTATGCAGGTAAAGGACCTGGTCAGTTTCTGCGATTCGGCACTGCGTCGCTTTAACTGACAATTGCACGGTCATGCGGTGTGGCTCCCAAACAAAATTGGTGTCCTTTTTTTCCCTACAAATAGAGCTTTCTTTTGGTGGTATTTGATCACCTCTGCGGTTTTTATTTTTTGCGCTATAAACAATAGAGCGACAATTTTGGAAAAAAAAAAAAAAAAAAAAAAAAAAAAATTTACTTTTTGCTATAATAAATATCCCTAAAAAATATATATACAATTTTTTTTTCTCAGTTTAGGCCGATACGTATTCTACCTATTTTTGGGTTATAGAGTTTAGAAAATAGAAGATAGTTTTATTGCATTTTTATTAATATTTTTTACTACTAATGGCGGCGATCAGCGTTTTTTTTCTTGACTGCAACATTATAGCGGACACATCGGACAATTGTGACACATTTTTGGGACCATTGTCATTTTCACAGCAAAAAATGCTATAAAAATGCATGGTTTACTGTGAAAATTACAATTGCAGTTTGGGAGTTAACCACTAGGGGGCGCTGAAGGAGTTAAGTGTGACCTCATATGTGTTTCTAACTGTAGGGGGCGGGGCTGGACGTGTGACGTCATTGATCGGGTTTCCCTATAACAGGGAACACACGATCAATGACACTGCCACAACGAAGAACGGGGAAGGTGTGTTTACCTTTCAAGTCTATGGTAACGCTCCGCAAATGCTCTGGTAGGCGGTTGCAGAGCGTTAAGATTAGTTCATTTACTTCAATGGAATAGGCATTGGTGGAGCGGTTTTAATGCACCTTAACGCTCATAAATAAAACGCTTTAAATTTGCCCATAGGGCATTTTTAACTAGTCATTAAAGTGGTTGTAAATCCTTACAGACCACTTAGACCTACAGGTAAGCCTAGATTAAGGCTTACCTGTAGGTGCAAGAAATATCTCTTTAACCTACACGGTTAAGGAGATTTTTGCAAGAAAGGCGGCACCGATGTCTACGGCACTTGCATGCCGTAGACAACGGCGCAGGCGCACTGAGCGTGCCGTTAATGAATGGGATCGTGCCATCCCTGGCGGCGCATGCGTGGAAGTGACGTCATGACCGCTCAGGCCAGTCACAGCGCCGGAGCAGCGATACAAGGAAGTCACTGCAGGTGAGATGGCGGCGGTGGAGGAGAGGAACGAGGACCACTGCGGGGGCTTCAATCTCAGGAAAGTAATTCATAATGAGCTAGTATGCTATGCATACTAGCTCATTATGCCTTTGTCTTGCAGGGTGTATTTTTTATTTTTGTGGGTTTACTTAATCTTTAAACACTTGTAAAATGCCAGTCTAATGTCCATACTAAAGCGCATTAACGCTCATACTAACGCTATAGGAGCGTTAGAATTTTAGTCAAGTGTGAACGAGCCCTTAGGTAGGTTCTTGCAAGGATCTAAACACACCTGAACTCATCCTTGGTGTACACCTCGCCAAAGGCTTCAGAAAAGCTGCTGGAAGATTTTATAAAAGCTGCACCCTGTGACAGTTATTTACTAAAACTGCATGGTGCAAAATCTGGTGCAGCTCTGCACACAACCCAATCAGCTTCCAGGTTTCATTGTCAAAGCTTAATTGAACAAGCTGAAGTTAGAAGCTGATTGGCTACCATGCACAGCTCCACCAGATTCAGAGTGCTGCAGTTTTAGTAAATCCTCCCCTGTGAGTACAAGGCCTTATGCCCCATACACACCATTTGATTCTCTGTGGATTTTTGTCTTTAGATTTACAAAAACCATGTAGTGCAAGGGCCTGCCTGATTGCATACAAATTGATACTCTTAAAGGGGTTGTAAAGGTACACGTTTTTTTCACCTTAATGCATTCTATGCATTAAGGTGAAAAAACATCCAAGGATTAGCGGCCCCCAGCCCCCCATTTAATTACCTGACCCCTCGAAAATCCCACGCCGTGAACGCGCTGGCTTCTCGGCTCATTCATTGATTGAAAACAGCGCAGCCATTGGCTCGCGCTGCTGTCAATCACATGCAATGACGGGTCGTGCCGGGGGGCGGGGCCGAGTGATACAGTGAGTGACTATAGCCGCCGGCTGCATCACGGGAGCGTGCCCGCAAGAACTAACCACCATGCAAGCTTGATCACATGAAGGTGAGACAGCCGCCGAGGGACCCCAGAAGACCAGGTTCGGGGCCACTGTGTGCAAAACGAGCCGCACAGTGGAGGCAAGTATGACGTTTGTTATTAAAAAATTAATAAAAAAAATTATGTTACCTTTACAACCCCTTTAACCACTTGTCCACAGGAGGACGTCATATGACGTCCTCGGCTTTGTGCGGTGATATCTGAATGATGGGTGCAGCTACAGGCATCATTCAGATATCGCCGTCTTCAGCCGCCGATTCTGTGCACGATAAGAACGATAAAAGCGGCGGTTCCACCGCTTGATCGTTCTTATAGGCAGTGGGAGGGGACGGCCCCCCCGGGCTCGGAGAGCGAATCGGTCGGCGCTGCCTGGAAAGCATAGAGGTGACTGGTGACCAGATGGTCACCAGTCATCCCTATGACCGTCGGAGGTCTGGGCGCGACGTTATGACATCACGCCCGGTACCCGGAAGTAAACAAAGCCGCAATCGCGGCTGTCGGCATTAGATCAGTGATTTTTTTTTCATCGATTTCATGCTTGTAAGCCTGGAGGAGAGATGTGGGGTCTTATTGACCCTACATCTCTCCATAAAGAGGACCTGTCACACTGATTGCTTTTACAAGGAATGTTTATATTCCCTGTAATAGGAATAAAAGTGATGTAAAAAAAAAAAAAAAAAAAAAAAAGAAGTGTAAAAATAAAAATGTTCTCAAAACGCCCCTGTCCCCGTTATCTCGCACGCAGAAGCAAACACGCATGCAAGTCCCGCCCACATATGTAAACGCTGTCAAACCCCACATGTGAGGTATCGTCGCGTGC
Source organism: Rana temporaria (assembly GCF_905171775.1). NCBI lineage: Eukaryota > Metazoa > Chordata > Amphibia > Anura > Ranidae > Rana > Rana temporaria. The sequence continues at coordinate 59,730,076 of NC_053490.1, forward strand.
GTTAGAGCGTGTGCAACAATTCTAGCACTAGACTGCCTCTGTAACTAGTAACCTGTAAAAAATTTAAAGCGCGACATGTTAGGTATCTATTTACTCGGCGTAACATCATCTTTCACATTGTATTAAAAAATTGGGCTAACTTTACTAGTTTGTTATTTTTTAATTCATGAAACAGCTTTTTTTTCCCCAAAAAAAGGCAATTGAAAAATGTATATTCCCTAGGGTGTCTGCTAAAAAAAATATATATATAATGTTTGGGGTTCTGATTAATTTTCTAGCAAAAAAAAAAAATTTAGATTTTTACATGAAGGAGAGAAGTGCCAATATAGGCCCGGTGGACAAGTGGTTAAGGTTTGAACTCCTATTATATGGTTTTGGTAAATCTGAAGACAAAAATCTAATAGTGTGTATGGGACTTTAGCAGACGATTTCTCGCCAAGCCCTGCGGCCCGATCACACACACAGGCAAATATCACCTTTCAATCATTATAGCACATACAAGCAAGCAATGCAAACACTTACCGGCCTCCTCCTCCAGGTACGGATCTTGCGGTTGATCGGAATCAAAGAACTCTATGCCGTCTATGATTTCGGCCGGCAGGACCTTCTTCAGCTCCTCCTCATACTTGGTGTAGTAGACCTGGATTGGAGGGGATCCTTGGTCCCCATCGATTTTCTCTCGGTTCATCTTGTTCCTCACCTGCCTCTTCATGTCGTTGACCCTCTTCTTGCAGTGATGTACGGTTCGCTGTCGGTGTCCCACCCCATTGACAGCGGCGCAGATCTCCTGCCACATCTGGCTTTTCTTGTAGAAGGAGATCTTGGACTTCTGCTGGCCCAGTAGCTTCTCATAGACCGGCAGCAGTTTGGAGACGAGGACCATGTTCTCCGCTTGGGAGAAGCGAATGTTCCGCGGACGCATGGTCAGGTGGGGCTCATCCTCCTCGGTCTTCAGGTCCTGTACATTCTTCCACAATCCATGGGAGCGGAGTTGTCTTTCTTCTTTCCATCCATGCCGAGCCTTCCCCCGGCCTCTTCCCCTCCTGGTCTGCAAATGACGCCTTAGAGCCGGAGAGTATGGCGGGGCTCCACCTTTAACATCTCCCATGCCATTATTTTCTGCCATCACTGTCAGAGAAGACGTCAGGGATCTGCTGCAGCTGCTGCTACCTCCTCCTCCTCGCCGTCTTCTTCTGCGACCTCTCATTCTTATTATTTTGTTTTCTCCCCCCCAATTAGAGTGACTGATGATATTTAAAAAGCCCCCTGTGATTGGACACAGGTGTGCTCACCAACCTGACTATTGTTCTCACCTGTGCAGAGAGCTGGGGCAGAACACAGGAGACAGACTGGGGATGATTTACTAAAAGGAAATAATTCCCTTTCCAAATGCACAGTCCGTCTATCTCCAGACTTTAGTGAATGAGATTCCATCATCGGATTATGTGCAAGCAAAATTACTTTCTTTTATTTTCCTTGCATGTCGGCATTCTTTGCAAATGTCACTGCAATCACTAAGGCCTGGTCCACACCTATGCAGGTTGCATATTCCAGGTGCATTTTGCATTTTTCAATACACATTTTTGATCCATTGAAGTCTATGGAACCAAAAACCAGAAAAAAGTCCCTGGTGCTATTCATAAAAATGCACAGATGCGAACTACGTCCATAGGAAACCATGTTATATGGACTGTAGTGTGTTTCTGCAAAACTGAAAACACACTAAGGCTGCATTCAAGGCGATTTGCGGCGTTTTTTACCGCGATTTGCCGCGACAAAACGCGGCGTTTTTTACCGCGATTTTCGCTGGAGGGGTGATTACACATTGTGTAATATGGCCAAACGCCGAAGATGCCTGAAAAAAAGGGTCAGGGACTTGTTTTGAGCTTCAGGCGTTTCGGCGTTCGGCGTGGAGATGTGAACCATCTCCATAGCCGACAATGTTAAATCACCCCTCCAGCGTATTGCAGGCTGCAATAGCGGCGGGCGTAAAAACGCCTAGGTGTGAATGGAGCCTAAGTGCCTGAAGCGCGACGCTCAAAGACGCTAGAGGGGAAAAATAACATTATTCTCTATAGAGATGGTTCACATCTCCACGCCGAACGCCTGTAGCTCAAACAAGTTCCGGACCCTTTTTTGTCGCGCGTATCGGGCGGTTTGGGCGTATTTGAGCGTTTCCATTTCCCATAGAAAGTAATGGAAATGCTTGATTCAAGCGACTTGCGCGACAACGAGCGTTTGCTACGGGCGTTTTGTCGCTTTAATCAATAGAACTTTTCACCCAGTCAGAAGATTAAAAAAATCTACCAACATAGCAACAAGTGATGAAAAGATGATAATTTTTCCTATTGGCTAAAATAAAAAACATCGAAGTACAAAAACGTCGGACAACGCTGTATGCAAGCGCGCAAATAAGCATGAATACGCGCGACAAAACGCCGGAAAAAAACGACCTAAGGCTCGATTCACACCTATACATGTTGCTTTTGAGCGTTTTTGCAATGCTTTTTGTGGTGCTTGCGATTTTACCGCGATTTGCGTTTTTATTTTTTATTTTTTTTTAGCCAGTAATTTTTATTTTTTTACATTTCCTTTAACAACCAGCTATAAACAGGTTAAGCAAAATCGCGGCAAAATCGCGGTACTTGCGTTTTGGATGCAGGTCCATTGAATTCTATTGCATGCAAAACGCTGCTTTTTGCAGGAAAAAAAGTCCCCGACCCTTTCCAAAAACGCAGAGGCACAAAAAACCATTGATGTGAACATTTTCCATAGGAAACCATGTTAAAAAAATTCCCTGTATTTCTGCAAAATGCATCAAAAAAGCATTAGTGTGAATGGAGCCTAAAAAAGGCATAGGTGTGAACCAGGCCTAATGCTGGATTCACACCTATGCAGTTTTAGTGCTTTTTGCCTTTTGCAGGTTTGCACTACAGCCCATTTAAAGCGGTTGTAAACCCCCCCAAAAAAACAACCTGCAAGACAAAGGTATAATGAGCTAGTATGACTAGCATACTAGCTCATTATGCATTACTTACCTTAGATCGAAGCCCCTGAAGCTGTCCTCGTCTTCCCCTCCAGCCGCAGCCATCTCTCCCGGAGGATACTTCCGGGTATTGCCACTCCGGCGCTGTGATTGGCCGGAGCGGCGATGACGTCAGTACGCGCATGCGTGCAGGAGCCGCCAAAGCCGGCATTCTCCATTTAGAAAACCGGCATTCTCAGTGCACCTGCGCCGTAGACAACGGTGCATTCTCTTTGGCAAATATCTCCTAAACCGTGTAGGTTTAGGAGATATTGCAAACACCTACAGGTAAGCCTTAATCTAGGCTTACCAGTAGGTGAAAGTTGTAATGGAGGGTTTACTTCCATTTTAAGGCTGGATTCACACCTATGCCTTTTTTGTGCTTTTTGAATTTTGCAGATTTGCACTACAGAACGTGTTCCATAGGAAACAATGGTAAATGAACTGTGGCGCAAATCTCCAAAATGCAAAAAGCACAAAAAATGCCTAGGTGTGAATCCAGCCTTACATGGTTTCCTATGGAACACGTTCTGTAGTACAAATCTGCAAAATGCAAAAAGCACTAAAAATGCATAGATGTGAATCCAGCCTAATGCCGCATACACACGATCATTTTTTGGCATGAAAAAAACGTTGTTTTTCAAAAACGTCATTTTAAATGATCGTGTGTGGGCTACACATCATTTTTCAGGTTCTGAAAAACGAAAAAAAAAAAATTCGAACATTCTGCATTTTTTAACATCGTTTTAAACTATGTCGTTTTTCGGGTTGTAAAAAATGATCGTGTGTGGGCTAAAACGATGTAAAAAACCCACGCATGCTCAGAAGCAAGTTATGAGACGGGAGCGCTCGTTCAGGTAAAACTACCGTTCATAATGGGTAAGCACATTCATCACGCTGTAACAGACAGAAAATCGCAAATCGTCTTTTACTAACACGGAATCAGCTAAAGCAGCCCAAAGGCGAATGGAACTTTCCCTTTAGGCCAGGTTCACACCTATGTGAATTGAGTGCGGCTTAAACCGCATCCAATTCGCAGGACATTTCAAAATACATTGTTTTCAATGAGGCTGGTTCACATATGTGCGATGCATTCGCACTGCGCATTGCCTCCAAACCGTGTGCGGTTTTTATGTCTTGGGGTGCGGCTCAGGTGCGAATTCAGTCCCATTATCTTCTATGGGTACGCATCTAATTCGCAGATGTGTTCAGTTCTCTTCAGGAATTTCTCTCATTCAGCTCAATACAATTCTCCCCCACTCTCCTCTCACCCGGAACTTCTCCCAGGTCTCCAAATTCGCATCTAAAACGTTGCTAATCTGCTGAACACTACTCTTATCTCTCTGCAGAGATAAGAGAGCTGAAATTCGCAGCGCACTAGTGCGATTCCGGCCTTATAGTGCCGTCGTATGTGTTGTACGTCACCGCGCTTTGCTAGAGCATTTTTTAAAAACGATGGTGTGTGGGCAACGTCGTTTTAATGATGAAGTTGGGAAAACTTTGTTTTTTGGACATGCTGAAAAACAAAGTTTTTTTTCATGCTGAAAAATGATCGTGTGTACGCGGCATAAGCCCTCGTTCGCATTGAACGCAGCTTTGAAGTCGTGTGACTTCATATGAAATCGCACAATTTCAAGGCTTCAAGCATGGATGTCTATTAGACCCCTTTCACACTGAGGCAGTTTTCAGGCGTTTTAGCGCTAGAAATGGTGCCTGAAAACTGCCTCCCATGCTGCCCGTATGTGGGAGTGTTTTTACACATGGTGCGCTTGTCGGACCTTAGAGTAAGGTGACCAGATTTTTAAAATGAAATCCGGGGACATATTTTTTCTTTACTAGTAATGGCAACAATCAGCGACTCTCTGCCCGTCGCCGCCCGCCTCACAGCCTCTCAAGTCTTACTCTTCGGGCCCTGGCTACTAATGGATGGGGAGTGGAGGAAGATCACTCCGCCAGGGAAGGCAAGGAGATAGGCAGGTGGCTGGCCAGGATTTGAGCCAAGGCAGAAGAACATGCGAGCGAAGCTGAATGGGCATGCGCCCGAAACAGAAGAAATATTCCCTCCGCTCCGACCAGCACATGATCATCAGAAAGGGGCACAGATAATGGGAAAAATACACCCCCCCTATGCTAGTAGGCACGGCGGAGCGGGGGGTGTAATTCAACTTTTTTTTTTTTTTAATTCTGCACTGATTGTCTTTGAAATTGCCCCTGCCCCCTATTAAATCAAATCTGGGGACAAAACCGGGGACAGACTTGGTCCGGGGACAGTGTCCTCAATCAGGGGACTGTCCCCTGAAACTGGGGATGTCTGGTCACCCTACCTTAGAGAAAGTCCTGCAAGAAGCATCTTTGGGGTGGTTTGGGAGCGCTCCAAAACACTAGGGCTGCAACTAACGATTATTTTCATAATCGATTAGTTGGCCGATTATTGTTTTGATTAATCGATTAATCGTATAATAGCCTTGTTGGGCAGATTACAAAACACAAATTGCCACAAAAACACATTACATGCTTTTCTGCAGCTTCTCCATTGAAGTATATTAAACCAAAAAAAAAAATAGCACAGTTTTGCGTTAAAAAGTCCTTGCCCTTTCCAAATACACAGCAGCCGAAAAAAAATCATGGATCTGAACGTGTCCCATAGGAAAACATGTAAATGAACTGTAGTGCGTTTCTGAAAAAAGCAGCCTGAGAGGTTTAGTAACATAATGGGGTTAAAAAAACAAAAATAAGTACAAAAAGAGCAAATAATCGCTACTGTAAGGGGTTCATTTTTTTACTGTGGGACAGTGAAAGTAATATTTACAGTAGCGATTTGCTTTTTTGTACTATAAAAGGCAATTTTTTTTTTTAACCCCATTATGTTACTGGCCGATTAATCGATTATGAAAATTGTAATCGATTAATTTCATAATCGATTAGTTGTTTCGGCCCTACAAAACACCCCTGCCCATTGCAATGAATGGGCAGCACTACCGAATCACCTGAAAAAGCAATTCGGAAGCATTGCACCGATTGTAACGGCGCCATTGCTGGCAATAGGATGCGACTTGTCATGCGATTTGACCTGTCCAATGTGAATGAGGGCTTAGGTTGATGGGGTTGATTTACTAAAACTGGAGTGAGCAAAATTTGGTGCAGCTGTACATAGAAACCAATCAGCTTCCAGGTTTTTTTTTGTCAAGGCTTAATTGAACAAGCTGAGGTTAGAAGCTGATTGGCTACTATGTACAGCTGTACCAGATTCTGAGCGCTTCCATCTTAGGCCCTTTTCACACTACAAAATAAATCCGTTTTAATAATTCGTATTAAAATTCGTCAGATAATGTTAAAAAACGGAAGTTATACGTCCTTTATAAAATATCATTAAAGTCTATGGGATTTTTTTATGTTCCGTAAAGATCCGTAATAGTCCGTTATAACGTACGGACGTTAGTTGTAACGGAATATGTGACGGGTCTTGCACTATTTTTTGTCCATTTTTTGTCCGTTGCAAGTAACGGATATATTAACGTCCGTTATATTTTAACATTGAAGTCTATGGCGCACGGACGATAGTAAATGTCTCCGTAAATGTCCGTTATGTTAACGGACGTTAATTTTACTGAGCATGCTCAGTAAAGACTTCTGGAGCTGGACTTCAAGAACGGGTGAAATGGTTTTTATTAACGGACGTTAGAAAGGAATGATATAACGGATGTATACGGATATATACGGATAAACATTATCCGTTTTCAATAAAGGAAGAATGGTAAAATATTTATCCGTATGTATCCGTTATTAAATCCGTTAATAAACGTCCGTTAATAGGTGTAATAACAGTAGTAACGGATATTATAAAACGGACATACAATCCATAGTGTGAAAGAAGCCTTAGTAAATCATACCCAATGTCTCCTCACCGCCTGTCAACTGCCCTAGAAAATCGATTCACAGCAAATCACTCTTCAGAGGGCTAATGCAAGTGTAAGGCTAGGTTCGCATTTATGCATGTGCGGCTGATGTGTTTTTGTGGTGCGTTTGGCAATTTTCATGCGCATTTTTTTCATTTTGTGTTTTTTTGGGAAGTGTTGATATTGCATGAGGGAGGTGTCTGTTGTCATGTAGGAAAATGCACCAAAAATGCACGAAAATGCATGTACATGCTTTTATCATGCATTTTTATATGGAATTCCACTGAAGTCTGTGGAGCTCAAAACGCACCGTGCTGCATGCAAAGTCCCTGCACCTTCCCAAAAAATGCATTGCAGGGAAATACATGTGAACAGGACTCATAGGGAATAAGCTTAAATAGACTGCAGTGCTAAAAAACGCATAACTGTGAACCCAGCCTGAGGCTGCTTTGACACTGAAAGCGCCGGCCATTAGCGGTAAAGCACCACTTGTTTTAGGCCACTAGCTGGGCGCTTTTAACCCCAAAGAAAGGGTTAAAAACTCCCATGTTGCGGTACTTCCAAGACGCTTTTTGAGGTGCTTCAGGAGCGCTGCTCATTCATTGCAATGGGCAGGGGCGTTTTGGGAGCGCTGTATACATGCTGCTTGCAGAGCCTTTTCTAACGTCCCGCAATCGCACCGCCCAGGTGTAAAAGCACCCATTGCAGAGACTGGGAGGCAGTTCTCAGGCGCTTTACAGGCGCTATTTCTAGCGCTAAAACATCTGAAAACTGCCTCAGTGTGAAAGGGGTCTAAACAAGCCCTGGGTTTGCTCTTCTGAGGGTGGTGGAGCAGCGGCTTGGAGGCATTCTAGATGCCGGGGTTCTGTCGAAAAAGCCAACCTGTCAGATCAGCTAACGGAAGTGACGTTCAGCTGACTGACCAAAAATACTTACTGCGCATGCGTTCCAGGTTTGCTAATCTGACAGAACACCTGCAGTCAGAAGGCAGACGAGGACATCTTGTTACACCCAGCCAAGTCTTACATTTCAGACTCATTTTAGAAATAAAGTGAGCTTATCTGCTTAAATACAGTATTTTGAAACCCGGGAGACTGTTTCGATGTTGAATTTTGAAAGCAGCAAAAAGCCAGTGTTCTGTCAGATTAGCAAACAATCTAGCGTGGCCAAGTGCAGGGTGTACCAAGATGGTTGTCACAGGTTTATGACTGCGGGTTTGCATTGTTCTGTCAGATTAGCAAACTTGTCATATCCGCTAACCGCTAACGGAACATCAAAACATTCAAAATACTGTATTTAAGCATATAAGCTCACTTTATTTCTAAAATGAGTCTAAAATTTAAGACTTGGCTGCAGGGGTCAAGTCCTGGGGAAAAAAGTGTGGGAACTCCCACCCAAGATCCACTCCCCCACCAAAAAAATGATACGCTCATATGCATAATTACTAAACCGCATGTTTGTTTTTTTTCGATCCACTGTACCTTAGTAATCCTTTATGTAACTGGAAGCAAGTTCTTTCTAAATCCTGCGATAACTCGCGACAGACCTCCGCAATGTCTCCTGGGAACAATGATAAAAGCTCCCAGGAGACATTGCGGCATCGAGGAAGTGACGGAATTCCCGCACACTACCTGATGAATCCATACAGGAAGCGGCCAGTAACATAAAGGATTACTAAGGTTCGCCTGCCCCTGACAGTGACTCGAGCTGGGCATCGCCACTTAGTGAAGGATTGGCTCGGCTGCTCTAGTCCTGCAAAGGGAACTGAGTTCCTGCTGTGAAAAAAGTGCAGGAACTCCGTTCCCACGCGTTCCCGCAGGACTTGAGCCCTGCTTGGCTGGGTGTTACAAGATGTCTGTTGCCGCCTTCTGACTGCAGGTGTTCTGTCAGATTAGCAAACCTGGAACGCATGCGCAGTAAGTATTTTTGGTCAGTCATCTGACAGACCATCACTTCTGTTAGCTGATCTGACAGGTTGGCTATTTTGACAGAACACCGGCATCTAGAGAGCTTTTTTTGCTGAATTGGGATTTTGAATGGGATAATTGTGCTGCAACTGTACGCCGAGCATTTGGCTCACGGTTGCGACAGTCCCATTGACTTTGTTCCAGGTAAAAAATCCAATAAAAAATAAGCCGGCCGGCAACAATACAAACGCCCGTCCATACGGGACATGAAACAGCACGGTGACGTCAGCCCGTCGGTTTCCCCCGACGCGTTTTATCGCAAGTCTGACATCAATTCAATTCTTTTCTGCTTTTTCTCCGGGCTGCTTTGACCATCAACACCGAGTGTGGATTTGAATGTTGAGCTGCTGACCACCTTCAAGATCAACAGTCCATAGCAGTATATGGTTCGATCGGTCACCTGAGGCTCCTGGAGGATAAAGGCCCTGGCTGGGTGTTAGCCACAAGCAGGGGCGGACTGACAACTCATGGGGCCCCCGGGCAATAGAAGATTATGGGGGCCCCTGGGCTTACAGAAGGTCACCACGCCAGGAGGCAGTGCAGAGGCAGGGCAGCTAAAATCTCGGGATTTTCACATCAAAAGCATGTCGGTTTCAGACATATCAGGGACAGGTGTAAAAAAAACATAGATTTTTACTTACTGTCCCTGGTTTTACTGAGCCTGGCAACCCTGATGGGGCCCCCCTAGTGGCATGGGGCCCTCAGGCAGTGCCCGAGTGCCTCAATGGTCAGTCCGCCCCTGGCCACAAGCTTGTAGTTTTTTGAGTCACATGTGACATGACCTTTGGAAAACACACCACATGTAAAATCGCCCGCATTTTCTATCAGCGAACCCTATTTTTGGCCGATAATCACTAGAGATTGTTTTGTACTTTCAATAATGGTAAACAGGACAAATAGAAAGGATGAATCCACCTAAGGGGGGTACAGACAGCAATAAAAAACCTCTCAGGGGTTCTAATCCCTCTCCACTCTATCCAACACTAAGCCAGTTCACACTACATGCAGTCCAGTGCGTTTTTTTTTTCTGCATCAAAAATGCATGGAAAGTAGGTTATTGGATTTTCAGTGGCATAGTTCACACCGGTGCTTGCAGTTCCAGAAAAAAAGTAGAACTTGCTGCATTTTTCCTGCACTGGACTGTACTGGAACGCTGGAAAAAGCATTAAAAATGCACTGGAACGCACCAAAAAACGCACTTGAACACACATGTCCTTATTTAAGGTTAAGAAAAAAGAGGGGGAAAAACTCACTGGAACGCAACAAAAAGTGTATTTTTCCATTGGAAATTCCGACCGTGTGTAGCCCCATTGGAGTAATTCCATGGGAAATTCCGATGAATTCCAGCAGAGTTTAGATAGAGAACGTGGTTTGGTGTTTACATGTTTATTGATCTGCATATATTCTCTTCATAGAACCTATGTCTGCGTAAAAAAAATTGCTCCCTGAAGAAGACCGCTACTACGAAGGTAGAAACGCGTAGGGGCTTTTTCGCACATAGTGCTTATATGCATATAGTACTGTTTAAATTTGAATTGTTATTGTTACCATGTTGTGATTCATTTCTTTGTTTCTTTTTGTTTATGGATTGATTTTTTATCAAAGCTCATATCCTGAGTCCCCTTTTTGTCGAGGGGCTCTCTTTTGATACCCTATTTATTCCAATAAATTTATACTTTTTTACCTACTTATTTATATCGTGCTGCAACACAAAGCCCCTAGGGGAAAATTTCAGATAGAGAACATGTTCTATTTTACTCCGATTGGTTTTCCGTCGGAATTCCGATGTGAATTTGGTCGGACAAAGGTCTGATCGTGTGTACGGCGCTTTAGACTCCACCGCCCAAGTAAAAAAATGCCACCGCTGTGAACCCATTTGGATGTATTCTTCAGTTAAGATGCAGCTTGGAGGGGGTAAAACTGCTGCTCAGCCATCTAATTTTACCACTCGCCTTGTAGAAGAGCCCTTAATTTTTAAAGCCCAACTGAGCCTTTAAGGCTCATATACACATGTGGCAACCCTTGCCTTCTCTGAGAGGCGATCTGTGGTGGATCACTCTTCAGAGGGCAGTTGGCAGGCGACTGGAAGGTGATATGTTGCCTTCTCACTGTCTGTTTTAACTCTCAAAAGCCTGCAACACCGTGCTGCAACTGTGTGCATTGCATGTGGTTGCAAAGTGATTGTGGTGCAGCTCCATTCACTTGAACGGGTTGCATTTGACAGCTGTGCTGCCTGCTGAACTAGACAGGAGACGGGGATAAAAAAATTTGCAGCGGCCTCCGTGGCTTAAAAAGGGTGGTTGAGGAGCGGTAAAAATGCAGCTCAACCTCCTATTTTTTCTGTCCACAAGTGTAATCTAGGTCTGAAAGTGTAACTAAAGGCAAAACTGTTTTAGTGTTGGATAGAGTGGTCATAAGCTAGAACCCCTGTGAGGTTTTTATTGCCGTATCGAGAGATTCACTCTCCCTATTTACCATTATCAGTGAAAGTGAGAGAAAATCCCAAAAGTTGGGTTGTCCCAAATAAGTGATCAAGGGAGATTCTTCCAATGGGGACACTAGTTCTGGTCACCTGGTCTGTACCTATATGATTCTTTCATCATTGTTTTCACACATATAGAACTTTCTTTTGGTGGTATTTAATCACTGCTGGGTTATTTTTTTATTTTTTGCTAAACAAACAAAAAAAAAAGACCAAAAATTTAGAAAAACAAAACAGCAAATTTTTCTCCTTTACTGATGTCCGCTGATGAGGCTGCACTGATGAGACGGCACTGATGGGCGTGGATAGGTGGTACTGATACGTGGCAGTGATGGGCACTGATAGGTGGCACTGATGGGCTTTAATAGGTGGTACTGATACGTGGCAGTGATGGGCACTGATAGGTGGCACTGATGGGCTTTAATAGGTGGTACTGATACGTGGCAGTGATGGGCACTGATAGGTGGCACTGATGGGCTTTAATAGGTGGCACTGATGGGCGTTGATAGGTGGCACTGATGGGCTTTAATAGGTGGTACTTAAAGGCACTGATAGGCGGCCCTGAAGGGCACTGAGAGGTGGCACTAATGGGCACTCACATGTGGCACTGATGGGCGTTGATAGGTGGCACTGATGGGCGTAATAGGTGGCACTTATAGCCGGCACTGAGAGGCAGGGCTGTGGAGTCGGAGGAAATTTTGGGTACCTGGAGTCGGAGTCGGAGTCAGCAAACAATGCACCGACTCCAACTCCTACTAAATTTAGATTGTTGAAACATTTAGGAGTCAAAACATTTATCTACCGACTCCACAGCCCTCCTGAGAGGTGGAAATGATGGGTGGCACTGATGGGCACTGATAAGTGGCAGTGATGGGCACTGGTAGGTGGTGCTGATAGGCAGCACTGATGATGAAGCACTGATTGGCGGCACAGATAGGTGGCACTGGTTAGCAGTACTGATGAGCACTGGTAGGTGGCACTGGTTAGCAGCACTTTTGTTTGCTGTGTAGGACCTCTTACAAAAGCCGGCAATTGGCTATTTTTTTTCTCCTCACACGGGGCGTGCGAGAGCGTGAGCACAGGAGGACGCACATGGACGCCCTCCCGGCAATTTAAGCCCACGCTGTAGCCATCTTTCGGCTATAGCGCGGGCGTGAAGTGGTTAATTTGCAAAGATTTACCTTCACTTCCTGTTCTGGCTATGGGACAGGAAGTGAAGGGAAATCTCCCCAATGGGACAGGGATGGCCAAAAAAAACTTTACATGAGTTATAACCCTCCCTTACTCTATCCAAACTGGAAAAAAAAAAAAAAGTTTTTCCTATAGTTCTATTTTACTTATTTAGTTAAAGTGGTAAACTCTGTTACACCACTTGTACCTACAGGTAAGCCTATAACAAGGCCTATAATAAGGCTTACCTGTAGGTACTGTCGTACCTGCTGATTGGCTCCCGCTGTGTCCAATCACAGGTGGAGATGGTTGCCGGCGGTGTGCGCCTGTCCCAGACCCTGTGCACTAAATCACATACAGGTACGTGATTTCACACAGGAGGGCCGCTCTGCACGGGGCGGTCCTTAACAGGTTAATGGATAAACCTCGGATTCTGACTATCGATGTAATGCGGAATGTATACTTTACTTTCTTTGTTTTAATACGTTGTTTATGCATGATATTGTTTTAGTCTTTATTACATTTAAGTAGAATTAAAGGCAATTTTATTTTTATTTTGGAAAGAATAAGGTAGGGTTAGAACTCCTGCCAGTTTTTGTCATCTGTGTCTCACTGTGGAAATTTCTCTTCACTTCCTGCCCCATAGCCACAACAGGAAGTGAGAGGAAATCTCTCCGAAGTGAGGAAATCCAAGGGTGTCCCCATTGGAACATTTCCCCACTATTCCTGTTGTGGTGACAACTCAAAATCTGGGATTTTCTTTTACTTTTCGACCAAAACGGTAAACAAACAAATCGTAGGAATCTCCCTTAAGGGGACACAGGCAGCAATAACAACCTAACAGGGGTTCTAATCCCTCTCCATTCCACCCAAAACTAACAAAACATGCCTTTAGTTATACGTTTAATTCTTTATTTACATTCATATTTATAGATTTCTTTTCCCTGCCTAAAAAGTAGAAGCAGTCGTCCCCCTTCTCATCACATGGCGGCTCTTCAAGGTGTAGAACAAAGGTAGGTGACTGCGCCATTCCAGCTGTTGTGGAACTACAAGTCCCATGATGCATTGCAAGACTCTGACAGCGCCAGGCATGACTCCCAGAGACAGGGGCATGATGGGATATGTAGTGCGATGATGACAGCTGGCTGTTTGTGTACATTCTTCATACATATGATCTTCCTATAGGCAGTGATTGGTCGGAATGTGCTAGGTCCTATCTTCATAGACCTCCATGATCTCTATGACATGAAGGCAATTTACACATCACACAGCTCTGAACTCATCTATAGGCTGCCAGGCCTGGGGCTCATCCCTCCATGGAGGATGGGGGAGGGGAATGGGCAGCTGACACTCACCGACCCCGGCAGAGCTCAGTCCTCAGCGATCTCCTCCATCTGTCATGTATGGGGACACGGAGAGGTGACAGATACAATGGAGCATCCGTACATCCCTCATCCAATCAGGAGGAGCCTTCCACATTCCAATCAGCCTGGGCTACGATTCCAAGTCTCCCATTTGCTGTCTGTTTCCAGTGCTGTGATTGGCTGAATATGTCATGGGGGGAGGGGGTCAGTGCAGGCAGACAATTAGACTGTCATCTATGGGACTGAGCCATTCATTACAAGGACAGGGACCGAGCAGGGACTTTGTGCTGAGAAGAAAGAGTTCATGGAGGATCAGGACTGGGCACAGTTGACAGAGCTAGCAGCCTAGATTCTAACTGTCCCTCTATTATAGGACTTCCCTCTGTCCTCATTTATAGGACTTCCCTCTGTCCTCATTTATAGGACTGTCTGATTCCCTCTGTCCTCATTTATAGGACTGTCTGATTCTCTCATTTATAGGACTGTCTGATTCTCTCATTTATAGGACTGTCTGATTCCCTCTGTCCTCATTTATAGGACTGTCTGATTCCCTCTGTCCTCATTTATAGGACTGTCTGATTCCCTCTGTCCTCATTTATAGGACTGTCTGATTCCCTCTGTCCTCATTTATAGGACTGTCTGATCCCCTCTGTCCTCATTTATAGGACTGTCTGATTCCCTCTGTCCTCATTTATAGGACTGTCTGATTCCCTCTGTCCTCATTTATAGGACTGTCTGATTCCCTCTGTCCTCATTTATAGGACTGTCTGATTCCCTCTGTCCTCATTTATAGGACTGTCTGATCCCCTCTGTCCTCATTTATAGGACTGTCTGATCCCCTCTGTCCTCATTTATAGGACTGTCTGATTCCCTCTGTCCTCATGTATAGGACTGTCTGATTCTCTGTCCTCATTTATAGGACTGTCTGATTCTCTCTGTCCTCATTTATAGGACTGTCTGATTCCCTGTCCTCATTTATAGGACTGTCTGATTCCCTCTGTCCTCATTTATAGGACTGTCTGATCCCCTCTGTCCTCATTTATAGGACTGTCTGATTCCCTCTGTCCTCATTTATAGGACTGTCTGATTCCCTCTGTCCTCATGTATAGGACTGTCTGATTCCCTGTCCTCATTTATAGGACTGTCTGATTCCCTCTGTCCTCATTTATAGGACTGTCTGATTCCCTCTGTCCTCATTTATAGGACTGTCTGATTCCCTCTGTCCTCATTTATAGGACTGTCTGATTCCCTCTGTCCTCATTTATAGGACTGTCTGATTCCCTCTGTCCTCATTTATAGGACTGTCTGATTCCCTCTGTCCTCATTTATAGGACTGTCTGATTCCCTCTGTCCTCATTTATAGGACTGTCTGATCCCCTCTGTCCTCATTTATAGGACTGTCTGATCCCCTCTGTCCTCATTTATAGGACTGTCTGATTCCCTCTGTCCTCATGTATAGGACTGTCTGATTCTCTCTGTCCTCATTTATAGGACTGTCTGATTCCCTCTGTCCTCATTTATAGGACTGTCTGATTCCCTCTGTCCTCATGTATAGGACTGTCTGATTCTCTGTCCTCATTTATAGGACTGTCTGATCCCCTCTGTCCTCATTTATAGGACTGTCTGATTCCCTGTCCTCATTTATAGGACTGTCTGATTCCCTCTGTCCTCATGTATAGGACTGTCTGATTCTCTGTCCTCATTTATAGGACTGTTTTTAACTTTTGGGTGGAACTCCGCTATAGAGCCCTTTCACACGAAGGCGCTGCAAAAACGCCCCAAAATGCCTTTAGCGCTATTACCGCGTTTGTAGGGCACTAGCAGTAAAATTAACGCAACGCTGCAGGCGTTTTTCCAGCGTTATTGAAGCACAGGCAATTCCAGTCCTGCTGTTGTAGAGGCTCTTTTGCATGTTTACATTTTTGGGAGATCATGTGACTTTTCTACAGAGCGGATTATAGGCGCTATTCGGACGTTTTTACCGCGCTTTCAATTCATTTCAATGAAGAGGGGCATTTTTGGAGCGTTTTTTTCATTCCCTAAAAGCTGCTCCAAAGATGCTGCTTGCAGGACTTTTCTCAACGCCCCGCCAGCGCAACGCCTCAGTGTGAAAGGGTCCATTGAGATGCATGGAGAGCGTTTTATGAGCGTTTTAATAGCGCTATTTTTAACACTAAGACCCCTTTCACACTGGGGCATTTTTCAGGTGCTTTAGCGTTAAAAAAAAGTGCCTGTAAAGCACCTGATGAAGCTGCATCTGCAATCCCAATGTGAAAGGTCTTAGCGGAGCTTTACCAGCATTTTTCGGGCGCTGCCAGTGTGTGAAAGGGCTCTTAAAGCACTCAGGCTTTCACATTGGGATTGCAGATGAGGCTTCTTTCAGGCGCTTTACAGGCTTTTTTTTTTTTTTTAACGCCAAAGCGCCTGAAAAATATTCGAATAATGCCCGAAAAACGCCCCAGTGTGAAAGGGGCTTAAAGCGGAGGTTCACCCTAAAAAAATTATCTACTATTCCGTCCAGCTTGCGTCAGCTACAGTATGCTTTTTTTTTTTTTCCGCTGTATTTACCGTTTAATCGTTGATTTTCTTTTCTTCTTCCCGTGGGGAATAGGCGTTTCTATGAAGGGGCGTAGATGATTGACGTGCGGCTAAAGCGCATCACGCTTTCCAAAAATAGCCGGACTAGGACTCGGCTCTTCACGGCGCATGCGCACAGACTAGGAGCTGACTGCGCAGGCGCCGTTCGGAAAGCGTGACGCGCTTTAGCCGCACGTCAATCATCTACGCCCCTTCATAGAAACGCCTATTCCCCGCGGGAAGAAGAAAAGAAAATCAACAATTAAAAAAAAAAGCATACTGTAGCTGACGCAAGTATGCTGGATGGGATGGTAGATCATTTTTTTAGGGTGAACCTCCGCTTTAAAGTAAAACTAAAACAGTAAGGTAATCACGTTGTTTTTTTCTTCTCTTAGCTGATTGATTGTTTCTGAAATACTTTGATAGTTTTCAGAGATTTTCATCCCAAGCGACTTCTGAATTCCAGTTTTCAGACTTATTGCTGAGCTTGTCAGTTTTCAGTTCATCTTTGCATACGTTGCGTCTGGAAATTCATTTCCTTTTCTGATACACATGTAGCGCTCACCCCCAATGGAGCCGCTGGATAGAATAGGGATGGCCTGTTACCTCTATGGCTCCGACGTCTGGGGTAGTTGATGAGAGTAGCAATGATGGAATGTCCAAACAGCAAGTGTCTTTCTTGTGCTTTTATTTTGCCCAACACGGCAAACAGTAAATTTGAGGTAGATAGATTAAAGATGGATGAGGAGAAGGATTAGCAGATTCAGGCCTAACAGAACAGAAACAGCCCTGCTTCCAACGACAATTTACTTTCGTCGCCCCTCACCTGAGGGGGTATAGTGTACCTGGACAGGCCTCTCACACCGACCTGGCAGCCAGAGTATCACTCGGAAAACTTGAGGGAAACGAGTCTCTGCCACGGACCCTTCCCTAGAATGTAGATTTTGGAGAAGATTCCCCTCAGAAGTATTTGGTGCCTGAATCTCCCTCAGGTAATTCTCAACTTGGTCACCGACTGACAGGTGGCTGACATCCAACCTTTCAGTGTCCGGTTACCTTGATCCCCAGTGGATTGTCGAGGCCCTATTGGATTGCCAGCCTCTCTTGGCTCTCCTCAGGCTGACTCCCCACCGAACAGCTATCTCGCTTGGGATCTTCTCAGAATGGGGAACCCAGTCGATTACTGGGGCCCCGCCATAGCTTCAATGCTCCGGGCCAACATGGTCCCGGAACCAGGAACAGAACACCGCGTGGCACGTGCACCCTGGCCTGGTAGGCCATATCCCCAGGGGCCGTGATGTGTGGTCACCCTGAAGGTAGGTGCCACACCCCGGAACAAGAAGAACCCCGCCCAGTGGCGTCTGCTCCAGAGGTACCTTCCCCCAGCATGCCCTGCGAGGGAAAACCTCTTCTGATTGGCTGCTGGCAAGAGGCACCCCCACCTAGACTCTACTGGCGCCACCTGTCGCCCTGGGGTGGAATAGCACCTCAGGAACACAGAATGAACCCACAGTACAGCCCAGCTGAATCAGAGACCCAATTTGTACAAATCACTTGGATGAGAGCTAACTAACTCTCTCATCCCCTTTAAATTTAGAATAGCACCTGTACCGAAAGTACACAGGCGCTACACACAAATCGCAAAGATGCTGTTACTTACGGTTTTAGCAAGAGAAGTGGCGGCAAGTCTTTGGAATTCTTATGTACCAGCAAGTCCCGCTGTCTGTGTCAGAAGAGCTGAAGACTGTGGAGCAAAGTTTTGGGTATCTGGTTACTATGTGCCAACGCACACCTACCTGTACCCAGTGGAGCTTCCAGCACACAGTCGCAGGGATCAATTTCAGGTCACTGCCAAGAAGCCTTCAGCACAGCTACCTACCTTTCAGCTTGCTTTGGACATGGTCCAGTGAGTGAGACAGCACCTTTTAGGACCAGATCCCTTGTGACGTGGTTCTGCATTCAGCTTTAACCACTTAAGGACCGCCTAACGCCGATATACGTCAGCAGAATGGCACGGCTGGGCACAGGTACATTGCCCTTTTAGTATCCAGCCGTGGGTCACGCGTGCGCCGCCGGCGCACACGCGACCCTGTCTGAAGCTCCGTGACCGCGCCCGTGGGATCTGCAGACCCGATCGCCGCCGGTGTCCCACGATCAGGTCACAGGAGCTGAAGAACGGGGAGAGGTGAGTGTAAACACACCTTCCACGTTCTTCTCTGTGGCAATGACACTGATCATCTGTTCCCTGTCATAGGGAACGACGATCAGTGACATCACACCTACAGCCACGCTCCCCTACAGTAAAGGGGAAATGACAATGGTCCCAAAAATGTGTCAAAAGTGTCCGATGTGTCCGCCATAATGTCGCAGTCACAAAAAAAAATCACTGATCGCCGCCATTAGTAGTAGAAAAAAATAATAATAAAAATGCCATGATTGCCATATCCCCTATTTTGTAAACACTATGGCCCAGATTCTCAAAGGCGTTACGACGGCGCAACACCATTTGCGCCGTCGTAACACCTCATCTGGCCCCGGGTATCTATGCGACTGATTCTCAGAATCAGTTGCGCATAGGTACCCATTAGATCTGACATGCGTAAGGCTCTTACGCTGTCAGATCTTAAAAGTAATTTTTTTTCCCGCCGCTAGGTGTCGCATCGTCGCTTTTCCCCGTCGTCTATGCAAATGAGGTAAGTACGGCGATTCCCGAACATACGCGAGGTCGACGCAGCGAATTAACGTCGTTTGCGTAGCGTACCCGACGCGTAAGGTTGCCCCTGCTAATTAGCAGGCGCAACCAATGTTAACTATGGCCGTCGTTCCCGCGTCGAATTGAATAAAAATAACGTCGTTTGCGTAAGACGTCCGTGAATGGCGCTGGACGCCATTTACGTATACATCTAGGCAAATGACGTCGGGGCGACGTCATTTAGCGCAATGCACGTCGGGTAATTTACCCGACGGAGCATGCGCAGTACGCTCGGCGCGGGAGCGCGCCTAATTTAAATGGTGCCCGCCCCATTTGAATTGGGCGGGCTTGCGCCGAGCAATCTAACGCTACACCGCCGCAAGTTTACAGGTAAGTGTTCTGAGAATCAGGATTTAAACCTGTAGACCTGCGGCGGTGTAACGTAGAGCTCATACATTACGCTGCCCAGGAGCAGCGCTAATGTATGAGAATCTGGGCCTATAACTTTTGCGTAAACCAATCATTAAACGCTTATTGCGATTTTTTTTTTTTTACCAAAAATATGTAGAAGAATACATATTGGCCTAAACTGAGGAAAAATGTTTTTTTTATATATTTTTGGGGGATATTTATTATGGCAAAATGTAAAAAATATTGCATTTTTTTCAAAATTGTCGCTCTATTTTTGTTTATAGCGCAAAAAATAAAAAACCGCAGGGGTGATCAAATACCACCGAAAGAAAGCTCCATTTGTGTGAAAAAAAGGATGCCAATTTTGTTTGGGAGCCACGTCGCACGACTGCGCAATTGTCAGTTAAAGCGACGCAGTGCCGAATCGCAAAAAGGGGCCAGGTCCTTTACCTGCATAATGGCTTGGGCCTGAAGATGCGGCTAGCAGGACTTTTTTTACCGTCCTGCCAGCGCACCGCTCCAGTGTGAAAGCCCTCGGGAGGAGGAGTTGAAGAGAGAGGTGGAGGAGAAAAGGATGGAGGAGGAGGATAGCAGGAAGAAAGAGGAGGAGGGCAGCAGGGAGAAGGTGGAGAAGGACAGCGGGATTAGAAAAGAAGGAGAAGATGACAGAGGAGAAGGAGCTGATTAAGAGAGAGTTGGAAGAGAGAGTAATGGAGGAGGACAGCAGGAAGAGGGAAGGGAAGCAGATGACATAGGAGGAGTTGAAAAAGAGAGAGATGGAGGAGAAAAGGATGGAGGAGGAGGAGGATAGCAGGAAGAAAGGGAAGGAGGAGGGCAGCAGGAAGAAAGGGAAGGAGGAGGGAAGCAGGAAAAAGGTGGAGAAGGACAGCAGAATTAAGAAGGAGGAGAAGATGACAGATGAGAAGGAGCTGATTAAGAGCGAGTTGGAAGAGAGAGTAATGGAGGAGGACAGCAGGAAGAGGGAAGGGAAGCAGATGACATAGGAGGAGTTGAAGAGAGAGATGGAGGAGAAAAGGATGGAGGAGGAGGGTAGCAGGAAGAAAGAGAAGGGAGGGCAGCAGGGAGAAGGTGGAGAAGGACAGCGGGATTGGAAAGGAGGAGAAGATGACAGAGGAGAAAGAGCTGGTGACAAGAGAGGTGGAGGAGAAAATAATAGAGGAAGAGGACAGCAGGGAGAGGATGCAGATGACAGAGGAGGAGGGCAGCAGGGAGAAGGACAGCGGGATTGGAAAGGAGGAGAAGATGACAGAGGAGAAAGAGCTGGTGACAAGAGAGGTGAAAGAGAAAGTAATGGAGGAGGAGGAGGGAGACAGCAGGGAGAGGATGCAGATGACAGAGGAGGAGTCAATGAAGAGAGAGGTCTGGCAGGAGGAACAGCAGTGTCCTATTGGGGGTAAGGAGCGGAGGGAGCAGCTCCATCTGATCTGGAGTTGAGCTGTGGGTAGAAGGGGAGGCAGCAGCATCTGATGAGGGGGTTAGGAATGGGGGGGCCCATATATACATGCCTTCCACATCAATCCTGCCCCCATATGCCAGTTTTAATACAGTGGCCAGTTAGAATGTGTTTAATATACATAACATTTGAAAAATGGGAGGCTCCTAGAGTAGAGCATGCAGTGGGATCACAGAGCGGGGTACAGGGCCAATTTCCTTGCGTTTGCTGGGATTGAAGCTGCATTCCTGCAGGCTTTGTGCTGTTACCCTGTTACAGTAATAGGCTGTGAAGGTATATAGAGTGCTTGCTACTGCTTTAACTCTTTGGACCTTGCACAAGCATACCCATTCACTTGAAGCGACAGCAGTGGAATTCCTGCAATGAGTGCAAAGTGAAGCGTTGCAGCCGAGGCATGTGTACACCTCTGACCACTGCCTCTACAGCTAAAGGGGTAGCTGGGGGTAAAACCTTGTGGTTAAGCCACGGTTTTACCAGCCCCTAACCTCACACGTGAATGAGCCTTAACAGTGCAGCCAGTCAGTGTCCATAAATGTGATAGGTAGTCAGGAAATTAAATCCGTAATGCTCCTAGAACGTTTGAAGATGCTCCTTGGATTTTGGGCCCATCTACTCTATTAGGTAGATTCACAAAGAGTTAGGCCGGCTTATCTACAGATAAGCCGACCTAACTCTGAATCTAAGCCGACCTATGTTTAAGTGTATTCTCTAACAGAGATACACTTAAACATATCTAAGATAGGACGGCTTGCGCCGTCCTATCTTAGATTGCAATGTTTTGGCTTACCGCTAGGTGGCACTTACATTGCGGCCGGCCTAGATTATGTAAATGAGGGATAAGCCGATTCACGACGATTCACGAGCGTACGCCGGGCCTACACCGTCACATTACGTCGTTTCCGTACGCGATAGGCCGCCTAAAGTTATTCCACCTATGAGGTGGAATAACAATGTTAAGTATGGCCGCCGTTCCCGCCGCGAGGTTCGAATTTTTTACGTTGTTTGCGCAAGTCATCCACGAATCGGGATTTACGTTGTTTACGTACGCGTCTAAATCAATAGGCCCGTACGGCCTACTTAGCCGCAATGCGCACTGGGAAATGTAGTCACCCGGCGCATGCGCAGTGTAAAAAACGTCAAAAAAACGTGAGGTCAAGCCTCATTTCCATACTACACGCCCCCCTCCCAGTCATTTGAATTAGGCGCGCTTACGCCCGCTCGTTTTAGGCTACGGCGCCGAAAATTTGAAGGTAAGTGGTTTGAGAATCACTACTAACCTAAATAATTTATGGTGGTGTAGCCTAAAAAGAGTAGGCTAGGCCGTCCTAATTTTAGGCGCCCCTACGTGAATCTACCTCTATGTGACTAGGCTGTAAAAAATATGTGCTCAGATATTGGGATAGGAGCACAGGTATAATCTCTATTGCAGTGCAGGACAATGAACAGATCTGAACCTGTATCTCACCTATAGTCAAACAAAGGGATTCACCCCGGGACTTTAAATGAAGTGGGTACCGTTACCGCCAGTAAGAATAACAATAGTTATTACAGTATATAATTTATTCAAGTAAAATTCTTTACATGCATAGATAACACCAACAGTTGCCAATAAAAAGATACATAAACAAAAAATATTGGTACATAAATGCAGTATCGGTCAGAGTACACGGGCATCATACTACCCGACTAGTTTTGCAAGATCCAGCTCGCTCTTCGGGGGTGTGTAACACTGTACCTAGGATGAAAAAATATACATATATGTTTGGCAATATGGCACAGTATTGGTTTGTAAAGGCACAGTCTGCAGGTGCGGAAACCGCGGGTTCCTCCACAGTGGAGCGTGAGGGGACACCACCTGAGTGGGACACACAGCCTTAGACATCTGATCCCAGACCCTGACCGTGGTTTTCATGGACGTGGTCATTTCCATGTGGGCCTTCAGCCCTCTGTATACAAGATTACTCAGGGTAGTATAGGAGCCTAAAATAGCCGCCTCAAGGTTGACCGCAGGGTTTGATTTGGTCTGTGCAAACCACCATTGTACGGTCACTAGGACCGCCGCCCAGTAATACTGACGAAAACAGGGTAAGGAGAGACCCCCCCTCATCACCGGCATCTGAAGCTTAGATTTGGCGATTCTAGGGGAGCCACCCGCCCAGGCAATCCCAGTAGAGTCTCTCCTTACACCAGGCAATCCCAGTAGAGTCTCTCCTTACACCAGGCAATCCCAGTAGAGTCTCTCCTTACACCAGGCAATCCCAATAGAGTCCCTCGTTACACCAGGCGATCCCGGTAGAGTCTCTCCTTACACCAGGCAATCCCAGTAGAGTCCCTCCTTACACCAGGCAATCCCAATAGAGTCTCTCCTTACACCAGGCAATCCCAATAGAGTCTCTCCTTACACCAGGCAATCCCAGTAGAGTCTCTCCTTACACCAGGCAATCCCAGTAGAGTCTCTCCTTACACCAGGCAATCCCAATAGAGTCCCTCCTTACACCAGGCAATCCCAGTAGAGTCCCTCCTTACACCAGGCAATCCCAGTAGAGTCCCTCCTTACACCAGGCAATCCCAGTAGAGTCTCTCCTTACACCAGGCAATCCCAGTAGAGTCCCTCCTTACACCAGGCAATCCCAGTAGAGTCCCTCCTTACACCAGGCAATCCCAGTAGAGTCCCTCCTTACACCAGGCAATCCTGGTAGAGTCCCTCCTTACACCAGGTAATCCTGGTAGAGTCCCTCCTTACACCAGGCTATCCCAGTAGAGTCTCTCCTTACACCAGGCAATCCCAGTAGAGTCCCTCCTTACACCAGGCAATCTCAGTAGAGTCTCTCCTTACACCAGGCAATCCCAGTAGAGTCCCTCCTTACACCAGGCAATCCCGGTAGAGTCTCTCCTTACACCAGGCAATCCCAGTAGAGTCTCTCCTTACACCAGGCAATCCTGGTAGAGTCTCTCCTTACACCAGGCAATCTCAGTAAAGTCTCTCCTTACACCAGGCAATCCCAGTAGAGTCTCTCCTTACACCAGGCAATCCCAGTAGAGTCTCTCCTTACACCAGGCAATCCCGGTAGAGTCTCTCTTTACACCAGGCAATCCCGGTAGAGTCTCTCCTTACACCAGGCAATCCCGGTAGAGTCTCTCCTTACACCAGGCAATCCCGGTAGAGTCTCTCCTTACACCAGGCAATCCCGGTAGAGTCTCTCCTTACACCAGGCAATCCCAGTAGAGTCTCTCCTTACACCAGGCAATCCTGGTAGAGTCTCTCCTTACACCAGGCAATCCCAGTAGAGTCTCTCCTTACACCAGGCAATCCCGGTAGAGTCTCTCCTTACACCAGGCAATCCCAGTAGAGTCTCTCCTTACACCAGGCAATCCTGGTAGAGTCTCTCCTTACACCAGGCAATCCCAGTAGAGTCTCTCCTTACACCAGGCAATCCCGGTAGAGTCTCTCCTTACACCAGGCAATCCCAGTAGAGTCTCTCCTTACACCAGGCAATCCCGGTAGAGTCCCTCCTTACACCAGGCAATCCCAGTAGAGTCTCTCCTTACACCAGGCAATCCGGCAGAGTAAGATGACCAGATTTTTTTTAATGAAATCCGGGGACATTTTTTTTACTAGTAATGGCGGCAATCAGCGACTCTGTCCATCGCCGCCGCCGCCCACCTCACAGCCTGTGAAGTCTTACTCTCTGGGCCCCGGCTACTACTGGGCTACTACTGGGTGGGGAGGAAGATCACTCCGCCAGGGAAGGAAAAGGGTTAAGCAGGCAAGCGTCTGCCAGGGACTGAATGGACATTCACCTGAAACTGAAGAAATATTCCCTCCATTCCGACCAGCACACGATCATCAGAAAGTGGTACAGATAATGGAAAAAATACACCCCTCTAAGCTAGTAGTAGCGGTGTGTGTAATTCAGATTTTATTTTTATTCTGCACTGACTGTCTATGAAATTTGCCCCAGCCACTGTTCAAATCCAATCCGGGGACAAAACCGGGGACAGACTTGGTTCGGGGACAGTGGGCCAGATTCACGTAGAAGTGCGGCGGCGTAACGTATCGTAGATACGTTACACCGCCGCAAGTTTTCATCGCAAGTGCCTGAGCAATGAAAACCTACGCTGGGGGCCTCTGGCATAAGCCCGCGTAATTTAAATGGGCGTGTGCCATTTAAATTAGGCGCGCTCCCGCGCCGGACCTACTGCGCATGCTCCGTTTCGAAATTCCCGCCGTGCTTTGCGCGAAGTGACGTCATTTTATTCGAACGGCGACGTGCGTAGCGTACTTCCGTATTCCCGGACGTCTTATGCAAGCAGGAAAAATTTTCACATTTCGACGCGGGAACGACGGCCATACTTTATACAGCACATACGTGTGCTGTGTAAAGTTAGGACACCAAAAACGACGACTAACTTTGCGACGGGAAACTAGACTAGCAGCAATTACACCTGTCAGATCTTAGGGCTATCTATGCGTAACTGATTCTATGAATCAGTCGCATAGATACTCTGAGAGATACGACGGAGTATCTGAGATACTCCGTCGTATCTCCTTTGTGAATCTGGCCCAGTGTCCTCAATCCGGGGACTGTCCCCTGAAACCGGGGATGTCTGGTCACCCTACAGTAGAGTCCCTCCTTACACCAGGCAATCCCGGTAGAGTCTCTCCTTACATCAGGCAATCCCAGTAGAGTCCCTCCTTACACCAGGCAATCCCAGTAGAGTCCCTCCTTACACCAGGCAATCCCAGCGGAGTCCCTCCTTACACCAGGCAATCCCAGCAGAGTCCCTCCTTACACCAGGCAATCCCAGCGGAGTCCCTCCTTACACCAGGCAATCCCAGTAGAGTCCCTCCTTACACCAGGCAATCCCAGGAGAGTCCCTCCTTACACCAGGCAATCCCAGGAGAGTCCCTCCTTACACCAGGCAATCCCAGTAGACTCTCTCCTTACACCAGGCAATCCCAGTAGAGTCCCTCCTTACACCAGGCAATCCCAGTAGAGTCCCTCCTTACACCAGGCAATCCCAGTAGAGTCCCTCCTTACACCAGGCAATCCCAGTAGAGTCCCTCCTTACACCAGGCAATCCCAGGAGAGTCCCTCCTTACACCAGGCAATCCCAGCAGAGTCCCTCCTTACACCAGACAATCCCAGTAGAGTCTCTCCTTACACCAGGCAATCCCAGTAGAGTCCCTCCTTACACCAGGCAATCCCAGTAGAGTCCCTCCTTACACCAGGCAATCCCAGGAGAGTCCCTCCTTACACCAGGCAATCCCAGCGGAGTCCCTCCTTACACCAGGCAATCCCAGTAGAGTCTCTCCTTACACCAGGCAATCCCAGTAGAGTCCCTCCTTACACCAATGCAATCCCAGTAGAGTCCCTCCTTACACCAGGCAATCCCAGGAGAGTCCCTCCTTACACCAGGCAATCCCAGCGGAGTCCCTCCTTACACCAGGCAATCCCAGTAGAGTCCCTCCTTACACCAGGCAATCCCGGTAGAGTCCCTCCTTACACCAGGCAATCCCGGTAGAGTCCCTCCTTACACCAGGCAATCCCGGTAGAGTCCCTCCTTACACCAGGCAATCCCGGTAGAGTCCCTCCTTACACCAGGCAATCCCGGTAGAGTCTCTCCTTACACAAGGCAATCCCAGTAGAGTCCCTCCTTACACCAGGCAATCCCAGTAGAGTCCCTCCTTACACCAGGCAATCCCAGTAGAGTCTCTCCTTACACCAGGCAATCCCAGTAGAGTCCCTCCTTACACCAGGCAATCCCAGTAGAGTCCCTCCTTACACCAGGCAATCCCAGTAGAGTCCCTCCTTACACCAGGCAATCCCAGTAGAGTCTCTCCTTACACCAGGCAATCCCAGTAGAGTCCCTCCTTACACCAGGCAATCGGGAATACATTGGGACATTTCCTGGGAATCGCAAAATCCGGGATCCAGGAAAAGGCTCTAAATCCCGGGAAATTTGGTAATCATGAAAACGGTATAAACGTTTAGATAAACAGGGTGTATTTCTAATACATAATATTTGCCATTGCACTTGAGACTAATCAAAAACATTCTGACAAATCTCAATGTACGTTACTAACATTTTCATCCCCAATGTGGTTATTACAGGGGACAGAACGATCCTCTCTATACAAATTTCCAAATCGAGATAATAAAGTTTTGCCAAACATTTAAAAAAAAGCATGTACACATCGTCAATTACCCAGGAAGACGCTGTCTTCTCTGGAGGAGCCATGTTGTTGGTGATATCTGCTATTCCCGTCATATATCTTGGCTTCAAGAAAATGGCCGCCAAACGTGAACTGAACACTCTCCTGGAGACATTTTGTTGCGATGTCATCTTTCACAAAGTAATGTAGCTGGGAATAGGATGGAAGTTTGCTGTTAGAGGGGGAACGAGTGAAAGAAGTGAGAAGTGATAGCCGAGGCGTTGCGCCTGTCTTTTGCCTGCCGAGGTTGCCGATGAAGTGGTGAATGCGGGCGGTGTGCCGACTGGTACCCATGGAGGGGGTGAGGTGGGCATTCCCCTGTGCTCGGTGGGCGCCGGGCCGGGATGATTGGCTGCTCTGTGCTCGATGTGTTCAGCCTGAGGAGAGGAGGAGGATTGGACAGTTCATGTTCACACGAGATGCCAAGGCTGCCATGGTATACCTAGATCATGGAGTATATGGAGTATTGTACTTTATATATAGTATATTATTATATGCTTTATTCATTCTAGATTTATAGATTATATGGTGTATATATAGTATATTAATATATGCTTTTTTCATTCTATATCTGTAGATTATATGGTGTGTGTGTATATATATATATATATATATATATATATATATATATATATATATATATATATATAGTATACTTATAGATTTTATCATATACTGTATATTATGCTACGTGGTTTATATAATATATTAAATTATGTGATTTATATTTTTAAATTATATGACATATTTTAAAAACGGTTTATAATATGGTATATTTTTATATTATATACTTCTATATTATATAATGTATTTTATTGTATTATATACTATATTGCAGTGATAGCGAACCATGGCACTCCAGATGTTTTGGAACTACATTTCCCATGATGCTCCACTACACTGCAGAGTGCATGAGCATCATGGGAAATGTAGTTCGAAAACATCTGGGGTGCCAAGGTTCACCATCACTGCTATATTGTATATTTATAGCTTATATATTATTTATACAGGGTTTGACAAATTTGCTTGGAATCTAGGAGCCAGCTAAAAAAGTTAGGAGCCAGAAAACGCACCCCGTCCCGACGAGCTTGCGCGCAGAAGCGAACGCATACGTGAGCAGCGCCCGCATATGTAAACGGTGTTCAAACCACACATGTGAGGTATCGCCGCGATTGGTAGAGCGAGAGCAATAATTCTAGCCCTAGACCTCCTCTGTAACTCAAAACATGCAACCTGTAGATTTTTTTAAACGTCGCCTATGAAGATTTTAAAGGGTAAAAGTTTGTCGGCATTCCACGAGCGGACGCAATTTTGAAGCGTGACATGTTGGGTATCAATTTACTCGGCGTAACATTATCTTTCGTAATATAAAAAAAATTGGGATAACTTTACTGTTGTCTTATTTTTTAATAAAAAAAAGTGTAATTTTTTCCCAAAAAAGTTTGCTTGTAAGACCGCTGCGCAAATACGGCGTGACAGAAAGTATTGCAACGATCGCCATTTTATTCTCTAGGGTGTTAGGATAAAAAATATATATAATGTTTGGGGGTTTTAATTAGAGGGAAGAAGATGGCAGTGAAAATAGTGAAAAATGGCATTAGCATTGCTGTTTAACTTGTAATGCTTAACTTGTAATACCAACGGCGACCACCAGATGGCGCCAGCTCACACAAGGAAGAGCTGGGGACTTTACACACAAAAAAAAAAAAATTCTGCCCACCTTCCAAGCCAAGTCGCCAGGATGCTATTTCTAGTCGCCATGGTGACCGGGATTTGTCGAGCCCTGTATTTATATGTTATATTCTAATCCATATTTAATATATATATATATATATATATATATATATATTTATTGATATATTGTGTATAAAAATTACAGTGAAGCGGAAAAGGTATTTGATATTGTACATTTGCCCACTGACTGAAGAAATGACCAGTCTATAATTTTACTGATGGGTTTAATTTAACAGTGAGAGAAAAATGACAAAAATCCAGAAAAACACATTTCAAAAAAGTTATAAATTGATTTGCATTTTAACCACTTCACCCCCGGAAGATTTTACCCCCTTCCTGACCAAAGCACTTTTTACAATTTGGCACTGCGTCGCTTTAAATTACAATCGCGCGGTCGTGCGACACTGTACCCAAACAAAAGTTGCGTCCTTTTTTTTTTTTTACCACAAATAGAGCTTTCTTTTGGTGTTATTTGATCACCTCTGCGGTTTTTATTTTTTGCGCTATAAACAAAAGTAGAGCGACAATTTTGAAAAAAAAAAACAATATTGGCCTAATGCCAACAACAATTATGGATAAACCATTTGGGTGTTTTTCCTTTTTTAAAGTTTCAGGTTTTAATAAAAATACCATAAAGAACTCGCATATTAAAGTGATTCTAAAGTCTCGTCTTTTTTTTATTTTTTTTATTTAATAACAAACATGTCATACTTACCTGCCGTGTTTCAGTGTATTTGCACAGAGCAGCCCAGATCCTCCTCTTCTTGGGTCCCTCTTTGATGCTCCTCCTCCGGCTGTCTCCTGTGCCACCGAGCAAGCCCCGGCTGTCTCCTGTCCCACCGAGCAAGCTCCGGCTGTCTCCTGTCCCACCGTGCAAGCCCCGGCTGTCTCCTGTCCCACCGTGCAAGCCCCGGCTGTCTCCTGTCCCACCGTGCAAGCCCCGGCTGTCTCCTGTCCCACCGAGCAAGCCCCGGCTGTCTCCTGTCCCACCGAGCAAGCCCCGGCTGTCTCCTGTCCCCCCGAGCAAGCCCCGGCTGTCTCCTGTCCCACCGTGCAAGCCCCGGCTGTCTCCTGTCCCACCGTGCAAGCCCCGGCTGTCTCCTGTCCCCCCGAGCAAGCCCCGGCTGTCTCCTGTCCCCCCGTGCCAGCCCCGGCTGTCTCCTGTCCCACCGTGCAAGCCCCGGCTGTCTCCTGTCCCACCGAGCAAGCCCCGGCTGTCTCCTGTCCCCCCGAGCAAGCCCCGGCTGTCTCCTGTCCCACCTTGCAAGCCCCTGCTGTCTCCTGTCCCACCGTGCAAGCCCCGGCTGTCTCCTGTCCCCCCGAGCAAGCCCCGGCTGTCTCCTGTCCCACCGTGCAAGCCCCGGCTGTCTCCTGTCCCACCGTGCAAGCCCCGGCTGTCTCCTGTCCCACCGAGCAAGCCCCGGCTGTCTCCTGTCCCCCCGAGCAAGCCCCGGCTGTCTCCTGTCCCACCGTGCAAGCCCCGGCTGTCTCCTGTCCCACCGTGCAAGCCCCGGCTGTCTCCTGTCCCACCGAGCAAGCCCCGGCTGTCTCCTGTCCCCCCGAGCAAGCCCCGGCTGTCTCCTGTCCCCCCGAGCAAGCCCCGGCTGTCTCCTGTCCCCCCGAGCAAGCCCCGGCTGTCTCACCGAGCAAGCCCCGGCTGTCTCACCGAGCAAGCCCCGGCTGTCTCACCGAGCAAGCCCCGGCTGTCTCACCGAGCAAGCCCCGGCTGTCTCACCAAGCAAGCCCCGGCTGTCTCCTGTCCCACCGAGCAAGCCCCGGCTGTCTCCTGTCCCATCGTGCAAGCCCCGGCTGTCTCCTGTCCCACCGTGCAAGCCCCGGCTGTCTCCTGTCCCACCGTGCAAGCCCCGGCTGTCTCCTGTCCCACCGTGCAAGCCCCGGCTGTCTCCTGTCCCCCCGAGCAAGCCCCGGCTGTCTCCTGTCCCACCGTGCAAGCCCCGGCTGTCTCCTGTCCCACCGTGCAAGCCCCGGCTGTCTCCTGTCCCACCGTGCAAGCCCCGGCTGTCTCCTGTCCCCCCGAGCAAGCCCCGGCTGTCTCCTGTCCCACCGTGCAAGCCCCGGCTGTCTCCTGTCCCCCCGAGCAAGTCCTGACTGTCATTTTTAAAGCAGGGATTTGCTGGCAAAGTGGCCAAGGAGCCTCATGGAGGGACAAGGCTCAGGAGATATTCCCTAGGAGTTTTGTTGATGTATTTTCATTGTTTTTGTGTTTTTCTACCTCAGCTTGAATATTTTTGATGTCTATTTTATATACATTAATTTTGGATCTCATAATCTGTTCTTTTGTAGGCTGGTCGTCTTCTGATAAGAAAGTTAATTGCGGAAAATCTTCACATACCCTGGGACAGGATACGCCTGGAAAGAACAGCAAAAGGAAAGCCGTTCCTGGCCAATGATGTCTCTCATGAGCACCCGAACTTTAACTTCAATGTCTCCCACCAAGGCGATTATGCTGTCCTTGCTGCTGAGCCTGAGCTACAGGTTGGAGTTGATATCATGAAGACAGACTTCCCAGGTATAATGGAATTACTGATTTTATTCTGTCAGCTATCATATGTTTTACAATGCATAGCTTTAAGCTGAGTATTGCTAGGCTTTGTTAAAGCTCTCTGAACGCCAGTCAAAGCTCCATTCACTAAATAAAATTCTTAGCTTACAGTCCTGTTTACATCTTGCTTTGTTCTGCTTCGGCTTTGCTTCAAAAATTATAGTATTATGTAGCTTTAGTGGTGCTTCAAAGCACCCATAGAAGTCTATGGCAAAGCTCCCTTAAAGCTTGCTGGAAGCACCTGCAGCTTTTGAGAGGCTTCAATTCAGCTTTAGCTTCGCTTTGTTTTGGAGAAATTACAGGTATGAGATATCCACACACACACAGGGCATTTACCAGGCTTCAACAAAGCTTTAAAAGAGGATTACCAAGCATCACTAAAGCTTCATCGAAGCATCACAAACACATCATAAGGGCTAGTTT